>NW_006352194.1:1529541-1535850 GCF_000327345.1 Myotis davidii
CAGGGCTCCGGGGGGTTTATAAAGTTTTTATAGCGCTGGGAGCCCCGGACCGGTTAGAACCGGATTTCACCTCCCGCCGCCGCTCATTGGCCCAGCTGGGGTCACGTGGGCGGGGTTTAAACTCACCTCCTCTGGAGGGAGTGAGGAGGGGGGTATAAGGGGAGGGCGCGCGAGACGGTGGCGCGCTTTGGGGGTGGGGGCGCAGTGGGGGAGGCGCGCGTCGAAGGCAATAAATGGGGGGGTTGCGAGCTCGCGGGCTCTGGATTTCGGTATCTCAAGAGCCGGCTTTTGCAAACTACCAAGTTCCTTCCACCTTATGCAACCGAGCTACCCACTTCTCCAAGCTGTGCGCCACTTAGAGCCATCTCAGCCGCTTTCCTTCCTGTTCCCGCTGGGGGCCCCAGAAGAAGGGTTTTCAAGGCCTGGCCGCACCGCCCGTCTCCGCCGGAGGCGGGAGAAAGCGCGCGGCTTGGAGGCACAGGCTGCAGTTCCCAAGGCCAAAGCTAACGCCGAAGTGGGAAAGAGCGGGGAAGCCAGCTTGGCGCAGCCGTACGTGCATCGTTCCAAGCTGCCACTCGGAGGAAGCTTTCCGTGCATCTCACCTGGAAGGCAGCCCACCAACAGGGGACTGGAGGAGTGGGAGTTCGTAGGGAGACTACACGGAGAGGTTACTTTCGGGTGCAGTGGGGCAGGTGGGAGCTGTCCTTTCAGCACCCGTTGTCCTGCAGCCTCCCCAAATATCAACGAAGCCCCCCGCCAAAGCCTCGGGTAGCTCCTATAGGTTCCAGGATTCCCGACCTCAGGACCCTGTCACTGAGTGATGGAGATCCGCCGCCAGCCTACCAGCACTCCCCTCCCCCTACGCTCCACCCGCTTCGGAGACAAGCTCAGCTGCCCCCACCCGACGCGGCCACCAAGCCTGGGCGCTGCAAACGCAGCTGGCGAAATCCCTCCTTCCACACTGGCAGGCTGGCTTCCTTTCACTTGCGCGAGGAAAGGAGGGTGGAGGAAAGCGTCCGGGGATTAGGAAACAAGTAGAGGAACAGGTGGTGTGATGGCAAAAGGGTTCTTCCATTGGCTCCCCTACCCCACACGCCCCAAAGCTAGGGATCCTGGAGGTAGCCAGGTGCACCTGAGGAAGGTAGACAATTGCAGCAGCAAAACAAGTTGTTCTGTCGCACTGTTAGCAAGCAAGTTTTACATCTAAGAGTTCTTAAATTCCTATGTGACACCCGGGGGAACACAAGAACACGATCAATATCCTCAAGTGGGGGCTTGGCTCACGGGTGGGAGAATATCTAAGTAGGTCCCACCTAATTTATTGAGGCAAGGCTTGAAGCTGGTTGGTACAAATATCTGTAGAAAGCAACCCCAATGCAGCCAAAGCAACTATCTGCATCCCCTGCTTCTGGGCAGCAGAGGCCCGCCTCTTCCCACCTCTACAGTGCTCCTGGGGCACCCTGCCCATCCCACTCTGCGTACCTTTCCCAGCATACAGGACCTCAGGCCAGAGAGAGATACCAGCCTCATTAATCACTTCTGCACCCCAATCATATTAGGGGAAACCCAGAAGAGACAATACTCAGCCATGCTCACAGGGCAGATTCCGTTTGCTGCCTCCAGTCCCATTCCCTTAATTGTAGGGCTCTGCGTTATAGCCCCATAATTCATGCCTCCCTAATTAAGGCTGTCAACTGCCCCATGGTCAAGTTGCAAAATGCACAGCACCTGCTCTCTGGGAACCCTGTGCCAGGTGTGAGGGAGGCTTGCCAAAGGGTGCATCAATCCACTTCTCAATTGCAGTGTCTGCCATTCAAACTTGATTCTCTTGTACTAGGTACTTAGGCAGAGGAAGGTAGGGAGACTAGAGTATAGGAAAGTCGGGGGTTAAAGAGTATACTGGCAGCACTGCTTGCAAGACCCCATCCCTCCCCTAGAGGGAGGTGCTGGAGAAACAGTTTGCAGAAAGTAAAATGGGAAGACTGAAGAGTAGCCATTGGTTGGTATTACTGGCTGGTGCTTGCTGCTCTGGGCACCTGAAGCAGAGTTGCCCCCTTCAAAGGCACGAATCCTCTCAGCATCTCTGCAGTGAGGCCTGGCAAGAGAGGTAAGGAAAGGACACAGCTCTTGACTCAACCCTCTTCTTCCTTATGGGCAGCCATGGCCCTCACAAGCTGACACTCTGACATGCTAAGAATAAATGGTCTCAGGGCCTACTTAGGAAGCCAGGCCTCAAAAGTCTGAGGAGGTGGGAGACGGAGTCTGAGATGGTGAGGGCAGGAGGCAGTCGGTTGGGAAGTGGTTCTTTCCGTGTTCTTAGTTCTGATGTGTTTCAGGGAAGAGGCCTGTGCTGGACTAGATTCACCAGGGCCTATAAGGCCCTTCTTTTACCCTGGAGCCTGGCCCGAGCCCTGTAGGAGGAGGAGGAAAGCTTGTGTGGGCTGAGTCGACAATAGGTAATTGGATTGTAATCACCCGCCAGGCTTCTGTGCCATTGGGGGCGCGGAGCCTTTCAGTGAGCAATCAGCACTGCATGGTGGGAGGGGGTAGAGATTCAATAGCAAATCCCAGGTGGAGAGCCAAGGGGGAGGACCAGCAGATGGGCAAATTTTCTTTCCATCTCTCCTTCCTTGCCCAAATGACGCCGGCTGCCTATTAGCTATTTACCAGCAGATCTGAGGTGGAGCCAAATCTTTTGTGAAAGTCGGATGGAAAGCTAAGATGGATGGGTAAAGGGTGAGGGTCTGGGGAGACCTCTTCCCCACAATTGGGCGTTGAAAGATGTGCTGGGAGGGGAAGTGAAGTGCATCTAGAAGCACAGGTAAAGGTGGGAAAGGCGGAAGGAGCAGGCAGAAGATCTGGGGCTCCCTGCTTTCCAAACCTATTGGTGGAGCTAAATTTAGTGTATTTGTTGGAGACTCACCCTCAACACTCCCAAGGGGCCACTGTCCCAGGCAACCCAAAGGTATCTATGGCCACCATAAACTGGGCTCCCTGCCAAGCAAAAGGAACACAATTCATCAGGAGGGAGGTACCCTTCAAGAAAAGAATAGGGAGTGGAGCCCTAGAGGTGGAGGGCAGGGCAAAGTAGCAGGAGGCCAGCCTCACTCAGGCTGATGCAGTGCCTAGTCGTGCCAGCCAATCAGCTCGCTTGAGTTCCAAGGCCTGCAGGAAACCTTGGACTCGCTCTTCCCGTCTGGCTGATAGTTTGTGCAAGCGTGTCCGTCGGAGCTGGGCGTCCCCACTGGCCTGGAGCCCCTCTTGCAGCAGCTGCTCTGTCACTGCAGCCTGGTCCCTCTCCAGCTGCTGCCTCTTCCGCTCCTCTGCATACATGTCTCGGGCCTTCTGCTAAAGAAAAGTGGGAGTTGGGGGAGATCACTGGAGATCATTTTTAGGTGTGGGTGGGGCACAGGGCAGGCCAAGTTAAGTAGAACACTGGGGAAATTGTATGAGATTTGGAAAGGTCAGGCAGTAGGTGTGTGATGGGTGGTGCCCATGTTGACAGGGAGGGCAGTGGAAGTTCTGGGTCCATCTTGGTTTGTTTTGGGTGGAAGCCTCTGTATTTCTTAAAATTCTCAGGTTTGCACTTAGGGAACCAGCGAGTATGGATGGATCTGATTTCTGGTTCCCCCATCTAGCTTTGTGGCTTTGAGTAAATCCTCTCCTAACCTCATTTCTTCATCTGTAAAGTGGGGGTTGTGCCTACCTTGAAGAGTGATTTTAAGGATTAGAGCTAATACATGCAAAACCCTCTCTAGCATATTAGCAGGCTTTCAAACAAACAGCAATTTTAACATTATATTATCTACTGTAAGGAAGGTTCTATTTCCTGCTTGGGGCATATCCATGGCATCATTGCCTTTGGTTTCCCAGGTGCCATTCTCCTAATTTTTTCTAAGAGTGTCATTCCCCTAATTTTTTAAGCTATTTTTTCAGAGTTAGGCTCCAGACTTGCCTACCTACCGTATGGGGACCAGCTGATTCTTCCAGCAAATGGCCTTTCTGTTCAGCACTCTTAAGCCACTTATTGGTTTCTGCCTAGTAGAATAAGTCTTAATGTCCATAGTCCACAATCTGCCTTTCCTGTTAGAAAATAAGCCCTTGAAGGTTCCATTGAGCCCTCAGGGCTCCCGGAACTTGCTCTGACATCAGGTAGGTGATCATACGCCCAGCAGCACTTCTTATACCCTGTGTGTGTCTCCAGACAAATAAGTCATAAACTCTTAGAGGGCAGAAATTGTGGCTTTTCCTCTGGCACTTGGTGCATCCTGTATGTGTGAAATACTCAACTGACTGACCATGTGATCCCAGGAGGGCAGGGAGGATGCTCGTGGGGAGGGGAAATCCCTTTGGAGCAGAACCAAGGCCCTCTGCTCCTCACTGATGCATTCTGCTCCTGCCACTTAAACGGGCTGTACCTCGTGCCAAAGCCAAGTGAGAAACTGCTTTGCTCCCAACTTGGTATCCTATACTCTGGTGACTCTTACCACATAACTCCACCTTATATTACTGTCTTTTTGTACATGTCTCTGTTCTACTCAGCCTGTAACCACTGGATTGCTGTCTTCATCCTTTAAGGAATACAGTTACACCTCAGTTCTCAAATGCCTCCCATCTTGAATAATTTGTTCATGAAAGAAATGTCTTGGTTGTTGAGCAAAACTTGGATTTCAACCTGACAGCCTTTTCATGCTGACACCTGTATGATTACTCACAGTTTTCTTATGCAACAAACAAAAGAGAGAATTCAAGAGTATGAGTCAGTTTACCACTAAACCTCGTGTTGTTAACATCTTAGGAAATTGTGCTGGGAATATTTTCGTATCATTTTTTGTTGCTGCTTATTATTATTAAATACATACAGTAAGTCACCATGTGTCCTAAGAAGTTCAGTGATAGCAGCAACGTGAAAAAGAAAGTTGTGAGAACAACGATAGAGCTTATAAAAGGAAGTAATCCCGGCTAGTGTGGCTCAGTGATTGAGTGTTGACCCATAAACCAAGAAGTCACTGGTTTGATTCCCCATCAGGGCACATGCCCAGATTAGGGGATCGATCCCTGGTGGGGGGTGTACAGGAGGCAGCTGATTGATGTTGATGTTCCTCTCTCATGGATGTTTCTATCTTTCTCTTTCTCTTCCTTCCTCTCTCTCTAAAATCAATAAAAATATATTTAAAAAGAAAAAAGTAATTACAAAGTATGATAGAGGTATTCCCATGTTTAATCTGGCTACTGAGTTTGGCATGGCAAAATTGACAATTAGAACAATTTTAAAACATTTAGAGGCCATCATGAGTGCTGATGTTGCTAAGGCAGTGAAAGTGCTCACAAAACAATGATCAAAAGCAATTGAGATAGGTTAAAATGGAATCATTTGAGGGACTAGAATGGATTATTTCAATTTACATTATTTCTAATGGGAACTATATTCAGCTTTCAAACAAACTGCTTCTTGAACAGCCTTCCGGATCGAATTAAGTTCAAGAACCAAGGTACCACTGTATCTTCCATGTGCACAAGCACTTGACCCTTGCATTTGACTCTTGCAACAAAGCTAGGAAGGTTCTTTCTGTTGGAGACAGACATGGGGGTTGAGAATAGGAAAGTGATTTGCTAAGGCCTCTCGTAATAAAAGTTTACTGCATAAATGAAAATTCTGGAATATTCTCCTCTAGGTACTCAAGGGTACTCTTCTGCTATGATAATGAACTCATACATGGAGCTATGAAGACTAAAACAGGCTTGAGCGTTGCCTTGGCCAGGAGAAACCATGGGTCCTATGTGGGGACAGGGAGACACTCAGGGTACCGTCTAAGCAACCCATGTGCTTGCAGGCTGATTAGGACACAGATCTCTACACAAAGTTCCATACTATCGGTAGAATGTGGTAAGGCCATCGAGGAGGCAAGAGAAAAGGCCATGCAGCCCAGAGGAGAGAAAAATTATGGCTATGAAGGTCAAGAAGCAGTGAAACCTCATGGACAGGCAATGTATGAGCTGGGTTTTAACCAATGGAGAGGACTTGGATAAAGGTGGAGTGTGTATGGTTGGGGGAGAATATTAGGTAATGGAATAATGAGCAAAGACACATGAAATTGATTGAAGAGCTTGATCAGGCCAGAGTGAGTCCTCCTGGAGCTCTGGGATTGAAGAAGTTCCTATCCAAAGAACTCTCACCTCTCTAAGGCTAATTCTTTTTTTATTTTATTTAATTAATTAATTTATTATATATGTTATTGGTTTTTTTACAGAGAGGAAGGAAGAAAGATAGTTAGAAACATCGATGAGAGAGAAACATCGACCAGCTGC
>NW_006352194.1:1535998-1541213 GCF_000327345.1 Myotis davidii
TAAATGCTGTATCTTAAAATAACTAATTTTTTTAAAATATATTTAATTGATTTTTTTCACAGAGAGGAAAGGAGAGAGATAGAGAGTCAGAAACATCGATGACAGAGAAACATCGACCAGCTGCCTCCTGCACACTCCCCACTGGGGATGTGCCTGCAACCAAAGTACATGCCCTTGACCAGAATCGAACCTGGGACCTTTCAGTCTGCAGGCTGACGCTCTATCCACTGAGCCAAACTGGTTTCGGCTATAAAAAATATTTTTATAAGAGTTTTATTTGAGCCAAATGCTTCAGTCTAAGCCTAATTCTTTTTTAAAATATATTTTATTGATTTTTTATTTTATTTTTTTTATATATTTTATTGATTTTTTAGAGAGGAAGGGAGCGGGTCAGAGAGCTAGAAACATCAATGAGAGAGACATCGATCAGCTGCCTCCCGCATACCCCCCAACTGGGGATGTGCCCACAACCAAGGCACATGCCCTGACCGGAATCGAACCCGGGACCCCCCAGTCCGCAGGCCAACACTCTATCCACTGAGCCAAACCAGTTAGGGCTAAGCCTAATTCTTAATCTACAAAATGGGGATGACAGTATCCACCTCACAGGGTGGTTTGAGGAAAAATGAGATAATATAGGTCCAACCTGGTGCCTGCTATTAATGTTTAGCTGTTCTTTGTCAGCACCACTTGTGGCTATGGCTAAATAAGCTGTTCTGGCAGGACAGAAAGGATGTGGCCACCCAGCCACAGAGAGAAGGAATACAGAGCTGGTTAAAGTTGCTCTATGAAGCTCAGACTTCTTCCAAATAGCAGAGGAGCCCCAGACTGAGGGCTGGGCAGGGAGGCTCCAGCCAAGGCAAAGCCTGGCCCCTATGTGCCAGGAACCAGCAAGTAAATGTTAGGATGATGGAGTCAGGGAAGATCCTAAAGGATCACTTCAGACAAGGACACTAAAAGCTGAAGGGACTGGGCCTAGGTCACACGGTGGCTTCTTGAGAAGGGTTAAATAAGAAAACTCACATGAAAACGCCTAAGTAGACCTTCAATATGTTAGCTGCCACCACCACACACACTGCCATTATTACTGAGAATCCTAGTCAGATGCAGGTGACTCGGCCTCCTAATGAAACCTGTTTCAAGATCTGGTGATCAAAGCTAATACCTTCAGGGAATAATGGCCTATCTCTCTGAGAAGTCTTCCCTGGGTTGCTGTAGTAAAGAGATTAAAGACTTGTAATTTGAATCTAAGTTCTATCTCTTATTGGTTGTGTTCTTAATAAAATAATTTTGATTTATACATTTGCACAAATGGGGTTAATAATACCTATCTCATTGGGTTCTTGGGAGTATTAAATGAAATAGTGCATATAAAATATTCAGAGTGCCTGACACATAGTAAATACACAGTAAGTAAAAGCTACTATCATCATTATTAACATACTTATTAGCAGGTGTGTGGAATATATCTAGTATATGGTCAATGCATGCTCACCTTTCCTCCATCCCCTCCGTCAGGCCAGCTCTGAAGCATGCTTTGGTTCCTCAAGAACAGTGGTCAGCAAACTGCGGCTCACGAGCCACATACGGCTCTTTGACCCCTTGAGTGTGGCTCTTCCACAAAATACCGACTTCTGCGCATGCGCCACGAAGTTTCAATCGCACTGTACATGAATCGTGTGTACAAAATACACACGTGGTATTTTGTGGAAGAGCCACACTCAAGGGGCCACAGAGCCGCATGTGGCTTGCGAGCTGCAGTTTGCCGACCACTGCTCTAGAACAGTGGTCGGCAAACTCATTAGTCAACAGAGCCAAATATCAACAGGACAACGATTGAAATTTCTTTTGAGAGCCAAATTTTTTAAACTTAAACTATATAGGTAGGTACATTGTTATTAACTTAATTAGGGTGCTCCTAAGGCTTAGGAAGAGCTACACTCAAGGGGCCAAAGAGCGGCATGTGGCTCTTGAGCCACAGTTTGCGGACCACGGCTCTAGAACAGTGGTTCTCAACTTTGGCTGCACATTAGAATCACCTGGGAATCTTTTTAAAATCCTGATTTCTGGGCCTCATCCTCCGGAAATTCTGTTTCTTTGTTATGGAGTGGGGCCACAACATTAGTAACAAAGAAACAGAATTTCTGGAGGATGAGGCCCAGAAATCAGGATTTTAAAAAGATTCCCAGGTGATTCTAATGTGCAGCCAAGGTTGAGAACCACTGCTCTAGAACCATACCTGATGAATGCTATGGTTCACCTGGAACTAACCTGAAGCATGCTATGGTTCATCTGGAACTGCAGGATGGCTTCACAGAGGTTCCAAAACATGTATTCTGGCCACAGAACAGGCTGGAACACCAGGCAGGAGTGGGAGGTCTGGAAAAAGGGAGGAGGAAGATAATTTAGTTTAGTAACATGTTGCTGGACATATCCCTGGGCAGGGTTCCAAAGGAGGGGGAGGCTGAGCAGGACCCAGAAACCCAGAGATGAGATCACACAGGCATCCTGAGCTGCAGCTGCTGCCACCAGCCCTGATTCACTCACTAATAGGGGAAGGAGTCATCTGAGGCAGTTAGATCACCTGCCTGTAGCAAGACTGAACTAAAATACCAGACCAACATTTTCACCGGGATTTTTCTAGGAGCTAAATTTAGGACTATGAAATAACATCTGGATTATGTTATTTTGGCTCTTGGCCTTTAGAGGTCATCTGGGAAACACACTGGTAAAGTCAGTGGTGAACAATTGGTAGCTGCCATTGTTATTTTTTAAAATATTTATTTATTTGTTTGTTAATCCTCACCCAAGGATATTTTTCCATTGATTTTTAGAGAGACTGGAAGGGAGGGGGGAGAGAGAGAGAAATGTCGACGTGAGAGAGGCATTGGTTGCCTCCTGCACGCGCCCCAACGAGGGCTGGGATCAAGCCTGCAACTGAGCCCTTGACCGGAACTGAACCCAGGACCCTTTAGTTCACAGGCCGACATTCTATCCACTGAAACAAACCAGCGAGGGCTGCCATTGTTATTTTTAAGAAGCAGAGTGTGGTACAGTGGTTAAGAGCATGAGCTCTGGGGCCAGACTACCCGGCTCTCCCATTTACCTTCTATTTTGACTTGAGGCAAGTTACTTAACCTCTCTGGGCCTCAGTTTTTTCAACTGTAAAACTGGGTAATAAAAATATCTGGTTTTTAAAGTACTATGAAAATTAAACAAGTGAATGTACAGAAAGCAGTCAGAGCACAGAGCTGGATGAGCTTTAATAACCTCCACTGATGTGAGAGTCCCTTTGGAACATTCTTGACAGCACCAGCGGGGGGACCGTTAGGGTACCCAGGAATAACTTTAGTTGTCGGATAGCTTGTGATGCTAAACCAATGCCACCTTCCCTGGAACTTCTACCATGGTCTCAGATCTTTTCTCTGGAACAAGTTTGTTTCTTCTTCAAAGTGACATTCTTTCAAATATCTGAAGGCCAAGTTAGAGCGGCCTATTATCTGTTGCCAAGGTTGTAATGACTCGTTCACTTTGTTTTTGCCAACAAACTATACATTTTAGGACAGTAGGGATTATTTCTGACTTGGTCACTGTAACATTCCCAGCACAAAGCAGGAACTCAATATTTCTTTTCCCCAAGGGAAAAAACTGTCACCATGCTTCTCTTTTCCAGACCACTATCCTTCACTCATTCTTTATAAGATGTGAGTTCTAGATTCCTTGCCAGCCAGGTTGGCCTCTTCTGGTAAGACCTCTAAGTTTACCAAGAAGTCTCTTCAAACTCAGTGTCCAGACATGACCTGACCAGCAGAGTCAGCCACAGGACCATAAACGGCACATTATACATCATTCAATATAGCCAAACACTGCAAGTATCTTCAGTAGCTAAATCTTGTTGTTTCACTTTTAAGACTATGGTCCATTAGAATTTCTAGAATTTTATCATGTGAATTGCTTTCAAGCTGAGACTCTCCCTCCAACCTCTCCTTAAACAAAGACTTTCCCTGTGATGTGTACCCAGGGGCCAAGGTAACAGATGATAGAGACTTTTGAGCAAAGACAAACTTACTTGACTCTGAGCTTTTGGGGGACTATCTACACTGGGGGAACTGGGCTGAGAGACAGTGACCCCTAAGAAAGAGTTTGCATTTAGCTTATATCCCTTGTGGACTGTGTTTGAATAGATGCAGCCCTTTATTCTGAAGGAGACAGACAAGTAACTGCAAAGCAACGTTCTATCCCAGAGGAGCTGGGGTACCTGGTAGGTTACCGGGGCAGAAGATTATACTCAGGGACAAAAGTCAGAAATCCAATTCCTTGAACATGGGCACAGGTGAAGTTTTCATCGCAGCTGACTAGCCTTGATGTTTGTCCTCTAGGAACGTCAGAGAGTAAGAACCACACAGGTTCTCATAGCCAGGGATAGATAAGAAAGGGATAGCAAACACTGACATTTCTCCAGATTGTAGGTCTCCTCCCCCACAAGGTTCTCTGTGCCTGCATGGCTGGAAGTGGGGATGAGCCCCTCGAATCCATTCTGTGGGTGCAATGCAGTTTTCAGCTAACATGAACAGAACAGTGGTTGGAAACTACCTACCTGCCAGAGCAGGAAGTCGCTGAGCCTCACTTCCCCAGAAGTCCGTATCAAGATGTCGGGATTGGGAGAGTGGTTGGTATAGAGGCACTTATCAAGCAGAGACTCAGAGACATCGCTAAAGTGAGTGGAGAAGAGACAAAGGTAAGCACACATCTCTTTTTGGATTTTTCTCATGGGGACATAAGGCTTCCCAGATTACAGAATACCATCGAATATATTAGTCAATACTACATAGTACACAGAGGCCCTCAAAATATGCTTAATAAATTAAGGTACGTGAGGCTCAAAGAAGATGATTAGTTTGCCCAAAGTCATTTAGCCAAAGACCTAAACCAAATGCACCCACTAGAATGCGCTGTTTTCACTTACAGCATCTTGTTTTTGCTGGGCCAGTGTGGCCCAGTGGTTGAGCGTCAACCCAGGAACCAAGAGGTGCCCATTCAATTCCCAGTCAGGGTGCATGCCCGGGCTGTGGGCTCGATCCCCAGTAGGGGGTATGCAGGAGGCAGCTGATAGATGTTTCTCTCTCATTGATGTCTCTATCTCTCTATCCCTCTCCCTTTCTCTCTCTCTAAAAATCAATAAAAACATATTAAAAAAAGAAGATGCAGTATCTCT
>NW_006352194.1:1541545-1549556 GCF_000327345.1 Myotis davidii
GCCCCCCCCTGTCGGCCTGATTGCCCACACCTGTCCTCCCCTGCTGGCCTGTTTGCCTTCAACTGCCCTCCCATGCTGGCCTGATCACCCACAACTGCCTTGTCCTGCTGGCCATCTTGTGGTGGCTATCTTGTGGCGACCATCTTGTGGAGGTCATCTTGTGGCGACCATCTTGTGGTCGCCATCTTGTGGTGACGTTGCGCGACGCCACCTAGGCTTTTATTATATAGGATATTTTTATTGATTTCAGAGAGGAAGAGAGAGGGAGAGAAACATCAATGATGAGGAAGAATCATTGATTGGCTGCTTCCTGCTTGCCCCCCACCAGGGACTGAACCCACAACCTGGGCATGTGTCCTAACTGGGAATTGAAACGGCAACCTCTTGGTTCCTGAGTCAACGCTCAACTGCTGAGCCACAGTGGCAGAGCGAAACACCTTGTTTTTTAAAATACACATAACAAAGAGGCAGCCAACCAAATAGGAGATGATATTTACAAACAGTAGCTCCGACAAAGGTTTAATTTCCAAAATATATTAAGAACTCATAAAACTCAACACCAAACAAAGAAACAAACAACCCAATCAAAAAATGGGCAGACGTGCCCTAGCCGGTTTGGCTTGGCTAAGTGGATAGAGTGTCGGCCTGTGGACTAAAGGGTCCCAGGTTTGATTCCAGCCAAGGGCACATGCCTGCGTTGCCGGCTCGATTCCCAGTATGGGGCATGAAGGAGGCAGCCAGTCAATAATTCTCTCTCATCATTGATGTTTCTATCTCTCTAGCCCTCTCCCTTCTTTTCTGAAATCAATAAAAAACATTTAAAAAAATGGATAGACGACCTGAACAGACACCTCTCCCAAGAAGACATATGAACAGCCAATAGATATATGAAAAGATGTTCAACCTCACTAGCAAGTAGAGAAAGGCAAATCAAAATTAGAATGAGATACCACCTCACACCTGGTAGATGAGAGCATTGTTGATCAGTTGCTTTCTACATGCCCCACACTGGGGATCGAGCCCGCAACCCCGGCATGTGCCCTGATCTAGAATCAAACAAACTGTGACCTCTTGGTTCATAGGTCGACACTCAACCACTGAGCCATGCTGGCCCGGCTGTTTTGTTTTTTTAATGTTCTTTTTAAAAAATTTATTGGGGTGACATTGGTTAATAT
This sequence comes from Myotis davidii, assembly GCF_000327345.1. Classification (NCBI taxonomy): domain Eukaryota; kingdom Metazoa; phylum Chordata; class Mammalia; order Chiroptera; family Vespertilionidae; genus Myotis; species Myotis davidii. The sequence continues at coordinate 1,542,721 of NW_006352194.1, forward strand.
GACAAGTAATAACAAGTGTTGTAGAGGTTGTGCAGAAAAGGGGACCCTCATTAACTGCTGGTGGGAATGTAGACTAGTACAATCACTATGGAAAACAGTCTGGTGATTCCTCAAAAAAGAATAGAGTTACCATACCACCCAGCAACCCCTCTCCTGGGTATATACCTGAAAAACTTGAAAACATGTGTTTTCAAAGATATATGCATCCCTATGTTCACTGCAGCATTATTCATAGTAACCAAGACATGGAAACAACCTAAGTGTCCTGTGATAGAGGATTGGATGAAGAAGATGTGGTACATACACACAATGGATACTACTCAGCCATAAGAAAGGATGAAATACTGCCATTTGCAATAACACGGATGGACCTTGAAAATATTATGCTAAGTGAAACAGGTCAGTCGGAAAAAGCTAAGAACCATCTGATTTCACTCATATGTGGGATATAAAACTGAAACTTGTGGACACAAACAGCAGTGTAGTGGTTGTCAGAGAGACAGGGTGAGGGGTGAAGGGATCCTAATATACGGTGACGGGAGAAGATTTGACTTTTGGTGGTGGCCACACAGTGCAATATACAGATCTTATAACATAGAAACCCACACCTGAAACCTATATGATCATATTAACCAATGTCATCCCAATATATTTTTTAAAAAAGAATAAAACAAAACAGCCCAGCCAATGTGGTTCAGTGGTTGAGCGATGACCTATGAACCAGGAGGTTACAGTTCATTCAGTTCCCAGTCAGGGCACACGCCCAGTTGCAGACTCAATCCCCAGTGTGGGGCATGCAGGAGGCAGCTGATCTATGATTCTATCATCATTGATGTTTTTATCTCTCCCCACCTCTCCCTTTCTCTGAAACGAATAAAAACATATTTAAAAAAACAAACACAACATAGACTTTGGAGGTAGATATACTTGACTGGAGTCCAGGCTGTTTCATTTAACAGCATACATTACTTTGGGTGGGTCAACTAACCTTTTTAAACCTTAGTTAATTGAACTTACAAAATGGGGCAAATAATAGTCACTACCTTATATGAAAATGAAATGAGAATATGTGTAATAAACTCTTAGTCTAGTACCTACCGTATAATAAGATCCAATAAATATTAGTTAGAAACTTTTATTTTTATACTGTATTTTTGTTCACGTCAACCTTCCTATATATGGCACTCTAAGTACACCATCTATATATATAAAAGGCTAAGCGACCGTCTGACCGGTAGCTATGATGCGCACTGACCACCAGGGGGCAGACACTCAATTGACGCAGGAGCTGCAAAGCTGCGGTGACTTGGCAGCGGCAGTTCGGAACCAGAGAGGAGGGAGCCTGGTTCTAGGGTGTGTCACTCGAGAACCACCCTCTCACAATCCGGGACCCCTCGGGGGATGTTGGAGAGCAGGTTTGGGCCTGATTCCTGCAGGCCAGGATGAGGGACCACACTGGTGCACCAGGCTTCTAGTAGTGAATGAAAGAACAAGGCCCTGGAGCCAGGTTGAAATCCTGGCACCAAGCTTTGCCAACTAGGTGGGCCTGAACAAGTTACTTCCTTGTGTCTCAATATTCTCATCTTAAAAATGGGGATAAGAACAGTATCTACCTCATAGCCTCTTTGTGTTAAGTAAAATAAACATATATGGAGTACCTGGCAGATGCCTGGCAAAGAGTAAATGCTCAGTAAATGTTAGCAATTATTAGTATTATTAACACTATTGTTTTAAGAGGAACACAGAGACCTACAGTGGGTCAAGTGACCTGCTCAAGGTAACTCAGTGAAAAAGAGTTTATTAACTATCCTTTATGCTCAACCTAATCCCTTTTCTGTAATTCCAGACTCAAAATCTAATCTAACAATATGTTTTAAAAATATATACCTTGGAAGAAAGGAAAATGAGGAGTTGGATGATGGTAATGAGAATAGAAAAGTTATAGCTATTGGAAGGGTAGAGCCTAATTGTAATTAACTCATTGACTCTGTTATAAATGCAGATTTGTCTAAATTTGAATAATGTAAAGAGCACTGCCTCAGGTCCTGATTAGACCAGTCTTAGCTGAACACCAAGCTTCCTGAGCTGGTGGGTGGAGACGTCAGACTCCTTACAGTGGTGACCCTGCCCAACCTACACCATGTCTGCATGACTAACCCCTCATAGGCAAGTTAGTAAACCATGCAGGGCAGAGAAAATGGATATGGGAAAACTTGTTGGACAAGAAGCAGAAAGAAGATAAAGGTCAGTAGTCATTGGAATGTGGTATGAGTATAAAGTGCACTGAATTTAGGAGTCAAGATCAGAACGCTAGTCCTAGGCATGAATGCATATTACAGCTGCTTGCTAAATAGCTTTCTTTCCAGCATAAACATTTGTCCCTTACTATTTTTTATACATCCTTTATTATTTTAAGTATACATATATTTTTTATTGATTTCAGAGAGGAAGGGAGAGATAGAAAAATCAGTGGTGAGAGAGAATAATTGGTTGGCTGCCTCCTGTACACTGCCTACTGGGGATTGAGCTCGAAACCCAGGCATGTGCCCTGATCAGGAATCGAACCATGACCTCCTGGTTTATATATTGATGCTCAACCACTGAGCCACACCGGCCATGTATCCCTTACTATTATTAATATACAGTTGACAGATTCCACATATAATTAGACCTGCATAGTTCAAACTCGTGTTGTTTAAGGGTCAATTGTATTTTCAAACCATGGTTAGGAATCCAAGGTTGCGGAGGGCTAACTGTAATTATATATGGATTTTCAACTATATGGGTGGTAGATGGCCCTAACCCCCCACACATTGTTGAAAGATCAACTGTATTATTTCACTCACACAAAAGACTATATGAAATGTCAATTATAAAACACAATATTATAATGAATAATTATGAAATCACCCCTCCACGCCAAGAATTAGAAAATTACCAGAAACTTGTTTCTACTTATATATCTCTTCTTCCTGCCTGGTCCCAACCCTTACAACTTACTCACTATCTCAATTTTTCCCCCAACAGTTCATTTTAATTTCTTTTAAAAAAACTTTATTGATTGATTTTAGGAGAGAGAGAAAGATTGATTTGTTGTTCACTTATTTATGCATCATTGGTTGATTCTTATATGTGCCCTGACAGGGGATCAAATCTACAATCTTGGCATCCTGGGATGATGCTGTAATCAACACCAATTGAACTACCCGGCCAGGCTGAGTAGTTAATTTTCAAACCACATCCTAACTGATTTCCTTACAGTATTTGACAGTTTTTCCCACCAGTGCCCAGGCCCCTCCGGACCCCCACCTGACCCTCTTTTCTTGGCTTCCGCAATACTGATTGCTTGGCTTTTCTTTCTACCTTTCTCTCTCTCTAAAAATCAATGGAAACATATCTCGAATGAGGATTCACGAAAAAACAACAAAAAAGTCTCCTTTCCTTCTTATCTAAATCCATTCCCACTGAGCAACTTCTATGTTTTTTATTTTGTTTCTCAGGTAAACTGAATTATACCTCAGAAGGGAATCAGAAAATTCCTCAGTCCCAAGATTCCACATAACAGAGGCAAAGGACAAGAACTCTGGAATCAGACAGCTTTAGATCTGAGTCCTGGCTCTGGCATTTTATTAGCAGAATGACCTTGGGGAAATAATTTCAATGCTGAGCTCAATTTTCTCATCTATCACATGGAGAAAAGACTCAAGTCTCTCACATATGAGATTAATGACTCAATAAAATACAAATAACAGATTGACTGGGTTACTTGTTGTTACCATTATTTTACTATTGCTCTTATTAGTGTAATAATATGAAAGGAACTGAGTAGCCAGGTAGCTTCTAAAGTCTCTCCGAGCTCTAATAAGTAGGATTCTATTATGTTGCTAATGATGGGCAATTTTCGTTTTGCAAAAACATCTGAATCTTGCATAAAACTGTAACACGAGAGACCCAGGAGATTATTTCCCCGACAAACTGCATTCCTGAAAAACAACTTTGAAAAAACACTGCCAAAGAGCCAGGAGGATATCATTTTTTATCGAATACCACAGAGTTCTACCATTTTTCTGGAGCTTCCTGGTATGCAGTGAACACAGAGAAATTCTGAAGCAAGGGGACCTCCCTCTCCTCGCCCCCCCCATCTTTCCACATGCTTGCCTGATTTGACTTCTGGCCCATGTACCCGACTTAGGAGGGATTTCATGGTTTGGTGCATGACTGGTTTCCCTATCAGTGACCATGCTAAACTAGGGATACCTGGGATCCAGCAGACCCTGCTCCACTCCCCAGGCCATCTCTCTCACAGCATTGCTGATCTCATGACGGGACGTGTATGCAAAGCAAACGTTCAGGAAACACCTGAGAAGGAAGAACAGAATAATTTACCAAAACAGGACAGAGACTAAGGATTGGAACCACTTATTCCAGAGCACCCTTTCCCTGGAACAAAACACAACACCAAATGTTAACTGTAGACACCTCTGAAAGATCAGATTATGAATTTTAAAAATATATACATATTTTATTGATTTCAGAGAGGAAGGGAAAGACAGAGAGAGACATAATGATGAGAGAGAATCACTGATCAGCTGCCTCCTGCATACCCCCAACTGCGGATCAAACACGCAATCCGGGCTTGTGCCCTTAATTGGAATTGAACCCAGGACCCTTCAGTCCACAAGCCGACGTTCTATCCACTGAGCCAAACCGGTCTCGGCCAGATTATGAATTTTTTGTCATTTAATTTATTGGGGTGACAATGGTTAACAAAATTATACAGGTTTAGGTGCACACATCCACAACATATCATCTGTACACTGTACTATGTGTTTACCACCCCAAGTCAAGTTTCCTTCTATCACCATTCATTCCCCCTATAACCTCCTCCCCCTCCCCCTCACCCCCAAGATTATGAATTTTTTCCCAAGTTTACTTGAAATAAACATGTTACTAGTTTTGTAATAAAACAAGTATAAAATGACTCTTATTACCCTTCTAATCCTCTCCCCCTTCTATTACCAACCAGCTCTCAGAGGAAGAGAATCCACTGTGGTATTAGCGGTCAAGGGCACGTACCACAAACAAGGAGATCAGAAAGGAAATTTAATGCAAAACAAATCCACTGCCAAGCATACACTATATTCCAAAGCCACACAAAATGAAGTTTGGATTCTTTTTTTTTTTTTAAATATATTTTATTGATTTTTTACAGAGAGGAAGGGAGAGGGATAGAGAGTTAGAAACATCGATGAGAAAGAAACATCAACCAGCTGCCTCCTGCACACCCCCTACTGGGGATGTGCCCGCAACCAAGGTACATGCCCTTGACCGGAATCGAACCCAGGACCTTTCAGTCCGCAGGCCGAGGCTCTATCCATTGAGCCAAACCGGTTTCGGCAAAGTTTGGATTCTTAAACTCTGTTCCCCTCTGCATCTGCACCACCTCCCAAGGTCATCCTATCCGTGGTTAAAGGAGTGGGACAAAAAAAAAGAATTTCTTGAAAGGAATTGTCTTCAGAGACAGAGATAAGGCTTGCTGCATTCCCACCCCATTCCTTGGAGGGGGCTGGGGGAGAGAGGTGTATGAAATGAAGGAGGAAGATGGTGAACTGTACGAGTTGGTATACACATACACACAGTACTGCAGCATCGTCTCTGGTCTGCATTGCAGATGGAGGAGGTCTCTAAGTATCCAAAACCACCCCCTCGTTGTCTCTGACCAAAGATGCCTCCCAATAGAGCAGTGGTTCTCAACCTTCCTAATGCCACGACCCTTTAATACAGTTCCTCATGTAGTGACCCCCAATTTCATTGTTACAAATTGAACATAATTAAAGCATAGTGATTAATCACAAAAACAATATGTAATTATATATGTGTTTTCCGATGGTCTTAGGCGACCTCTGTGAAAAGGGGTCTCGACCCACAGGTTGAGAACCGCTGCAGTAGAGGGAGTCAAAGACTAATTCAGGTCCCCAAGGGGAAATCCAAAAACTTACTGGTTGTAGTTCTTGGTGGCCTGCACAGCTTGTGCAATCAGCTCCTGGAGATCCAAGGGCAACAAATGCAGATCACCGAGGACCCGGATACATACTCCATGCTTCTGCAATTTCTCCCTGATTGGGGAAAAGGAGGCAGGGTTGGGACACAGCACCTGCTGAGCTGGAGAGAGCAGGGTGCTTAGATGACACTGAATTAGCAGTTTTTGAGTGCTTTCCTGCGTGGACCCAAAACCCAGGCATGTGCCCTGACTGGGAATCTAACCATGACCTCCTGATTCATGGATCCATGCTCAACCATTGAGTCACACCAACCAGCCCAAAATACCAAGTCTTTACCACACAGGACATCGCCTAATGTGTCCTTGTTGGTAAGTTGCATTTGACATATTCTGTGCTATGTTTGTCCCATTTTTTTTTAAAATATATTTTTATTGATTTCAGGGAGTGGAAAGGAGAGGGAGAGAGAGATTGAAATATCAATGATGAGAGAGAATCATTGATTGGCTGCCTCCTGCACACCTCCTCCTGGGGATTGAGCCCGCAACCTGGGCATGTGCTCCTGACTGGAATTGAACCCGGGACTCTCAGTCTGCAGACCGATGCTCTATCCACTGAGCCAAACCAGCTAGGGCTGTTTGTCTCATTTTGACAACTAAATAAACTCCTCAAGGGCAGGAGCTGTACTATTGGTTACTTTTGTATCTTCTGGCAAAATATAATAATCGTGACATCTAAAATACTTATATGATTACTAAGTGCCAATCAATGGTCTAACCCAGGGGTAGGCAAACTTTTTGACTCGAGGGCCACAATGGGTTCTTAAACTAGACCGGC
>NW_006352194.1:1550587-1552902 GCF_000327345.1 Myotis davidii
TAATGCCACGACCCTTTAATACAGTTCCTCATGTAGTGACCCCCAATTTCATTGTTACAAATTGAACATAATTAAAGCATAGTGATTAATCACAAAAACAATATGTAATTATATATGTGTTTTCCGATGGTCTTAGGCGACCTCTGTGAAAAGGGGTCTCGACCCACAGGTTGAGAACCGCTGCAGTAGAGGGAGTCAAAGACTAATTCAGGTCCCCAAGGGGAAATCCAAAAACTTACTGGTTGTAGTTCTTGGTGGCCTGCACAGCTTGTGCAATCAGCTCCTGGAGATCCAAGGGCAACAAATGCAGATCACCGAGGACCCGGATACATACTCCATGCTTCTGCAATTTCTCCCTGATTGGGGAAAAGGAGGCAGGGTTGGGACACAGCACCTGCTGAGCTGGAGAGAGCAGGGTGCTTAGATGACACTGAATTAGCAGTTTTTGAGTGCTTTCCTGCGTGTCAGGCACTGTCCTAAATGTATTATTTCACTGCATCCCCGCCCCTCCCCGCCTAAGAACTCTGAAAGGAGTTCGCCACATTCCCCATGCTACAGAGGGAAACTGACACTCAGATAGGATAGTCAGACAGAGACTGCCCAAGATCATACAGACATCAGCGTTGTGTCAAAACTGAAACCTAGGTCTGTTTGATTTGAAAATCCAAACTCCTTTTAAAAAAAGAAATGTTTGTTTGTTTTTTAATTGATTTCAGAGATGGGAAGAGAGAGAGAGAGAGAGACACATCAATGATGAGAAAGAATCATCCATCGGCTGCCTTCTGCATGACCCCCACCCTTTAAAATATTAACTTCTATAGGCTAGTCAGGACTTTTGCTTTCCCTTAAAACCTGAGATATTTTAGTTATACTGAGATCACAGTCCCATAAGGCAAACATATCTACAGAAAATGAGGGCCAGTCTCCACATTTAGACAAGAAAATGGGCTGTTTAGCTTGCCTTCAATTTTATTTTATTTTAGTTTTTTAAAATATAGTTTTATTGATTTCAGGGAGTGGAAAGGAGAGGGAGAGAGAGATTGAAATATCAATGATGAGAGAGAATCATTGATTGGCTGCCTCCTGCACACCTCCTCCTGGGGATTGAGCCCGCAACCTGGGCATGTGCTCCTGACTGGAATTGAACCCGGGACTCTCAGTCTGCAGACCGATGCTCTATCCACTGAGCCAAACCAGCTAGGGCTGTTTGTCTCATTTTGACAACTAAATAAACTCCTCAAGGGCAGGAGCTGTACTATTGGTTACTTTTGTATCTTCTGGCAAAATATAATAATCGTGACATCTAAAATACTTATATGATTACTAAGTGCCAATCAATGGTCTAACCCAGGGGTAGGCAAACTTTTTGACTCGAGGGCCACAATGGGTTCTTAAACTAGACCGGAGGGCCGGAACAAAAGCATGGATGGAGTGTTTGTGTGAACTAATATAAATTCAAAGTAAACATCATTACATAAAAGGGTACGGTCTTTTTTTTTTTTTAGTTTTATTCATTTCAAACGGGCCAGATCCGGCCCGCGGGCCGTAGTTTGCCCATGGCTGGTCTAACCACTTTTCAGACATCTGCACCATCCATCCTTATACCAACCCTGGAGGCAGATATCATTATCATTTCCCTTTTACAGATGATGACACTAAGACACAGGGAAGTTGGGTGATTTGCTCAAAATCAGAAGCTGGTGAGTGGAAAGCCAGAATTTGAACCGAGGGAGTCTGGTTCCAGAGCTTCTCCTCCTCATCTTGACGTTACACTGCCTCTATACAGCAGCTCCCAAAAGGCAGTGAGCATGAACTCACTGTCACCCAACCCGCTTCTCTACCGGGAAGGCTATGGAGAAACTGAACAACTAATGTTTGGGAAATGGAAGCTTAATAACAAGACGTATACTGTAGAGTGGGGGTTTCCGGCAGGTCCTGGAGAACACTGATCCAGAGCTGAAGGCCACATCCACAGTCAATGCATCCTTGAACCCTCAACCACATTTCTTTAAAGGTAAAACAAGATCTAATCACCTATTTTTGAGAACCCACTGGAGCTACAGTAGACAAATGTATGCACAATCAAAGCAAAACATAAATAAGAATACCTAGCCCTAGCTGGTTTGGCTCAGTGGATAGAGTGTCAGATTGTGGACCAAACGGTTCCGGGTTCGATTCCGATCAAGGGCACATGCCTCGATCCCCAGTTGGGGGGTGTGCAGGAGGGAGCCAATCAATGATTCTCTCTCATCATTGATGTTTCTATCTCTCTCTCCCTCTCCCTTCCTCGCTGAAATTTAAAAAAAAAAAAGAAT
>NW_006352194.1:1553788-1561520 GCF_000327345.1 Myotis davidii
GCTTGCTCCGCCCCTACTTCCTGCTATCACTGGCCAGGGCGACAAAGGTGCCCAATTCTCCGATCATGGCTGAATTGGGTGCCTTTGCCCTGCCCCCCAGCTCTTAGCTCCCCCCCTGGGTTTCCGATCACTGTCAGTAGCAGGGGGCTTCTTCCTGCTTTCCCTTTCGCCTCCCTGCATTGTGCCTACATATGCAAATTAACTGTCATCTTGTTGGCAGTTAACTGCCAATCTTAGTTGGCAGTTAATTTGCATATAGCCCTGATTAGCCAATGAAAAGGGTAGCTCTTGCGCCAATTACCATTTTTCTCTTTTATTAGTGTAGATAGAATACCTAGATTTAAGTCTTAGTGCCAATACTTAGCGACCTTGCATAACCACTTAGCCTCTCTGAGCCAAAGTTTCCCTCACCCTGTAAACTGGGTAACCATTCCTGCCATAGTCTCAGCATTGGCTTGTGTTAAGAGGTGCATGACTTGAGCGAGGCCTATAAAGTAGAGGTTACTGCAGTCTGACTGAAGTGATTCAGTTGGTTGGGCATCGCCCTATGCACAGAAAGGTTGCTGATTCGATTCTAGGTCAGGGCACATACCTGGGTTGTGGGTTCAATCCCTGATTGGGGCACACACAGAAGGCAACCGATGGATGTTTCTCTCTCACATCAATGTCTGTCTGTCTGTTTCTCTCTCTCTCTCTCTTCCTCTAAGCATGTCCTTGTGTGAGGATTTAAAAAAATAATAATAATAAAGTAGAGATTATTGCAAAGCCCTGGTGAGGAACCTGGAGACCTGGGTTCCCAATCTGGTTCTACCACTAGCTGCTGTGTGACCATGGCAAGCCTTTCTTCTCTCTTCACTAGGGTTTAGCTTCCTAACTGATGAAGCTGAACTAGGCCAGTGGTGTTCCAACCTTCTTTTAGCCAAGGGATGGGGAACCTTTTTTCTGCCAAGGGCCATTTAGACATTTATAACATCACTAGAGGCCCGGCGCACAACATTTGTGCCTCAGCCCAGCCTGCACCCTTTTAGCAGTCTGGGAGCCCTCAGGGGATGTCTGACTGACGGGTTAGGCCCACTTCCCCGGGGAGTGGGCATAAGCCCCAGTCGGACATCCTTAGTGCTGCCATGGAGGCAGGAGCTGCCACTGCCGCTGCGCTCGCCAGCCATCAGCCTGGCCTGTGGCTGAGTGGGGGAGTGCACTGACCATCAGGGGGTAGCTCCTGCGTTGAGCATCTGCCTCCTGATGGTCAGTGCACATCATAGCAACTGGTCATTCTGCTATTCGGTCAATTTGCATATTAGTCTTTTATTATATAGGATTTGCTTACTATAATTCACTTAATATAAACTTATGTTGAAAAAAGCTCCTAGATTTATTGAATTTCGAGTCTGACCTGTGGTTGCCTTGGCAGGGCCAGACCAAACGATTTCATGAGTCTTATACAACCTGTAGGCCGGACGTTCCCCACCCCTATTTTAGCCAAAGTACTCTTTCTTCAAATCAAATCATAAACAGAACCAAACCAGCACCCATACCCCATTTTCTCTGGGTTCTTTGCACACCCACTCCTAGAACTCTGGGGTTCTATCTCACATTGTTGGAAAGCCACCACTAGGGTTTCTTCTTGCTCTGTCCAGGATTTCATAACCTAAGACTGTTTGTCCTACTACTGACTGATTAGCGTAATCTCAGTAGCACCTCTACCACCACGCATTTGATCTTTCAGGAACTGCAAGATTGCCTAACTCTCAGGCTACAGAGTTGTAGATAACAGCTCAGAGCTAGAGTCAGAAAGATCCTGTCTTGGCTCTGCCTGTCCGATAGCTGTGTGTCTCAGGATACACACCTAAACTTCTCCAGTCTTTACTTCCCTCCTCTTTACAATTGGGGTGATAGCTTTCTCACAGGGTAATGTGAATATTAAATGAGAATACATGTTAGGTTCAAGGCCTTCTCCTATATAATAAAAGCCTAATATGCTAAGTCTCCGGTCGTCTGGTCAGCCATTCAACCAATCAAAGCATAATATGCTAATGATATGCTAAGGCAGCTCAACCACTCACTATGATGTGCACTGACCACCAGGGGGCAGAGGCTCTGACTGGTAGGTTAGCTTGCTGCTGGGGTCTGGCCAATCAAGACTGAGTGAGACAGGCTGGACATGCCCTGAAGCCCTCCCGCGGTCCCTCCTCAGCTGGCCAACCTCCTGCGTGCACCGGGCTGAGGGACCCTCCCACCCAATACACAAATTTCGTGCACCAGGCCTCTAGTGAGTACTTTAAAAAGCTAAGATTAGTGTGTAGTACAGAAAAATTTGAACACCTGGAATATGCCCTCATGCCTCCATCCCCAACCCCTTGAGTGTGAACTCTGAGCCACAGGGACTCTGCTGAGAAGCAGGGAGCAATGTTTGTGGCCCAGAGTCTCACCAACCCAAATGGACAGAGAGAAGGTTCTCTCCCCAGCACACTGACTCGCAGGGACAGGAAAGACAGAAGTGTTCCAGGCCCAGCTCCACTGGAGCTCTAGGCTCTCTGTTCTCTCATTGTCCTGGACTGGCATGGGAAGGAGCTGGGCAGAGAATGATTATAATGAAGACTTCTGGGCAGTCTGGCTGGAAAGGGCTCCATACTTTAAAGCAAACAAACTCTCTCAATCTTCTGTGTCCCTCTGGCTTTTCTCCCTAAGCTTAAACTTAATGACAGCTAACAGTGGTAGCAAAGCTTCTCCATAAAGACCTCTTATGGATCATTCCAGGCCTCCCAAGAGAATATAGTAACTTTTTGGAGATGACTGCACAGCAGAAAATGACTTTTTCAATGTTTTTCTCACTCTACTCCCCTAGCCATAGCTTATTGGTCTTGAGGTGGAAATTTGATCTAAGGTGGGCTCATGAAAGGATCTAGTTCATTCTGGGCTATTCTGTGAAGCAGGGAAAGCAGGTCTGTAGAGAGAAGGAAATGTATAAAGAGGCGCTACCTAATGGATATCAATCTTGGTTTCAGTTTTGCTTAAGGCTGGTTTTACTTGTCCTTGCATTCTGTGAAACACCTCTATATCCTCAAGTAAATGCTCGCTTTGAAAAAAAGAAAAAAACTAGCTTGTCATATTTGCCACTCTAGAGATCTGACTAACATTGAAAGGGCGCAAAGTTCCTTAAATAAGCTTCAGATAAGAGAGCTGAGGGATATTAGCATAATCAATGGACACAGATACTGGGGCGGTGGGGGCTTGTCCTGGGGGGTGACAGGGACCTTGGGGGTCAATTGGGAAAAAGGAGACATCTGTAATACTTTAAACAAAACAAAAAAGAGAGAGAGAGAGAGAGCGCGAGAGAGTGCCGAGGGTTAGGCTGGAGATCCTGAAAGAATACCCTCCCCCTCTGACAGCATCTTACTGCTCTTCCAGCAAACGGCCGAACTTCTGCCGGGCCATCTCCATTAGCCCGTCCACTTCACTTTTGGAACGTTTGAAGTTCTCAATGCTGAACGCGTACACCGTCACCTCTCGGATGCCCAGGGCCAAACACCAGTGCAGAGTCTGAGAAGGGAGAAGACAAGGAGCTAGGGTGTAAGGAAGAGTAGGAAGGGAAATAAGAGATGCCTCGGCCCCGACTCAGAAAAGCATCAAGCTAGGATAACACCAATGCTTCTGTCAGAATAATGAACTAAATATGCAGAAAGCCACCACTTGAGAACCGAAAAATGTGAACTTAATGAGTACTAGGCTGATGCCACTGTGGTCTACTGGAAAGAACTCTCCACTGAGAGAATAAAAAACCAGGTTCTAGTCCTTGGCTCCATCACTTATTATGTGACTATAGGCGAATCATTTAACATCGCTGGGCCTAAGTCTCCTTGTCTGTAAAAAGAGCCCGACTAGCCCTGGCTGGTTTGGCTCAGTGAATAGAGCGTTGGCCTACGGACTGAAGGGTTCCAGGTTCAATTCCGGTCAACGGCATGTACCTTGGTTGTGGGCACATCCCCAGTGGGGAGTGTGTGGGAGGCAGCTGATCAATGTTTCTCTCTCATCAATGTTTCTACCTCTCTATCCCTCTCCCTTCCTCTCTGTAAAAAAAATCAATAAAATATATTTTTTAAAAAAAGAGCCTGGCTAGTCCTAGCTGGTTTGGCTCAGTGGACAGAGAGTCGGCCTGCGAACTGAAGGGTCCCAAGTTTGATTCCAGTTGAGGGCACATGCCCAGGTTGCAGGCTCCATCCCCAGTAGGGAGCATGCAAGAGGCAGCCAATCAATGATTCTCATCATTGATGTTTCTATCTCTCTCTCCCTTTCCCTTTCACTCTGAATTCAATGAAAATATATATACATATATTTTTTAAATATATTTTATTGATGCTGGTGTGGCTCAGTGATTGAGCGTCAACCTATCAATCAGGAGGTCACAGTTTGATTCCCAGTCAGGGTACATGACCAGGTTGCAGGCTCGATACCCAGTACGGGGTGTGCAAGAGGCGGCTGAACAATTATTCTTTCTCATCATTGATGTTTCTATCTCTCCCTCTCCCTTCCTCTCTGAAATCAATAAAAATATATTAAAAAATAAAAATGCAAATAAAAAGAGATTACAATCCATCCCTCACAAAGTAGCTAATGAACAGTATAAAAACACAAGGTATTATTACTCACAACATAACTTCATTATTCTGGTAGACAGGCCAACAGGTTGTAAGAAAAAAAGCACCATTTGAGTCTGCATTTCACATATGCTATTTCAACTGATTCTTCAAACAACCCCTTGAGACTGGCATTACTGTTTTCATACCTACTGTAAAGATGATGAAACTGAGGCTCAGAGAGTTGAAGAAATGTGTCAAAAAGTCCAGTGAATCCATTATATGAAGTTCTAAAACACAAAAACTAATGTATAATGATACCTCTTCAGCTTTGTTTCTCTAGTTCTGTTTAAATGTCTTCAACCCCTTACCTTTAACCTCAGAGTTCCCTGTCTTAACACTAATCCCTTCATAGACATACCCACAAACCAACTCGTTATCACCTGAGGAAGATTACCAGTGAGAACCCTGACACTTGAATAGGGTCAAGCTATAGACCTTACAGGGTCTTCGCTGGTACACCTGGTTGGTATCCACCACTGACCTCACTCAAAATAGATGTCAAAAGGCCGCTTGCCTGTGGAGCAGCCACTCTGTCTCAGCATTTCACTAATAAACTCTCTTTCACTTAAAAAAAAAAAAAGCAAAAAAGATGCCAATAGCAACAGCTTCCATTTTTTGAACAACTCCCTTATGCCACGTTCTGTGCCATCTTTTCATTTTACCATCTTGTTTAATCCTCACATAATCTCCTGAGGTAGAGGTTGTTGCTATCCCCAATTTGCAGATCAAGAAACCAGGGTAAGAAAAAGGGAACGACGTAACTCGCTGCAGGTCAGAGAGCCAGGAAGTGGCAGAGCAGGGGTGCCAATGAGTTCTGAGTGACTCCAGAGCCTCAGCTCCTAAGCACCAGGCAAAACTATCTCTTAATTAGTCACAAAAGAGAAGCTGGATTCAACAAATCTAAAGACCTCCACACAGTATTAAAGAGAACCCCACAGCCACTTGTTCAAGGCAAAAAAATACCACTGCTCTAGCATCAGGCCATGTTCTTGTGCCAGGAAGCTAGAGGCCATGTTTCTACTCTTCTTAAAGTTAGTTTCACAAGAATTAACATATTCTGATCTCACTGTGAGCCTTAATGTTTTCCAATCTGTAGCATATATTAAGAACCATAAAATATTCATGACCTTTGCTTAAAGTGATGTCCCAGTTTGGCACTTTTCCCAGTTTAAGCACTGAAAGAATTGTGTCCTGGGAAACCCTCAGACTCAGGCAAACTAGGAAGAGCAGTCACTCTACTATTGCTCCAGAAATGTCACTTCTTAGAATTTATTCTCAAATAGTACTATTTATCATGTCCAATAATAGTGAAGCAGCTAAACAAACTGTCAGTTCTTTATGATGTTAAAAGGCTCTACAGTCATTAAAAAGTGTAGTTAGAAAGTATATATATATATATCAACCTAGAAAAATACTTGCCAAAATGTCAAGTAAAAACAAGGTTATTGAAGCTATAGATGGAATTTTATAAATGTTAGGTCATGTTAGAACAAGTTACAAGGACTCGGATCAGGCACAGAAAAAAATAAACTGTTGATGGGTTAAAGGTGGTGAGAGATGGCAATTTTGTTCTTATTTCTAATATTTTGTGATGTGTCTGGATGATTCAGTTTTTTATTAATGTTGATATAAGACTGATAGCTAGCAAGCAAGCAATAAAACAAACAGCTATACAAAACAATAAATAAAAAGAAAAAAAATACTCTCACACCACAGCAAACTCAGGTTTTCTAGCCATAATCCAATTTTCCGCACTGTTCACCTTGGGTTCTGCCACCCGTACCTACCTCAGCCAGCTTGTTAAAGCCCTGCGAGTGGCCCTCATGATGCTCCACTTGGCACTTCTTGGCATAGCGACGGTTCCCATCCATTATAAATGCAACGTGTTTGGGTATTGGGCCTGCCTGTGAAATGAGAAGACAAATGGTGAACACATCACATACTCTTCAAAGATAAAGGAAGACATTACACCTTGAGCTAGATGACAAAAGCCCTGAGGAAGGGAATTGGGTATTAAGCAATTTACTTATTATTTGTTTAAAGATTGATTTTAGACAGGGAAAAGGGGGTCAGGGAGAGAGATGGAAGAGAGAGAAACATCGATGTTAAGAGAAATACATGAATCAGTTGCCTCCCATATGCACCCAGACAGGGGATTGAACCCACAAAGTAGGTTATGTTCCCTGACCAGGAATCAAACCCACAATCTTCCAGCGCACGGGACAATGTTCCAACCAACTGTGCCACACTGACCAAGGCTACTTGTTATTTTTTTTAAATATATATTTTTATTAATTTTAGAGAGGGAGAAAGAGAAGGAAACATCAATGAAGAGACAATCATTGATCAGCTGCCGCCTGCCTGCCCCAGTAGCCCGCAACCTGGGCATGTTCTGACCGGGAATGGAATCGTGACCTCCTGGTTCACAGGTAGATGCTCAATCACTGAGCCACGCCAGCTGGACCAAGGTTACTTATTTTTATTTATGTGTTTATTAAGCACTTATTACATGCCAAGCACTATTCTAGGCTTTCTGTACCTCACCTTAGTCTTTTTATCATACAAATCTATGAAGTATAGAGTATTAGCTTCATTTTACAGGCGAAAAAACTGAGGCTCAGAGCGGTCAAGTAACTTGCACAAGTCACACAGCTAAAAGGCAAAGTGAGGATTTAAACTCAGGTTTTGTCTTTTAACCATATGTTTTTAACCACCACTTTTATTTCATTAGTCTCCAACTGGAAGGCCCAGAAAGGACATTGACAGTGTGGTTGAATGGAGGGGGCATTCTCCACATAAAAGAGACATTCATTCCTGAGTGCTATCTGATTGCTGACACACAGAAATGGAGCCTAATATTGTTGGATCTTCTAATTTTACAAAAGATGCCATATATGAGGAGTTTTATAAAAAAATTCGTGCAAGGGGCTCAGCCCTCACAGCCCCAGCTGCCTCAGCCGGCCCTTCACAGCCTCGGCCGGCCTTGGCAGCCCCAGCTTCATCTGGAAGGTCATCCAGAAGGATGTCTGGACGGTCATTCTGCTGTTCAGTCTAATTAGCATATTAGCTCTTTATTATATAGGATTAAAAGTCAG
>NW_006352194.1:1561793-1566506 GCF_000327345.1 Myotis davidii
TTACAAAGAGTATTACATATGTCTCCTTTCCCCAACCCTCCCCCGCCTTGACATTCCCCCGGCCTCCCCTATCCCCCAGTGTCTTCAGTCCATTGGTTATGCTTACATGCATGCATACAAGTCCTTCGGTTGATCTCTTACCCCCCTGCTCCCGCCCCTGCAGCCCTTTTTTAAAAAAAATGTTTTTATTGATATCAGAGAAAGGGAGAGAGATGGAAACATCAATGATGAGATATAAAAAAATTCGTGCAAGGGGCTCAGCCCTCACAGCCCCAGCTGCCTCAGCCGGCCCTTCACAGCCTCGGCCGGCCCTGGCAGCCCCAGCTTCATCTGGAAGGTCATCCAGAAGGATGTCTGGACGGTCATTCTGCTGTTCAGTCTAATTAGCATATTAGCTCTTTATTATATAGGATTAAAAGTCAGGAGTCACTTCAAAACAAACAAATGACATTTTGGGGGCCGAAGAAAACTTGGTATCTGGTTCACAGCGGCCTTTTGTTGTCTACCACAGCAAAACTCACTCTGTGGCCTATTTTCTTCACGGGAAGGGCTCGTCATAAACTGCTTCCCCCACACCGCTCTGTCATTTTCTACTTTTGTCTCCACATGCAGCCCTTTTTTATTTTTTCAGCAACATTTTATTTATTTATTTATTCATTTTTACTCTTGACTTTATTTTAAATTTTCTTTTATTGCTTAAAGTATTACAAAGAGTATTACATATGTCTCCTTTCCCCAACCCTCCCCCGCCTTGACATTCCCCCGGCCTCCCCTATCCCTCAGTGTCTTGTGTCCATTGGTTATGCTTATATGCATGGATACAAGTCCTTCCGTTGATCTCTTACCCCCCCTCCCCCCTCCCAACCCTCCCCGGCCTTCCCATTGTAGTTTGACAGTCTGTTTGATGTTGCTCTGCCTATGTATCTATTTTCCTTTTTTAAAAAAAATGTTTTTATTGATATCAGAGAAAGGGAGAGAGATGGAAACATCAATGATGAGAAGGAATCATCAATCGGCTGCCTTCCGTTCGCCCCCTCCTGGGGATCAAGCCCACAACCCTGGCATGTACCCGGACTGAGAATCAAACTGTGACCTCCTGATTCATGGGTCACACCAGTGACCCACACCGGCTGGGATCCACACGCAGCCTTTAAAAGAAATGCCAATCATCTCTTGTTCTTCCCAACACATGACTGCAGTGGTTGCCTGAGGAGATATTTCCATATCTTGGCCTGCCTGAGTAACCTTGGTATTTGTGTGCTAGTGTGTGAGTGGGTATAAGGCTTACTGACTCATAAATTCATTGCTACCCACTACTTGACAGTCTGTGGCTGAAAAACAAATCCAAGCTGACTAGCTTCCATCTCAAACCTATCACATGCAGAGGATATAACATTGTTGTGAATCTTAAGAGAACAAGCTGAGGGAAGGGTTAGGAAAGCAAAGGAGAGTATAGGAAATAGAGGGATTGCAGTCTTCAAATGGCTGAAAGTCGGCCCCTGTAATAGTAGTAATTAAGAACTGCTATAGGCTCTCTCCCTCTCGGGAGCATGCCCACACCTTTTCATCCAAGTCTTCCTCCCCGACAGGCGCAGTACCTTTACCCTTCTCTCTCCTAAGCTCCAAGGACCCGCACTTTTGCCTCTACAACTTCTTTCCTGAGCCCATTTCTTCTACTGCTCACTTACTTCTACCTCCGTGACTTTCCAAATAAACTTTCTTACAGTTTGAAAAAACACATGCACCTACTAGACATTGAGTTTAAATGCTGTCTATGTATGCTCCACTTGATCCTCAAAAAAAAAAACCACATAAAGTCACATGGTTCATAAAATGATAGACTGGGACTTCTGTTGTTTTGTCTGTCCCCAAAGCTAAAACTCAATCATTACAAAGAAAGATTAGTTATTTTCTCTAAATCCAGAGGATAGCATTAGGAATAATAGTTAAAAGTTTCAGGGAAATAAATTTCACTTCTCCATAGGAAAACCTAATAAGTCTATGCTGCCCAATGATATTAGGACGTGGATTTCCTGAAAATGTGAGTTAGGACAATAATCTGGCAGAAATGCAGACCTAGAGGTTACCCTGCATTGCTAAACTCGACTCAGCATCGTGGATTACTCAATCTGCAGAACAGGTTATGATACAAGATGACACAACTGACCAGGTCAACTGGTGCTGTGGGCTCACCTTTATGATGTTGGCACAGAACCGCTCCCACAGCGACAACTCTCCTTCTTTGATCCATGACATAGTTCTTGCCCGAGCGGAAGATAAGCCCAGAATAAGAAGATATCAACTGGGCAACCTTGGATAAACAGAAAGAGAAACAGAAGCCACCAAGGCTTGCAAACAGCTACTGCTGACGTGCAGGGGCTCAGCGGGCAGTGGAGAGCAGCCAGCATTAGAGTCCAAAGACTGGCCAAGCCTCCCATCTTTCCACCCGGAGTCGACAAAGAAGCCAACGAATGGGACCTGCGGGGCTGCGGTCTTTCCCTGCTTCTCCTGGATGGGGGACCTTCTTCCCTTCCCCTTTCCTCGGCATGGGCACCGGCTTTTCCCGAACCTCTAGGTCTGCTTCCTGCCGCATCAGTGCCTCCTCTCCGACCCTTCCCGGCTTCTCCCTTCTCCATCTTCCTCCAGGCCGTTTCCCACTACCGCTCCCGCTCCCACGTACGAATCCCTTCGACTGTCATCCCCGTTACCTCCTACCTCAGGGGTCTCCCAATTATTTATCCCCTCGCTAGTCTGTCCCCTCTCATTCCCGCGGCTGCCTCCCCGTCTAGTCACCTCTCCTCTGGTGAACCGCTAGGACACAGGACCTGCTCCGCTCTGCCGGCGCCTTCCAACTGCCCAGAAGACCCACAGGCACTTCCTCACGACGTGGCGCTGGAAGATGACGTCAGCACCGATCGGCGGGACACGCCCCTCGGTAGGCGTGGTAAAGCTCGGAGGGAGCCGCAACTCGCGCGCTCACGTGACCGCGTGGGGTGGGCGGCCGGGCTGCAGGCCGCGCGCCGTGGGAGGCGGGGTCGAGGCCCAGCGGGGAGCGGAGAGGTGGTTGGATCTACTTTGGAGGCCGCCAGGGGGCTCCGCTCCAGGGCGAGGATTCCGGGTTCCTCAGCTGCCGGTGGCCTTCGGGCCTGGGAAGTGGTGGAAGGCAGCGCCCTGCTCGCCGGGAGACCCTGGGAGGCCGCAGAACTGCGCTTTAGGGCCCCTTGTCCGGGTCTTAACGGGCTGCATCGTTTGGGAAGTTCCCAGCCCTCGTCAACCGCACACACGCACTTTCTACCAGTGCGTTTGTGCTGAGGTGGGCACTCAGTTTCCAGGCTGTGCAGCCTCAGGACCTACACGAAGGAAAACAGTCTGGAAACCAGAAAGAGCGCTACTTTAAGGGCTCTACTATGAAATAACAGAGCGACCATCGGCTAACCCTAATAGAAAAATCAAGGGCATTCGCTCTGAACCAAACCTTTCCGGGAAACTGTTGCCGTAATTTGAGGCACTGCAATTCTCTCAAAGTTAAAAAAGCAGCCAAAAGAAACCTTTGCAATTTTCAAAGAACTTTCTTGTAGTTTCTCTCACCAAGGAATCAAGGCAAGAAATACTGCGCTAGTAACCCCAGTTCACTGTGCCTTCCACTCTTCCTGATGAGTTACTTCTACCAGGTCCTCCAGATGAGTAACCCACCCGTGAACAGTAGTATTTTAAGTTGTTGTTAATCCTCACCCAACCATATATTTCCATTGATTTTTTTTTTTAAATATATTTTATTGAGTTTTTACAGAGAGGAAAGGAGAGAGATAGAGAGTTAGAAACATTGATGAGAGAGAAACATCGACCAGCTGCCCCCCGCACACTCCTCACCGGGGATGTTCCCCGCAACCAAGGTACATGCCCTTAACCGGAATCGAACCTGGGACCTTTCAGTCCGCAGGCCAACGCTCTATCCACTGAGCCAAACCGGTTTCGGCTATTTCCATTGATTTTTAAAGAAAGTGGGAAGAGGGGAAAATTGATGAAATTGTGCTGGGCTGCATATCTGGCACTTCGGCCAGACGAGTCATGCTGTGCTGTCTGCTCCTAAAACACAGATAGGAAGGTACTGACATCAGGCCAGGCCTTGAGATATGGTCTCATGGCCCCTTCCCAGCATGCAGGCCTTCTTTCTCAAAAGGCCCGGAAGTCTCATTCCAAATTTGGGAGACAAAAGACTGGAAAAAGTATAAATAGAGTTTCCTCCATAATGGGCGGCCCAGAATTTGAAAGACACATTTTTCTCCGGGCATCCACAAAATTTAATAATAAAATGTAACTCTTGCAGTCAGCGCTGCAGTTCAGCTTCTGCTTCGGCAGGGTGTTGTAACTGTAGTCAGCTGGCCAGCTTAATAAAGGCTCTTAAATTTAAATTCTGAGTCGGTGGTCTATCTCGCTGAGTGAACCCATAACAAAACACATCGATTGGCTGCCTCCTTCATGGCCAGACTAGAGACGGGCCTGGGAGGAGCCTGAAACCAAGGTAGGAACTGGGGACCAGCAGGCCAATGCCCTATCCATTGAGCCAAACCAGCTTGCTTTGCTTCAGGCTAGCTGCTTCAACAGCCTGCTTTAAGACTTTTGGTACAGCCCTGGCCGGTTTTCTCAGTGGTTAGAGCATCAGCCCACAGACCAAAGGGTCACAGGTTCCCCAGTCTCCCCCCCCACCCCCCA
>NW_006352194.1:1566603-1568088 GCF_000327345.1 Myotis davidii
CAAACCACCACCCCCGCCCCGTAGGAGTGGGTGTGGAGGCAACCAATTGAGGTTTCTCTCTCCTCCTCCCTTTCACTCTCTAGAAACCAATGGCAAAAATATCAAGTGAGGGTTAACAAAAAAAAAAATAAGACTGTTGCTACAAGGTCCCTGGAGTGGATGTATAAAACTTCTTACCCTTGTTCTTGTTTCTGTGCACTTTCAGTAGTAGATGGTATGTCCTCAAGTAAAATATCTCTCTTTTTAAATTCTCTTTCCGTTGGGGAAAGGCTAGATGTTTAAAAAGCATTGTTCATTAGCGAGCTAGCAAACTTGGGCTCAAATACAATGTTAACGTGTTTTCCTATGGCCTCAATTTCCCCAGTTCCACATTATTTGCCTCCCTGGGGTGCTTCAGGGGGTTAATTAATTAAGATTTGTAAAGGGATTTGAAGAGCAAGGGACAAGGTATTATTAGGGTCTCATGCCCCAAGGCATGGCCCCATCCTTTCATCCCAGCCAGTGGCATAGACAAACCCATTCTTGTGCATGCCAGGCTCCTAATCCCCTCTTGAATGTGGCCACTTCCAAGGAAAGGATAAGAGGCCTAACTAGAAACAAAAATCCACTGTAATGAGGTGCTAAGAGGACTGAACTTTCAAGATGCATTCCTATCAAAATGACTGAACAGAAAACCTAATGGTTCTTCTGTGACTTCTGAGTCCCAATCCAAGGAGGTGAGAATTATGGGAGGAGAAAAGCACCTCAAATATCTTAACAAGGAGATGACAGTTTCAGTAGCAATAAGTCTTTATTCATTCATTTTATTTTCCCAGGGAAAAGAGGGGAAGGGAAAAAGTCAGCATGTGTTTTACAAAATGACAGCAAGTGGAAGTACCCGGCACAGCAAAATCAACCATCAAATAAACAGTTCCCAGTGATGGAGGTCACCAAAGCCCAAGGGGGCTCAGTCCCCTGCAGTTTAGAAATGAGAAGGAATCAGGGAAAGAACAGACAGGTACATGCTTTCCTACCCTCCCTCCCTCCCACCCCATAAATTCAAGATTTCACACAAAGCTTTGGTTTCTAGCAGTAAACATGGAGTTACATCCGTCCGTCTCCTATTAAACAATCGTGTGGCTACTTTGACATAAGTTTTTTTTGCACTGGCATAAAAGTTCCCGAGTGACATGGATATACATTCATCGTCCCTTTCTTGGTGTCCCAACCCCACTTTCAAAATGAAAGGCCCCCTCATTGCTGCTCTCTACCCTAGGATTAGAAATTAAAACATAGCAATCTGAATGTTTGGCATGAGTCACCTATCAAGGAATGGTCTTCAGTTAGGATATTGGGAAGAAGGGATGGAGTATTTTTAACTTCTTCAGATTTTTACACAAATCATTTAAGAGATAGGGTGACACCCCACACATTAAATATGTATGCATGTGGGTAAATGGGCTTTTTGGGATGTGGATAAAAGAGGATAGGAGTCAAATTTTAAGC
>NW_006352194.1:1569099-1589708 GCF_000327345.1 Myotis davidii
CTCCTTTCTCAGCACCCTATCCCAAGAGTGGGTTACTGGGAGATAAGATGTGGAAAACCCCTGCCATACCCCTGAGAGAGTCCCTCCCACAGAATGCAGTCATTTGTGGTCTGGTCTTATGTTAATCTTTTCACTTTGGCAGGGGAAATATCATTATTACATGTCCTTCTTTAAAAGGAACACAACTTCCCTATCCAGGCCACTTTCAATAGCTGGAGATTCTGGGGGTGGAGACTCAAAAAAGCATGTAGGGAGAGAGTTCCCCCAAAGCCCTCACAGGCGTTTGGGTCGAATGCGGTTGGAGTTCCTTTGCTTCACCCCTTCCCCCCTGACAAGAGGGAAGAGGGGGTGAGGCTGTGGAACCCGGCCAGAGATACATGGCAGTGCCTGCTGCCCCCACCCACCCTGTCTCCACTTTCTCCGATCTGCCGATTGATGCCTGCTCCTTGAAACTTTCTGATCACAAAAACATAGCTCCCAGCACCCACTGTGGCTCAATTCTGGGCATCTGGGAGCAGGGCAGGGCTATGGATCTCTTCTTCTTCATCCCGAAAGTAGGCTGGCTTTCCCTGTGAGCTGGGGGCCTGCTGGGCCTTCAGTGGACAGGAAGCCACCGTGTGGCTGATGCTTTGGCAGAAGTGGCACTTCTTGGGCTGGGGTGGGAGCTTGCATTCCTTTGCGTGATGGTCTAGACCTCCACAGTTGTAGCACCTGGTAAAAAGCAGGATGGCAAAGTTGAGAAAGGAGTGAGAAGAGATCAGAAGCCTTTCTCTGAGGACACTTGGCTCTTCCCTTTTGGAGACCAATTTCTCCACTTCTAAAAGGAAAAATATGACTAGATACCTTTTTTTAAAGAAAATCCTCAACAAGGATATTTTTCCATTGATTTTTAGAGAGATGAAGAGAGAGGGGGAAAGACAGAGAGAAATATTGATGTAAGAGAAACACGTTGATTGGTTGCTTCCTGCACATGCCCAGACCAGGGCCTGGTCCGGGGAGGAGAAGCCTGCAACCGAGGTACATGCCCTTGACCAGAATCGAACCTGGGACCCTTCAGTCTGCAGTCCAACGCTCTATTCACTGAGCCAAACCAGCGAGGGCTGACTAGATATCTTGAAATCCTTTCCAAACCTGTAATTGTCTAAATCAGTGGTTCTCAACCTGTGGGTCGCGACTCCTTTGGGGGTCAAACGACCCTTTCACAGGGGTCAACTAAGACCATTGGAAAAGGCATACATAATTACATATTGCCTTTGTGATTAATCACTATGCTTTAATTATGTTCAATTTGTAACAATGAAAATACATCCTTCATATCAGATATTTACATGACGATTCATAACAGTAACAAAATTACAGTTATGAAGTAGCAATGAAAATAATTTTATGATTGGGGGTCACCACAACATGAGGAAGTGTATTAAAGGGTCACGGCATTAAGAAGGTTGAGAACCACTGCTCTAGATGATCTTCAGACTCATGTCACCTTGAAAATACTGAAATACCAAGAATAGAAACCACAGACCCCAACTAAGCACTGCAATTTGGGCGATAGGTAAGACCCTAACATACCCTTAAAAAAACTAAGGAGTCAGATTATATGATCTGTTCGAGCACAAAGCTAAGATGAACGAGACTAGTCATATGGAGACCTGGTGAAGAAGCAACAAGTACAGATACATCTTCTTGTCCCCACAACTTTCACTTTCATATCAGTCTCCTTTAGTTCTAAAATAATCGTGTGAGGCTAATATCACTATTCCCACTTAGTAATTGAGGCTAGAGCTCACAGAGCAAAATTACTTCTCAAATGCTCTCCTCACATACTGCTCTCTTCTCATCTTCCACATCTATAGCAGGTACCCCAACCATCTAGATAGGCTTCATTTTATTTTATTTTATTTTTAAAAGTAGGTTTTTATTGATTCAGAGAGGAAAGGGAAAGGGAGAGATAAATAGAAACACCCGTAATAAAAGACAATCATGGATCAGCTGCCTCCTGCACGCCCCCACCACTGGGGATTGAGCTCAAAACCCAGGCATATGCCCTAACTGGGTCGCACTGTGATCTCCTGCTTTATGGGTCGATGGCAACCTGGCCCAAGAGATGAGACAAGATCGAGAGAGCTCTCCCCATCCTTAGCATGTCTCTACCAGTCCACACAAGCCACCTTCCAATCCATACCTGTCTCCCTTTGATCTGCGCTTCTGCATGTTCTTCCCTTTTGGCCGCCTCTCACTCCCAATACAGAATACCCCACCAGGGCCAGTGACTCGGATAGATTCCAGGCCCTTGGCGGACTTCTTAAAGGTGAACTCCACCGCCTCACCCTCCTTCAGGCTCCGGAAGCCCTCCATGTGCAGTTTACTCTGCGGAAGGGGAACACGGTAGATTTTAATGTTAGTCTCCATCATTACACACACCCTCAACAGTAATATACATGTAATCCCTATTAATGCAGGAATCAGTGTGATAACACTCCCATTTTATCAGTAAAGAAAGAGAGTCAACACAATTAAGAACAAGAAATCTACATAACATTAACAAAGAACAATTTTTATATAAACAGATGCCATTACATTTTATACGGCTATTCTCATTTTAATTTCTACGTAAAATAGAAGGAAAAAAAATTAAACATAGCATTTAAGGCATCAACAAATATAAAAACCATAAAATAAAGCTTATATGGAAATTTTTAGTATTCTTGCAACCTCTTTCCAAGTTTGAAATTATATCAAATAACTAAAAGTTGAAAGAAAAAGACAGTATGACCCAAACAGATGGATCAGAAGATTATAAGGGAAAGACCACTAGGAGAACCAAGCATAGGTGGGGAAATCAATAGATGAGAAAAACAATTTAATAATACTGTTGAAAACATTAGTTCTCTATTCGGAAATGAAGCCAGAATTCTACCCTTTATATCATATGCATACAGAATACATTCCAGAACTTAAATATCTAAATGCTAAAAAAGGGACCAAAACTATAAAATCAAGACAGATAATTAGACAGATAAAACTACAAAAAGCTACTAAAAACCAGAAAGAAAAAAACCCCACAGAACAGAATATAACTAGGCAATTTGAAGGACAGCATGACAATTTAATTGGTTTGAAAAACACAACACCCTGGCCGGTGTGCTCAGTGGTTAGAATGTCAGTACTGAAGAGTGGTGGGCTTGATTCCTGGTCAAGGTGGTCAAGGTCAACAGCGAGCACCTGGGCTACAGGTTTGATCCCCAGCCCTGGGGCAGGCATGCAGGAGACAACCAAATGATGTTTCTCTTTCTTCCTTCCTTCCTTCCTTCCTTCCTTCCTTCCTTCCTCTCTTTCTGTCTATCTCTCCCTGTCTCCCTTCCCTTTGGCTGCCTCTCACTAAAAATCAATGGAAAAATTATCCTCAGGTGAGGATTAACAAAACAAAACAAAAAATTGGGAAAACAAAAACCCAACCATGCAGCCATTTAAAAGAATGTGGAGTCCCTGTCTTGTTCACTGCTGCATTTTGCACATAAATAATGCCTCACACATTTTTGGATTAATGAACAAGTAGATTTTAATTATTTCACTTGGAAAAATGACCAAATATTTTTAAAGGAAAATTGATTTAGAATATGGAGCAATCCCACTAAGATACTGAATTTAAAAATATTGACACTTGCAAAGAACCTAGCAGCTTTCAAAAAAAAAAAAGAAAGAAAGTGGGAGTTATTCGCACAGCTAGTTGAGTGGCAACACCCGGTGCCAGAAGAACCTAGGGCTCCAGATTTGAAGCTCACAGCCCATTCCACCTTGCCACTTACTGCTTAACAGCAACAGGTTACTGGAGGTGACATCCCTCCCAGACCCTCCCCAGAATGGACTTTATTACACCTTCTTTCATTTACACTGACAAATGTCAACAAGGTGTAATCATCATAGAAAGCAAGGTTCAGAGAAGCAAAAGGAATCACTGTGCACCTTGTCCTGGGGCTGAAGGGAACATGATTAACTATAACGAGCCGTGTTTTATGCTGTTGGTGGTGGGGGTAGACTATTTCAAACTGGGTCTCAGGTGAAACATGCTCTTTAGCCAGATGGGATCCCCAGTTACTCACATTTTTGTTTTAATCTACATGATATTGCTTAAGACGAAACTTCCATTGAAGTAATTTAGAAATACCTATCTGATAAGAGAGGAATTCTTGCTTAAGAGCACAGGTTCAGGCCCCAGACACATCCTGGTTCATGAAACACTGCTTCTACCAATATCTGACAGAGTGACCGTGGTCAACCATTCACCTCTGGGCCTCAGATCCTTGGCATCTGCCAGAAGGCTCTACCGTTGCACAGTGACTACCGTGAATTTGAAGTTAGATTTGACTTGTCTTTTGAGCTGGGACAAGCCAGAGTGAATCAGGAGGTACTGGAGGAGTTGAACCAAGAGCATTCTTGGCCCAGGCATTACCAGCTTCCCTCAGGCTGATACACCCCCAGCTCGGGCTGTGATTCAGCAGATAAGTGATTAAGAACATGTTTGGAGTCTGAGGCCCTGTTTCCTCCTTTCTAACTTACAAAATGGAAGTAAATACTAATTTTATGGTAGTGCTGTGAGGTTCTATGCATGAGAATTATTTAACACATAAATCTCCACTGCGTAGCAATTATTATCAACCTCTTCAAACTGGATCAGGGTAGGGTAACAGTGGGAACCGAGTGTCAAGAGACTGGGAATTTTAACTCTGGGTTTTTATCACTAACTAGCAGTGGAAATCCAGAAAACTATCTCTGAGCTCAATTTACTGAGGACAATTCTCCTTATAGGCTTAAGGAGAGAACATAAATGGGGACTATATGAAATTGACTGGTCCTCTTGGGTCACCCACTCCATCACTGGCGGCTCTAAGGTCTATTTAAGATAGTTAAAAACAACAGCAACAAAAAAAAAAACCCTGCAGGCACCTCACCATAACCGGTCTTGGACTGGAGGTCTCTAGGGGTGGCTCCCTGCCCCCTCTGCCCCTTCCTAAAACACATACTTTGAATTCCTCTCTTATCAGATAGGTAATCAGCATGCAGCCCCACTGAGCCAGCCTCAGAGGGCCTGCATCAGAAAGGAGCCAGAAATTCTTGCCACCACCCCCTCCCCGCCCCCAACCACACACAAAGCAGGGCCTGCCTCTCTCCCCAACCCCTCCAAAAAAAAGAAAAGGCTTGGGGGGAGGGGCAAGGCTGGAGCTCCCCCAATAGAGCCCAGCCCCAGGAAACAAAGAGTTGACACTGGTTGGTTCTGATGGTCAGATTCCTGGAGTTCCAGAGGCTGCAGATTCCACACATCACCCCCACCCCGACCCCCACGAGCCCCACCCACCACATTCATCGTTCCTTCCTTCCTCCTTCATGTAGGGGTTATGGTCACTGTGTGAGAAATGCATGTAGAGATACCTATCTTCCCCAGTCAAGCTTGCTGGGTCTGCCAAAGTCACCACCAGCAGCCATCTTTCCTTCCACCCCACACTTCCAGGGATGGAAATAAACAGGATCTGACTTCCTTCTCTTCCCTCTTCTCCTTTCCCCTCCCATTCAGTGCCTTCAGTCAAATCCTTTACACAGGAACCACAATTAGAGTTACTTATTCAGATAAATTATTTTAAAAGTGATGGGGGAGGCAGATCTCCAATCTTCCTTTCCCAATTTAACGAGGTTCCTGCCAGCTCTAACATAGCCCTCTTTTTGTCACACCATTCCTTTCTTATTTTTATTAATTTTTTAAATTAAAAAAAAAAGGTTTTTTAAAATTGATTTCAGAGAGGGAGGGAGAGATAGAAACATCAATGATGAGAGAGAATCATTGATAGCTGCCTCCTGTGCACCTCACACTGGGGTATCCTGTGGGGCATTGAGCCTGCTAGCCAGGACGTGTCCTTGGACCGGAATCGAAACCAGGACCCTTCAGTCTGAGGCTGACACGCCATCCACTGAGCCAAACCAGCTAGGGCACGACACTCCTTTCTCCCTCAGTGGCAGAGTCAGGATTTCAGGATACTAGCTTTGATCACAGGAATCAAAGCTGGGGTTCCCAGCTTTTCTGTAACACCCACAGCATATTCCAGCTCAAGACTATCTAGGTGCCCAGCACTGCACACACACATTTGTGTAATAAACGAAGTTTGCTACTATCCAAAATTACTAATATTTACTAAGCAGTTTTAAGCACTTTACATGTTGTAGCACATGTAACTCACGCCAAGTCTGAGGTAGGCCTTAGTATGACCCCCACTGAACAGCTGACATCATGAAGGCAGAGGGGTTAAGCACACCTTGCCCAAATTCATAGTGAGGGGCACAGCTGGACTGACTGCAACTAGCCTGACTCTAGACCTAGCGCTATGCACTATAATGCAAGTCACATAGACATGTTAAAACTTTCTAATAGCCCGGTTTAAAAAGTAAAAAGCAGCCCGACCGGTGTGGCTCAGTGGTTGAGCATCGACCAACGAACCAGGAGGTCATGGTTTGATTCCTGGTCAGTGTTTTGGGCTCAATCCCCAGTGGGGGGCATGCAGGAGGGATTTGATCAATGATTCTCTCTCATCCTTAATGTTTCTATCTCTCCTTCTCCCTTCCTCTCTGAAATCAATAAGTAAAAATATGTTATTAAAAAAGTATAAAGCGCCCTGGCTGGTTTGGCTCAGTGGCTAGAGCACCGGCCTACAGACTGAAGGGTCCCAGGCTCGATCCCCAGTACATGGCATGCAGGAGGCAGCCGATCAATGATTCTCATCGTTGATGTTTCTATCTCCCTATCCCTTCCTCTCTGAAATCAATAAAAATATTAAAAATAAATAAATAAGTAAAAAGCAGGCGAAATTTTATGACTCAGTCCTGTGGTGTTCTCAGAATTGGACCTGAGCTTCATTTCTGAAAGTAGAGGGTTTGGTGTGGCTAGAACAAACCAACTGGTTCTCTGTTAGGGAGGATGAGAAAAGATCTGTCCAGAGCGCCCCCCCTGCCACCACACACACACACACACACACACACACAAAACCTACACACACACACACACACACACACACACACTCCTGCTCAGACATAGTAGCCAGGACCACAGCTCCTGCCTGGAGTTCTCCACCAGATGGTGCTGCTCATCAGCCCATTGGTATACAAAGGCAGCCAGAGGGAGACCAGCAGCAGGAAGGAGTTGCCTGTGAACATAAGTGTTCGCCTAGATTTCTCTTCCCAGCAACTTTGGGTGCACATCTCTTCTGTCCGCAGGAAAACGGAGTTTCAAGGAGACTGAACTCAGATGGGGACCTGTCCAGGGTGAGTCCTGATTAGGTGGGGTGCTTACTCCTCACCCTGCCCCCATCCTCCCACTCAGAGCATCGAAGAGAGAATCTTGGAGTTTTAAGCCAATAACCCTGCTCCTGTGCCATTTACAAAAGCCATTAACTTGGATTTCGGATTCCTATCTAAATTACACTAACTCCAAGCTGAGATAATTTAAAATTAGTCTGTATGAATTATGTACTATTCTTTAAAGCTTTGTCTTCCTCCTCCACCACCTTCTTTGACCTCCCAAGACTTAACACATAGTAATTAAGCAATTACCATTCATGCCCGCAGGAAGGAGGGGTTGAGGTTTTCTCTCCACCCCACCCCCAAATTTAACCCAGAAGGATGGGAATTCCAGAAGGACAGCGTTATGCTTTGATTAAGAATGTTCCAGAATCTATCTGCCCTGGAGAAAGTCACTGAAAATGACATACAGGGCAAGTAGTAATGTCACCAAATACAAGTTCTAAATTTGTCATAGTGGAAGCTTTGCTCAGGATGGTGGCTCAGCCTTTACTGGGGACATTGTGTAGTAAGCATGTCTCCTCAGAAAGGACCCAAGTAACCCAGGTACTTCTCTACCAACATCCTTGAAAGTCAAAGTGATTCATTCTTTCTTAATGTTTTACCCTATGAAGATGGAAATAACTAATGAATGACCGCCAACCAGAGAGCAGCCAACAGTGAACATCCCCTCCCCATTTCCAGGCTTTTGCCCCTGAGGAAGACTTCTGCTGACAAGGCCCCCAAACTGTTTGTGTATCAGATTCCTCAGGAGTCCCATGCTTCTTCGCATTCATTCCTTCTGCCTACCAACTGTGAACTAGACAGCTAGGTGGTCCCTCTCTTCGAAGAGCTTACAGGTTAGGCGAGGGGATAAGACAAGTACATCACTGACCTAGATATGAGGTGAGTAATCAGAGGCACCAGAAATGTTATAAACCAGGTGAAAGATCTCTTTACACACATACTACCCCCCTCCCCCAACCCAAACTCAGTTCCTAGGTCAAATTAGGGCTCTTCTTTTGCCTTCAAGTCTTCTAATAGAGCCCTTTAGCCAGAAAGCTACTTCTTAAATATTTGGGCCCTGGCCGGTGTGGCTCAGTTGGTTGGAGCATCATCCCTTACACCAAAAGGTGGTGGGTTCGATCCCCAGTTGGGGGATGTGCAGGAGACAGAATTCCAGATCCAAATACCTAGGGCTGATGAGAAATCGCTGCTTTATTTTTTTAAAGGCTAAGGCTGATTTTGTTTCTCACTCATTCATACCTGGGGGACATAAAGTGAGAGGGAGCATAAGAACAGTAGTAGTTAGGCCAGGGATGGGCAAACTTTTTGATTCGAGGGCCACAATGGGTTCTTAAACTGGACCGGAGGGCCGGAACAAAAGCATGGATGGAGTGTTTGTGTGAACTAATATAAATTCAAAGTAAACATCATTACATTAAAGGGTACGGTCTTTTTTTTCAATAGTTTTATTCATTTCAAACTGGCCGGATCCGGCGGGCAGTAGTTTGCCCACGGCTGGGTTAGGCACTAAATAGGCCCACTTGGAAAGGGAAAAGAAAATGTTAAATTTCTTTTCCCCCTTCCTCTCTCCTTAAAAAAGGGCTCCCAGACCACCTCCCCTGGCAGATCTTTCCTTAGAACAATTATATCCTTCTCACCACCTGCACCCCAACTCCAGGGTGCCCATCAGCAGCAGCCAAAGAAGGGGTGGTTTTCTTCTTAAAGAGAAACGTCTTATCCTTCCTCCACTTTGGGAACACTTTCCTCCCCCAGGACAATATTTAAGGATCATCTTACAACGACTTAATTCCTCTCTACTAGATTTCCAAAAAAAATAATTCAAATTTCTCAAGTGCAGGGACTGAAATCATTAGTTTAACTTACTGCTACGATAGGGTTTGATGATTAATTCAAGCCCAGGCAGTGTGCTATCAAGACCTATCAAGTAAGGCTCAGTCACTGTCCCATGACTGTTGGTCATAAATTCTTGATTCCTTATCCCAGCTCAACTCCCTCCAGATAACTTATTCAACTGTGGAATGTCCTTCCAAAACTCTGAAGTCCAGATCATCTCCTGGCTAACCCATCTGAAACGGATGGTGTGGGCTCTACTCCCCAAACCTGAAGGTTCCTGCTCTATGCCATCTAATATTTCCAGTTGCTTTCGATCCTAAGGTTAAGTGCCTTGACGCATAGATCCATTTGCTCAGGAAAATCTTCCCCAGGCTTTGATTATCACTGTGGGAGTTCAGAACTAGTCACACCAAGATGTGCCTCTGTGGTATGTGGATTGTTTTCAAGAGAGACTTCTGCCCCTACCTGTAGGAACTTGAATTAGGGGCCTTGCCCATAGTAAGAGTTTATCAGAGATGACCTCATTGACCTATCTACAGAGCAGGACAAACTTCTATTTACTAAACATTTGCTCTTATTGTACTGCAATAACTCTTTAAAGCCCCCAGGGCACCGTACCTCATCCCTAGCTCAGAATGTCTTACACACCCATGTTCCCTTTATATTTTTATAATGTGCATGTGGGGTCTCTGACTCTCCTATATGTGGGGGTTCCCAAACATATATATTAAATTCAGTTATTCTCTCTTACTAATCTGTCTAATGTCTACTGGATTAGACCAGCCAAAAGAACCTTGAGGGTAGAGGAAAGTTTCTTGATGGGGTTACATTCCCCTAAACCCCTCCCTATTTAGCAGCCTTAGGAATGAAAGCAAGAAAATGTTGGTTCTGACTCTTCCTCCAAGACTCCCAAAGTTGGGGCAGCTGTCTAGTCCATCTCCAGACCAGGAAGGATTATAATCTCTTTGTGATCCGATAAATGGCAGTGGGGGGGCTGGCACCCTGCTGAGGAGGGCCATTCAAAGCTGGTTCCTGTAATAAAGTGATTTAATAGATCTAAAGAGGCCAATTCCTTTCTTTCTCCCACAATTACTTCCTGTGGTTATCAAACACATATGTAAATGAGACAGGAAAGGTGGCCATGTCACTAACTAGAACTAGTTGTCTAGTGATGTTCAAGCAGTCCAGTGACCCCAAGTCACCAGCATTAACTGGCCAGTCCCCATCTCCTTGCATCCTCTATCTCCCTTGTTGCCCTCACTCTACACCCTCGATGAGGACTTCCAACCAGTCCATCCAGCATCTCCCTTCTCCACCCCTCCCCCTCCAGAATACCATCCCTCAGGCTCCAACCCTTAATCCTCACATCCTCCTTTCCCCTCCCCCATGGCTCCTAAAGCCAACCTTCCCCAAGTAACCCCTCCCTGCCCGGCCTCAGTGCCAACCTACTTGGCCTGGGGTTAGCAAATTTCTTTTTCTCAGGCCCAACCCTAAACCTCCAAAACTGAAAGGAACACAGGCAGCAACTTCCTCTCCATGTAATGGGGAGCTGGTGCCCCAGGACCACCGGAAGGTATTTAGGAAGAGGTGAGAGGGAGGCCAGGAAGGAGGAATCCTAAAGTCCCTGGCAACTTGTTTGAGGCTGGCAATGTTCGGACAGCATGAATGGCTGTCTGGGGCCATAAATGACAAGCTGAGAATAGGTCCAGAGGCTGGCCTCCCTCCACCCCATGCCCTGCGACCCTGAATTTCACCCCCACCCTGCTGCTTTGCTTTAACAGAGAACTTGGGGTTGCGACCTAACTCCCTCCCAGCCTGGCTCAGGAATCTAAGGCCTGGGCTCCTTAAGCTTCCCTTTCTGGTAGGAACTGGACAGCAAAAAGCCCGCTTGGTGAACTGTGGCCGAGACTGGTCGTTTGGACAAGCTTTCAAGCCCCCAGATAGACCCTTTAAGGATCTGACAAACCCACCTAGGCCGCAGGGATTGAGTTTTAGGAGATCGGACGGACTTCGTAGCTTTACCCCCCGTTGGATCCCAGAGAGGTTTCCCTCCCTCTCCCCGCGGGGAGCTCCACTCAGAAGTTAGTGAAAAGCGCTGGGCGCTGAGGGCCCCGCTATAGCCGGGCATGTGCTTCCTTGGCCGGCCTGCTCGCCCTCCCCCCACCCGCAAGCACAATACAACCTTAGTTTCTGCCACATGGGGTCACCTCCTTGCCCCTGCCTCCTTCCCAGGGGAAAGAGGTAACAAACACGTGGTGAGCCAGAAGGGTTCCCGGAAGGGGGTGGGAGGTGCTGATAATGGCCCGGCCGCTCGCTCTCGTCCTGTAGGAGTTACCAGGAGTCAGGTCCGGGGCTCTACCGCACAGATGGGGACGCACAATGAGGGCCCTGGAGCTCCCTCAGTCCAGTGGCCCCGCGTGGCCGCCCACCCCTGAATATGCGCGCCCACATCCCCTTCCCGCTAAAGTTACCAGAACCGGTCTCACCTGGTGCACAAAGACATCCACGGGTGGGTCGAGCGCGACCCCCGCGCGGGCGGTCATGGACAGGAAGCCGAACCCCATGCGCACGTTGAACCACTTACAGATGCCGGCTCCGTGCAGCAGCTGCGGCTCCTCCGCCGCCCCGGCAGCGTCCTCCCGCGCCTCCTCTGGCGCCTTGGCGCAGCCACCTGGAAACGGGGAGGGCGCTCAGCTGGGGGGCCACGGGGTTGGAGGACCCTCTCAGACTCCCGGCTGGGACCCCGGACGGTCCAGCCCGTGGGTGCACACCCCGGAGGCTGCAGCTACCAAGCAGCCGGCGGTTAAAGACCTGGCCCGGCTGCCTCCCGCGCTCCCCAACCTTGCACGGAGGCCAGCGGTGCCCCGAAAGTTTTGCTCCTTTTCCCACAACACGTTGCCCGGGACAGACCGCCGGACAGGCCCCTCCTCTCCTCTCCCGCTGCCCCCACAGCCTCTGTGTGCACGCCTCGGGGACACCAGCGTTCTTTGCTCCAGGGATGGCCCCCTGGAGCAGGAGGCCGCACAGACTTGGTCCTTCGGCCAGCCCGGAGGACACTTTCCCACTTCCCTTTTAAGTGGTTTCTGGGCGCCCCAGCAGCCTAGGGTGACCCCAGTAAGTACCAAGCTCGAACCTGCAAACTGCTGGTTTGACACGGAGCCCATGGTAGTCGGCTAGGCCCGCGGCCCGGGCCCCAGGTCGGGCGGCTGCTGGCCCCAGAGAAGTCCGGAGGCAAAGGGGTGGCTCTGAGAAGAGGCTGCTACATCTTCCCCAGCACAATAGCGGTGGGAGGGCCCACGGCTTTTCAAAGGCTCCCAAATTCTAAAAGACAATGACCCAACCCCCCGCGGGCAGCCCCCTCCCCTCTCCTCCCTCGTCTTTCCCCTCCCTCTCCCTCCGACTCCAGCTCCTGCCCTCCCCCACTCTGCGTCCTCTGACACCTCTGGGGTGTCCCTTCTCAGAACCTGGAGGTTTGACACCCCCTCGCCACACACATCTGGAAATAGGGGCCGTCAGCCCTACGAGTATTGAGTACTCGGAATTTGAAATCCTTCACTTTAAGGACTCATTGGGGTGGGGGGTCCCCAAAGCAGCATACAGGTGAGGGTACTGTGTGTGTGTGCCTGTGTGTGTATGTCTGTGGGGGGGGTAGTTTTAAAACCATGTGACTGCTCCCACACACACTCACACACCACCCCCACCCCCCGCGCAGATAATTATACATTCCAGAGAGTTGGGGGAGGGAGGTGTGAGCCTGGCAGCGCTGGCCAATCAGAGACACAAACCACCTGTCAAGGGAGAAATGGATGAATTAGATAGACCTGGAGTTCACGATACCAGGAAGCCTGGGATGGGGAAGCCGGGCGGGCAGGGGGGGCGGGGCGTGGGGGGAAGCGGGGGAGGCTGGAGACCCCGAAGGACTGATCTCCAGTCCAGACCAAGGCGCTGCCTCTCCAAGTCTGTTCGTCTCTGAGTGTCTCTGCTTCCCTGAGTTACCGACTGAGTTTTTCTGAGTGTCTCAGAGCGCTCCTAATTGATTCTGTGTAAAGAATCCTTGCTTCTTTCTTTCCAAATCTGTGTCTAAAGTTGACCCCACGTGGAGCTTTCTGACAGAGCAGGAGGAACCCAAAGAGGCTTGAAGCGCGTTCCTCTCTCCACCAGCGGCCCGCGTGCTCCCCCCATCCCCATCTCCCTAGCAGTTGCCGGGAGAGGAACTAGGTGGGGACGTGGGTCCAGGCATTTCCTCCAGCCTCCGGACACTCAGGCTCCCAGACCATCCACGTTTCAGTCCCACCCTAAAGCGTGCTCCCTCCCCACCGTGGGGTTGGTGGGAAAACTCGAGTTGGGGCTCTCCTGGTTTTAAGAAGCAGCCTCCCCTTGTAGGAGATAAAGCGGCTTGGCCATGGGGGTGGCTATTGCCCTGGTCGGAGATGGACAATGGCCCGGGGCTCAGTGCACGGCCCTGGCCCTGCCCCTTCACTTCCGGTGCTCAGTTCAAACTGGACAATGCCAGCTCCGGCCAGTTCCCCTCCCCCACTGCTGCAACCCATTTAAAGGGACAGAGCCTGCTTTCGGGGGCTTCCGCTTGCTCTGAATTCAATTTTCTCCACCAAGTGTGCAAACACTCAACTGCTTTTCACCCTGCGCCCTTGTGCTCGCGCGCACGAATGCATTTGGGAAAGAGAAAGGAGATGAATGGTGGTAGGGAAGAGGTAGGTGTGGCGAGGAGAGCAAGGGACCGTGGACAGATTATTTCTCTTTCCTACATGGGGTGCTGCCCAAGAGATAAAACTCGAGTGTAAGAGATGGGGGAAGGATTGGGTGATAAAAACAACAACGGTGGCCCTTTGTTATTCAGCCTAAAAAATACAGACCATTAACCCCCCGCTCTCAGCTGAGAATCCTAATTGAGATCTTGCAAGAGTTTTCTGAGAACATCAGCCAAAGTCTTTTTTATTTACTTACACCTCCCCACATAACAGTCTTGTCTCCTCCGGTTACTAGCGCCCTTAAAAAATATGTTCACTCCCTGTACCTCTGTTCCTAATATTCAGGAGTGATTGAGGTCGGGTAACTGAAGAGTGCTGAAGAAAAGAGACTCTGAGAGTAGGGAGTTTCGTGTTCTGGTTTCCCTTGATCCGCTCTCACGTGAGATGCGTTCTCCCGGCAGTCGCCACTAGTTTCTCTGTCCAGGGTCCTGAAGACCCCGGGAGCGCTGTCCACGGTGCTGAATTAAGCCTCGCTCTGCTGGCTTCCAGCTTTGAGAATGCCTTCTTGAGTCTCCACCTCCAAGTCCTTCCCAGAAAACCTGATTCTTCTCATCCTCCACACCCCCCCCCCCCAGCGCTGAGCCAAATCGGCTAGGGTGTAGTTTTCCTTTTTAAATCCCCTCATTTTTATTGAGTACATTGCTGACCGTTACCTATCGTACACCAACCCAAGTAAGAGAGGTATGTGTCTGTCATTTTATTTTAATTTTTATCCAATCCCAGAGGTTTCCACTCCCCCCCCCCCCCCCCCAGCCCCGTGACTCTGATAGACTTGAGACGAATGAAGGGTTTCTCCTGAATGCTAAAGAGGACATTTCCATCAATACATGATCCCATAAGGGCAGTACAGGTATCTCAAACTCCCCTCAAAAAAATGGGTATACCTTTGAACATGGCCATGAGGGTGAGGAAAGAGGCGATATTTTCTCATTCAAAGTAAACCAGAGCATAAAAAACGAATCCTGTTTTCAAGTTATTTCCCTAACTATTAGCACTTTTCATAGGAGCGCAGGCATTGAAGTCACGTTGCCCATGTTAGTGATCAGCTTTACTACTTACAGCTCTGTGACATGGAGTAACTTCTTTGACTTCTATATGCCTCCATTTACTCCTCTGTCCAATGGGGATAATAAAATATTTTACTCTCAGAATTATTATAAGGATAAAGATAGATTGTGTAGCCCAGCTGGTGTGGATCAGTGGTTGAGCATCAACCCAGGAACCAAGAGGTCACCGGTTAATTCCAGATCAGGGCATATGCCTAGGTTTTGGGCTCAACCCCTGGTAGGAGGCACGTAGGAGGCAGCCGATCTCTATCCCTCTCCTTTCCTCTCTCTTTAAAAATCAATTTTTTTAAAAAAATAGATCTTGTAGATAAAGCTTTTAAAATAGTGCTTAACATATAGTTACATCTTTTAAAATATTTTTTATTGATTTTACAGAGGGAGGGAAGGAGAGATAGAAACATCAATGACAAGAGAGAACCATTGATCAGCTGCCTCCCGCAAGTCTCACACCCAGGACCAAACCTGAAACCCCCTGATTCATTGGTTGATGCTCAACCACTGAGCCATGCCGACCAAGCTAATTACATCTTAATAATGTAAATAATTACTATTATTATAGCTGTTGTGCACATACTTGTCTCTATGATCTAGGACCTGCTGGATCATTTGTTCCCTGAGGACTGGGACCATGCATGTGTTATGTCTTTCTGCATCATCTCCCACATATTTACTGGTACCTAGTACAGTGCCTGGCCCACAGAAGGTACCCAAGAAGTGTTTCCTGAATAGGCTTTAATTGAAATAATAAACATTATTACAATAGTCATAATACTTATTTTTTTCTTAGGCTGCTTCTCATGAGTCTGAACAATACAAAAACAGCAGGGGGTCAGGACCTGATAAATTGCATATGTAGAGGCAGAGAATTCTTTAGGAAAGAAGACATGGTTCCCAACACAATTGATTCTTTATCCCCAATGGATTGTTTCCATGTGGGAGATGAGAACTCCTGACCAAACCTTCTGCCTCTCTTGGGTCCCTGTCTCAGTGAAAACTTGTTAGAAACCCACTGTTATCCAGCCATTGTGTGATCTCACAAGTTTGGTGGAGGAATCAGATAAATAATATGTGTTAAGTAGCATAATGTCAAAAATTTACCCCCAAATAAGTAAAGAAGAAACATTCTCTGCCTTCCAAGAAGTTACAGTTTATTTAAGAAGACAAGACCTGATATAGTTAAGCATTGCAAGTTCTTGTGTATTTTTTTCTAGGTAATATCTAGGTAAGGGGGGGAGGGGACACTTTTTAGACAAGAAAAGGTGTCTAATATCAACACAAAGAATATCTCCTCTTGCCGAAACCGGTTTGGCTCAGTGGATAGAGCGTCAGCCTGCGGACTGAAAGGTCCCAGGTTCGATTCCGGTCAAGGGCATGTACCTGGGTTGCGGGCACATCCCCAGTGGGGGGTGTGCAGGAGGCAGCTGGTCGATGTTTCTCTCTCATCGATGTTTCTAGCTCTCTATCTCTCTCCCTTTCTCTGTAAAAAATCAATAAAATATATTTTTTTTTAAAAAAAGAATATCTCCTCTTAAAGTACTTGGCCAAGTTCCTCTTGTGTAGGTTTATATCTTCATAAAAGAAAGAGATGAAAGAGGTCTTAGTAATAATAATTACTCACTCAACTCATTGAGCACTTTCTCTGTGGCAGACAATGTTCTAAACGTTGGGAATACATCAAAAAACAATACAGCCAGAGGACGGGGCGGGGGGGGGGTAGGGGCAGAGGGTGGGGTGGGAACTGGGTGGAGGGGAACTATGGGGGGAAAAAAGAGGAACAACTGTAATAATCTGAACAATAAAGATTTAATTTTAAAAGAACAATACAGCCCAGATGGTGTGGCTCAGTGGTTGAGCGTCAACCCATGAATCAACAGATCACTGGTTTGATTCCCAGTCAGGGCACATGTCCGGGCTACGGGCTTGATCCCCAATAGGGAGTGAGTGAAAGACAGCCAATTGATGGTGTTTTTCTCTCATGGATGTTTCTATCTCTCTACCCCTTTTCCTTCCTCTCTCTCTCTAAAAAAAAAAAAAAAAAAAAAATCTTTAAAAAAACATTTTAAAAAACACAAACAAAAATCAAAAACATTTTAAAAAATACAAACAAAAATTCCACCTTTGTGAAGTTTATGTTCTGATAAGTAATAATAATAGCAACTATTTATCAAGAATACAGGCACTTTTCTGATCACATTCAAGGCTGTCAATAACTCTGAGTGATAGTTATTAATATTCTCACCTTACAGGAGAGGAATCAGAAGCTTAATGAATCAATGTAGTTTTCCTAGTATAGTTCAGCTAATACATGGCAGAGGCAGATTTGAACACACATGTGCTGACATTGTTTCCACAGTTCAGCTATGTTGTTAATATTACTGGCGCTGTCCCTGTTTTACCAATGAGGAACAAATGTGTGCAAGCAAAAAGACTATAGAGGGAGACCATTTATTCAATATGGTTAGTAAAGCTTTTGATTCCTCTTCCCTGGGCCAAAGATTTAGTCTGCCATTTCTATTGATCACCTTCTCAAAAACTCCTTGGCTTTTTAAATCAAAGAGCTGCCTCTAGCTGGTTTTCTCAGTGGTTAGAGCGCTGGCCTGTGGACTGAAGGCTCTCGGGTTCAATTCTGATCAAGGTCATATACCTTGGTTGAAGGCTCGATCCCTGGTTGTGTGGGAGGCAACCAGTGGATGTGTCTGTCTTTCTTGCATCGATGTTTCTCTCTCTCTGTCTCTCACCCTTCCTTCCATTCTCTCTCTCTCTCAAAACAAACAAACAAAAAAACACAATAGAAAATATATCCGAATGTGAGGATTAAATAAATAATTAAATTCATACATGCATATATTAATTACTTACTTAATTAATTAATCAATTAATTAATTAAAGAGCTGGTCAGAGCCATAGCAGGTGCTCCTGGGAGCAATCATCCACACCCAGCTCACATTTATGAAGTGTTTTGAGAACTCTGTGGTGGGGTCCAGAGTGGTTATTTGGAGTTAAAACCCTAACCATCTGCTCACATAAATGATGGTGTGTATTTAAGAAAACTATTGCCCACAATGTGTCCCTCAGAATACTAGTTCCATGGGATGATTAATACATCTCACCATTTTTTAAATAGTTTCTATAG
Source organism: Myotis davidii (assembly GCF_000327345.1). Taxonomy (NCBI): domain Eukaryota; kingdom Metazoa; phylum Chordata; class Mammalia; order Chiroptera; family Vespertilionidae; genus Myotis; species Myotis davidii. The sequence goes on from NW_006352194.1 coordinate 1,587,252, forward strand.
AGAAATAATTTGGGAAATGGTGAGTTAACTAAGTTTTCTCTGCAGGACTTTTGAAAGTCTTTAGTATGGTAATATGCTCTGATTCATCAGGAAGGGAATCCAATGTATGTAGTGTTTCCATTCATTCATTTGTTCATTCATTCAGTTACCTAACAAATATTCATTGAGCATCTTATGTGTTCAGGTGTCACTGTTTGAAGCACTAGGGATACATCAGTGAATAAAACATATGAAATCCCTGCCCTCATAGAGCTTACATTCTAGAGAAGAGAAACAGAGAATAAACAAATAAGTAAAATGTATAGTATAAAATGTATAGCCTGTTAATTTGTGCTATGATCTCAAGAAAGGCACCCGGTTTTACCCTTTGAGGGCAAAATGACAGAATTGGATTAGTTGTTAGACAGAGGTTTCTTCCACTTCTGACATTCTAAAGCCATAATGTGTGTGTGTGTGTGTGTGTGTGTGTGTGTGTGTGTGTGAAAGAGAGGGAGGGGAAGAGAGACCCCTTTACTAATTACACTGAGAAACAATCAGGTTTTGCCCCATGCTGTCATCTTCATCCCTTTCTAAGGACTAGGGCTTCCTACATCAAGCAGAATGTGTACCTCTCCCTTCTTAGGCCTGTTAAATTGTCAGAAGGAGGATGAGCCAAGGGAGTCCCCTTCCTTCTTTCAGTCATGCTCCCCATGCGGGCCTTGCTTCACAGAGCAAGATGCTGGGCACTTGCTTTCACCAATAATGGCTTCATTACATTGAAAGGAGAAGAGAGTGACCTCAGTGAAATAGACTTCCTGACCCCAGCTAACCTCTGACCCTCACCCTGACAGCCTCTAAATCTTTTCCTTCTGACACATCCCCCACAAGGTACAGGCAAGAGGAGGAAATGATGAGCCTGCGATTGCACACTGTCCAGTGACTGTGACTCTCCAGGTGTCCTCTTGCAGGGAAACTCGTCAGGTCCAACCATAATTTCCCTCATGGCTGCTGATCTTTTCAGTGATCCACACTGTGACTCTACTCAGGCCCGTGGGTCACAACTCATCCAGCTGTCACTCACCTGGTGTCCATTTGTGTGTGTCCAGTGATTGTCATGTACCATGGAGGCAGGAGGCAGGGTGTCTAACCCAATGCTGTCATTTCCCAAATGCTGTTTTAGGCTAGTGCTTTAACCTCCTCTTCCCTGACTGGGCGCTTACTGTTTATTACAAACCAAGCATGCGCTAAGTGCTTTGTGTGTGTTGTCCTCAACTGTCCTGGAGAGGAAACTGGGAGTCGTGGAGTTAACTGATTTGTCTTGACTCACAAATCACAAAGGGTGTGTGGCAGTCTAGCTCACTCCAATATTCTTCTTCTTTATTTATTTTTTTACAGTTAAAGTAATTAATGCATGTGGTTTAAAAAAATCAATCCGTATTGAAAGAATTATAATGAAAAACAATAGTCTCCTGCCACACCACCCCCTTCACTCCCATGAGGCAAATACTGTTTGAGTCATTTCTTCTGGAATATATTTCCATATCACACACAAAAAGGCATGTACCTATGTTCCTTGATTTATCCATTTTAGATATCTATTGATTTCCTGTTATGGTAGATGAGGACTTATCTCTCTTACAGGGCCACCTCCCCTCACCCCTTCCTCCCGGTACAGTTAAATCACCATTTTCAGCTAAGCTGGTAACCAATGTTTACACTGTCATGATTTGGAAATGTTCACTGCATTGCCAAGTAGTATCCTAGGAAAAAATTTCTCTTCTTACACTTTTTCTTTTCCTGCCTTTCTCTCTTTCCTGAAATTTTTGTCATTGAAATACCCTGTTATTTTCAAGGGCTTTATCATATTATGGGTTCCACTAAGCCCTCTTTTCCCCCAGAGCCTCTTTCCTGAGGCCCTCCCTCCTGGGTACCCTCTGGGCTGGCTACCCAGCCATCACTCTGGGGCTTCCTCTCTCTACAGTGGTTAGAGTCAGTTTCCTGGATCCCATTCAACCTCTTTAAAAAAACAAAACAAAACACTTTTTTTATTTATTTTTTACAGAGAGGAAGGGAGAGGGATAGAGAGTTAGAAACATTGATGAGAAACATTGATCAGCTGCCTCTTGCGCACCCCCGACCAGGGATGTGCCCGCAACCGAGGTACATGTCTTGACCAGAATCGAACCCGGGACCCTTCAGTCTGCAGGCCGATGCTCTATCCACTGAGCCAAACCGGTCAGCCCATTCAACCTCTTTTGTGGTTCACCTTTGAGGAGCACATCCTAAAAAAAGTGCATGGGAGGGAAACTTTCTGGATCTTATAAATCTGAACATGGTTTCTTGTTTGTTTGTTTATTTTTACCCTTACTCTTTTGATGGTTTCTGAAAAATCAGACAGAGGCCGAAAACCAGGACTACAGGCTTTATTAGAGGAGAAGCTCCTGCCAGGCTGTCTCGCAAGGGGAGGACAGCAGCCTG
>NW_006352194.1:1589823-1599186 GCF_000327345.1 Myotis davidii
TTCCAGGCTTTTGGTAATAGCAAAAAAATTGAGAGTCCAGGCAAGGTCAGGGGGCGAGGGTCCGTCTTCCGTAGCTACCTTCTGCTGAGAGGGGGTGTCATCAGGGGCATCTACCTGGGGTCTTAAAGATTCTGGTGACATAGGTGTCTCTAGGTTCTGAATTCAAGGCCAGAAGCTTTTTTCCACCTTCTGGTTGACGAACACCTGCATTCTGTTCTGCAAAAAAACTAGTAAAAAGCGTATGAGACAGGGGCCAAAGAGTAAAATTGAAAGAATAAATACCAGTGGGCCTAATAGTGGGAGGAGCCATGGAGTAAGTGAGCCAAAGATGGCATACCCCCCTTCTAGCTGGTTACGTGTCTTTGGTCAATCCTGTCCCGGAGGGATTTAATGTGATCTTTGACAATTCCTGATTCATTTACAAAGTAGCAGCATTCTTCCGCAAGAAAGACAGGTACCTCCTTTTTTCTGCTGTCAAGAGATCTAAAGCACACGGGTTCTGTAGGGCTTCTGCTGCTAAGGGGTCTACCTGCCTTTGAAGGGATTCAAGGGAATTGCTAATGATGGAGATATCTTCTGAAAATTCAGCAGACAATTTGTGGTAGAAATGAACAGAAGAGGAAATGCCTCCTATGCCTGTCCCTACTGCAGTGAGAACTCCCGTACCCACTAAGAGGGGAACAAGGGCCGCCCTTTTGTGGCAAGACCTGAGAAGACCAAGAGAGGATTCCGAGTTCTCCCTCTGTTCTGATAGAAAGATTGGGGGTTAGGAAGACATAAAGGCAGAGCGAGCGTGACAGGTCCTGGGGAACACAGGTGTAGGCTGTAGTCCCACAGAGGAGAAAAATACAGAGATGTTGTGTAGGGTGCATTGAGGCCTGGTATAGGTAAGAGTTAAGTTAGTGGTTCAATAGGTTGGGATTGGAGTGGCTATGATGAGGGTTCAAGTCAGTGACAGGCAAATCCAGCAGGATGTAGAGAAGGAGGGATTGATGTTAGAGAGTAGATGGAAAGTTGTGTTGATGAGGGTGGGCAAAAGAGTAGGTCCAGGGTCCGTAGGGCGAGAGAGAATACCCTTTAGTGGGGGAGGGATAGGTCAGGGATTAATATAGGTTTTGATAAAGACAATTATAGTAGAATTGATGACTCCCTCATCATCCCAAATCCGTTTCACCTGAAAAGACCCAAAACCTTCATTGGTGCACTCATTGCTAGCTGCCTGTAGGAGGATTATGGTGAGGAGACGAGTCATATGAAAAGAAATTTGAAAACCCAAGCTTCTTCCGGAGTAAAAATTGGAGTGTCCCTTGCCAGGTAAGAGCCTGTGAGGAATGATCGGTCATCAGGTCCTGGATGATGCCCTGAGTCTTCTTCGGGGATGGTGCGAGGCATCTGGTGAGCCTGAGAGAGGTAGGTATTGCAGTGAAAGTGGGAGGGAATGTTAGAATGGGCTGTTACCCAAGGGAAACGAGAAAGGGAAGGAAAGGAGCAGTGGAAGATGAGGCTGGAGAAAAGGCAGGGGGAGGAGAGAATAGGCCCCGCAGCCTGTTTCCAGGCTCCTAGCTGCTTGGATTTTAAAACTGCCGCATTTTTCCTAGAGATAATGATCTCAGTTTCTGATAATAGCCGGACTGTTGACTAAACCTGCGCAGTCAAGGAAGTTGTTCTTTGGGAAGGGTGGAGTGGGGGAGGGGGACGGGGCGAGAAGGCGCCGAGGTCTGAGTAGTTTTCAGAGCATTAAAAGGGTGAAAACGTTGGCCTTGGGATCTAAAGGCTCAGTGAGGGGGGTCCCTTCGCCATGTCACGTCATGGAGGAGCTTTGCAAGAAGACTACAGTTGTGAACCCAGAGGCGAGAGTACCCAGTGAGCCTGAGAAAGGAGAAAATTTCTTGTTCAGAGGAGGGGACAGTCCCAGCCTTGTGGGGTGAGACAGTGAAACTGAGGTAGGGCGTGGGCAGCTTCTTCGGTGGCCAGTCCCAGGAGGTCTGGGAGCTCCAACCCAGATCCAGAGGGCGGCCATGCTGGACTGGCTGAGGCCTGGACCGGAGGGCCAGACTACAGTCTGATTTCCAGTGGCCTTTCCCTTCCGCACCTTGGGCAGGGCCCAGGCGGGGGTCTCGGGTTTGAACAGGACGTGGCTCAGTGTCCTTCCTTGCTACATTTGAAACATGGGCTTGGAGGAGGCTTAGCCCCTGACTTACCCACAGTTGGAGGACCGGCATTTTGTTTGGGGTTTGAAAGTGGTAGCTAGGAGCTGGAAGGCCTCCTAATGGGCCTCAGCCTTGGCCTGATCTCGCCTTTGATTTTGGATTTGGGTTTTCTCATCTCTATTATTAAAGACCTTAAAGGTCAGGTTAGCCCTAACCGGTTTGGCTCGGTGGATAGAGCATCAGCCTGCGGACTGAAAGGTCCCAGGTTCGATTCCGGTCAAGGGCATGTACCTTGGTTGCTGGCAAAAAAAAAAAGGTCAGGTTAACGAGGTCTTCTTGAGGGGTTTGTGGAAGTTTGCTGCACATGTCAGGGGAGTAAAGGTGGTCAGGTCAGTGGGAAAAGAGACCGGAGATGCCTCTCAATCTGTGAGGCTGGACGTAGAGAATGGGGCACGGACTCAGACTATGCCCTCAGTTCCTGCTGCCTTCCTTGGGTAGAATGGACGCGGGAATTGAAGAGGCTGTTGAGGAAGGCAGTCTTCGGGCCGCCTGAGAATGAGTGTTAGTGGGAAAAGCTGTTTTGGAGCTCACGTTCTCAGGATTTGGGCTCTCAGGTACTGGGGAGAAGGCGGCTGCTGGTTAAGAGGGGCTGAAGAGAAAAAGCTGAGGCGTTTTTGGATTTGAGAAAGATCAGAGGGTAAGAGGAGAATGGCTACCGGGATAGTACCCTCCCCCACTGCAACCTTGCGCAAAGGGAACTGACCAGCCAGCTGTGAATTCGTTTGCTGGCATCATGGGGGCGGAGATTTGGCGGAGAGCACACAGGGGAATGCAGGCGGTTATAGGTCTCAGAGGGTAGAGCGTGGGGTACGGATGAAGCTGAGCACAGAGGGGTTAAGTAACTTGGTGAAGGTCACAGAATAAGTAATAATGTCAGGATTCAAACCCTGACAGAATCAGCATTCGGATTCAATAATCTACATTCTTCCATTAAAAGAGGCTTGGTCAGAAGCCTCTTCACACTTTAACTTCCACCCCACCCCATTTTGTAAATATGGAAATAAAACCTAAAATCCAGGTGACTTGTCCAAGTTCCATAGCTGGTTAATAACAAGAACTAGAAACCCAGGTCTCCCAGGATCCTCCTTTCAATCAGGGAATAGGGGTTCCAATTCAGAATTGGCTTCTGAACCTTGGTTTCCTGTCTGTTTAGTGGAAAGGACAGATATAGAAAAGATATGTCGCATCAGCCTGGGACATTAACAGAGGCATGTATAATGCACTATGAAACAAGGAAAGCTGACTCATCTATCTATCTATCTATATATATAAAAGCCTAAGTAACCGGTACGACCAGAGGACTGGATGACCAGATGACCGGCCAGTAGCTATGATGCACACTGATCACCAGGGGGCAGACTCTCAACTCAGGAGCTGCCCCCTGGTGGTCAGTGCACTCCCACAGCCAACCTCCCTCAGCTGGCCAACCTCTGGTGGTCCCTCTGGCCGGCCAGTCCTGATCGGCCCCAATCGCTGGCTAGGCAGATGGATCCCACCTGTGCATGAATTCGTGCACCGGGCCTCTAGTATTATATGTTATAGAGACTTCAAAGGGGAGGTGGCATTGCACTGGGCCTCACATAGGATTTTGAAAACAGGAAGGGCAAGGCATTCCAGAAGAAAAGAAACAGCAGAAATGAAAGCAAGGAGGCTTGAAAGTGAGCAGCTTGTTTGAGAAGAAGCCACAGAATTTGGTTCCCACAATTGCAAGTCCTCCATGTCCCTGGGGAGACATACAGAGAGATCTGTATTCCTTTCATTCAATCTCCAACCACACGTTCATTCAACATTTTATCAATAATTGAGATAGTATAGTATGGTATGAAAGTTCTGGGTTTTAGTCCTAGCTCTGTCACTAATTCGCTGTGTGACCTTGAGCAAATCTCTTCTCTGGGCTTCAATTTCCCCATCTATCAACTGGGATAGTAGATTTATGACGTCTAAGATCTCCTGCTTGCTGCAGTGATGCCCTCTGAGAGAGAATAAAACAAAGGGTGCCAAATAAATCTTGACTCCTTTCTGTTAGAGCATGGCGGAAAATAGCACCTGGTAATTTCTGCTATGTGCTGGACATAGCCCTCTCCGGCCATCCTATGAAGAGTGTGCTGTCTCCCCATTTAACAGGAGAGCTCAGATGATTGGAATAACTTCCTCCAATTCTCCCAGCAAGTAACAACAACAAAAGCAAAACCACATATGAATGTGTACCATATGCCAGACACTCTGTCAAGACCCCAAACTGGGTCACATAGTGCCCCACCAACTTCATTATGTGGGAATGCTTGTCTCCATTTTCAAGATGAGGACACAGGAAGTGTCTGATGCTGTAGTCTGTGCTCCTAATTACTAAACTACACTGCATCTCAGTGATGTCATCCGAGACAGCACCAAACTCAGATTAGCCGTTCTGGAAACTAGGCCTTCAGATGACAGGGGCCTGGCCGTTCCTCTCCTCATCACTGGGCCCCTGTGGTTTGGCCATGGTGAGAAAGGATGACAGGACAGATTCATGGAAGCTGTCCCTTCTCCCCTCCAGCCTCTTCCAAATGCAAGCAGCACTGAGCTTCTGAGAAGAGATGCCTCCACGGCTAGCCTATTAGAGGGGATATAGAGCGGAGAGGAGGGAGACCCAGAATCCTGATTCCAAGACTCTTAAAGTCAAAAGGGACCTTGTGGACCAGCTGCTTCCTTCCTAGATCCCAAGCTTGATATCGACCACTTTCTAGACTCAGTTTACAAATCTCCAGCAACAGGGAGTTTGTTGTTTCTGAAGCCTTGTCCAACCCCGATAATTGCGATTGTTAGAAAAGTTATTTTTTCCATTGAATTAACGCTGACCTCTCCAGCCTTTATCCACTGGGTTATTTTTAAATATATTTATTGATTTCAGAGAGGAAGGGAGAGGGAGAGAGAGAAACATCAACGATGAGAGAACAATCGATGCGTTTCTGTCATGTTAATATTTCTTTGTCTTTCCCTTTCTCTTCTACTCTCTCTAAACATCAATGGAAAAATATCCTTGGGTGAGGATTAAAAAAAGAAAAAATGATGAGAGAGAATCACTGATGGGCTGCCCCCTACTCGAGCCCTGACAAGTCATCGAACCACGACTTCCTGGTTCATAGGAACCTCAACCACTGAGCAATGCCTGCCGGGCCCCACTGGGTCTTTAGAACAAGTTCCCTCCCTCTTCTGCAAAGACTCTAGAGTCCAGCTTTTTTTTTTTTTTTTAATATATTTTATTGAGCAAGAGTCCAGCTTTTTGTTTAAACCCTAGTCCCACGTTCTTGGGTTGTGTGACCTTGGACAACTTTGTTAAAGGCTCAATGGCTTCAACTCTAATTAATTTCCCACCGTTCCTGTGAAGATGACCTCAGGCCAGATTTACCCGCTTGATCCTCAGTGTCCACACTCTCTTTCCGTTGTCTGGGCATTACTCTGTACAGTGCTTTTCCAGCCACAGTGTTTCCCATGCATTTCTCACCAGACCCTGGGAAATGGGGCTGCTGGAAAAGGAAGGAGGCGAGAGGACATGTGGTTATCTCAGTTTTGCAAGTGATGCAGGCCTCAGCTTCAAAACCAGACTCCTTACTCATGTCCCCATTAACATTCCAGGGCCTCCATATGCCTTGCTCTTTCTTTATTCCTGGTGCCTTCCTCTGCTTACCCCTCTGCCCCAAAGCATTTCTCTTACTTTTTTTGTTTTTTGTGCCCCTGACTATTTCATTTAATCTTTTTTAAAAGAAAATTTTGTTATTGTTGACACTATTACAGATGTCCCCATCCTCCTCCTTACCCCCCTCTGCCCTGCTACTATTCATTCTTTTAAAAAATATATATATATATTATTGATTTCAGAGAGGAAGGGAGAGAGAGAGAGATAGAAACATCAATGATGAGAGAGAATCATCGATAGGCTGCCTCCTGCACGCCCCCCACTGGGAGTCGAGCCCACAACCCAGACATATGCCCTGACCAGAAATGGAACCTGGGACCCTTTAGTCCACAGGCCAACCATCTATCCACCGAACCAAACCAACTAGGGCTACTACTCATTCTTTAGGCTCCAACATAGATGTCACTTTGTTCAGGGATCTCTTTGCCTCCACTCATTCACTTACCCAACACCTCACATGTTCTTATATACCCTGCACTTCTCCAGGGCAGTATTTGCCCCACTTTATTATATTTGTTTATTTGTCATTCTCTCCCACTGGCTACTAGAATGTAATCTCCATGAGGCCAGGGACTATGTCTGTCTTGTTTATTGTTTGCCCAGCACATATCACAAAGCTTGGACTAGAGTAATTGCTTATTAAATTTTTGTTGAATCAACAAATGAATGACTTGCCACCAGTCCATGGTTAATAGTGGCTAAAATTAGAAGCCAGGTTTTTTTTCTTAGTCCAAGAATTCTTTTTACAATCTTCTGAGCCTAAGCTAATGCCCACCCCTAACTGTACTGTCAGCACATGTCCCCACTTAATTCCCTAGAATCTTAGCTTGTTTATCTGGAAGGAATGTTAGAGCTCATCTGACTTAACCCTTTCATTTTATAGATAAGAAAACTAAGACCCACAGCGGTTAAGTGGTTTGCCCAAGGCCATACAGCAAATTGTGGCAGTCCTTTCTGACTTCTAGATTGATGCTTTCCCACTGAGTTCACCTCAGAGCTCAGGGACTCCCTGGGCTTTGTCTTGGGGGTGGAGTAAGAGTCAATAATTTTATCCAACTCCCTGCTTTCAGGCTCTCTAGCACTCAAAAGTCCAGACGCCAAGAAACTATTCTGAGACATCTCCCAGGTAAAGTTTCAGGCAGAGTTGGTTGGAGGCGTGTGTGCGCTTGGTGGGGGAGGATGCAGACATGAAAACCATGCTGTGCAGCTTGGCTCCTCTGTTGTGGGGTCCCTCGAGGCTCCCACTGTGACAACACCACTCCCTCTGCCCCTGAAGCTGACCTTTGGGGCCAGAGATCAATAACCTGGGCTTTGGCTTCAGTCCCCTTTATCCCTCCAGTGACTATAGGCTGCTCAGAAGAGCTAGCAGGACTCAGGGTCATTAAGTAACTGTCACTCTTCCTCAGCCCCACTTGGGGCACTGGTGGGGGAAGGGCCAGGGATGGAAACCACTGTAGAGGCACACAGGTGTGGTTGATTTTGACCCTCCCCACCGGAGGGGGATCGACCTCTGTGTCTCCTTGAGCCCCGCTTCCTCTTCTTGCTGAGGATTTCCTCTTGACCTTTCTGTCCCCTCCTACATCTTAGCACTGAGCCCCCACTCCCCTCACTGAACACCCACCCTCCTCTCCGAGCCTCCATCCTCTCTGCTGTACCCACTCCCTCCCTCACTGAAACTCTATATTTCTCTTTTCCCAATCTTCTTCTATGAGCCTCCCTCCCTCTGGCCCCCCCCCACCACCTTGTGCTGTATAATCTGGAGATATTTTACACTTTTTCAATCAAGGCAGTAGACAGGAATTCCTCATTCACCATTTTCTATATAACTTCCAAGTAACTTCTCCTCCCCATGTCCTGCCCCTCCTCCCCAAGCCCCCTAAGAACAAATCTACTGGCCATAATGTTAGCAAAATCCTGTTTCAGAAACACACTCATCCCCATCCCCACCCCACACCTTCTCAGCAATTTTCCGGGCTCTCTGCCCACCATTTCTTCCCCACATCCACACAGCCACCCCGATGCCCCAGCCAATCAATTCTGATTGATTGATTAAGGAGGAGGAGGAAAGAGAATCAGTGAAAGAATCTAGGCCTATTCTTAGTCAAAGCTAAAGGTCCAGGAGGGAGGGCTATTAATTGTGGGGAAGATCAGGGGATGACCACTATGGAGCCAGGGTGAGGTGGTCAGTGTTGGGGAGGAGGAATACAGTGGCTCTGAAGGTTGGAAGGAGAGTTGTGGGGCTGGTAGAAGTGAGAAGGCATAAATCAGCAGTTTAGCATTAGGTTTGGGTCTCCAAGACTACCCACAGGTAGGAAATTTACCACCCATTATTCCTCCCAGCTCAGAGGAGTCCTGGGTCCTGGGTCCTCCCATGTCCAGCAGGGGGCGCTCTGTCCCCGCATTCCCTTCTCCTCACCCATCAGGCCCAAGTTTCTTTGTTCATTCATTTGAAAATACTGCTTGAGTACCACTGTGTACTAGGCACCGTGCACCAGACACTGTGGCATGGACTGCAGCAATGCAAGCGTGGATGAGACAGACAGACAGACAGACAGACAAGGTCCCAGACTTTGTGGTGCTTTTCAGGTAGTGAATAGTAAATAATTAGAGTGGTTTAATTCAAGGGAAAGGGGATCAGACAAAGCCCTCCTGAGAAACGTAAAGTGAGACTGAACAGATGCCTAAGTCTTGACCAGGTGATGATGTGGAAAAGCGGTGTGTAGGGGCTGTGTTTCAGGCAGAGGGAACAAAATGCAAAAACAGGCAGGAAGGATGAGGGTCCTTCAGAAGGAAGGCAAAGAACCTGCCTGTATCTGATTCAGCTTTGGTCAGAGGTTTAACCCTTTTTATTGTGGAGCACACACGGCTGGAGCCTTCACATTTTTCTCCAAGGTTTAACTTTCTTGATAATTGCTTTTTTTTTTTTTTTGAGAAGGGAAGGAGAACCAGCAGGTCTTTGGGATCTTCCTAGAGTAAACCAAACAACTGGGGAGAGAGAATTCCTGTTCACCCCCTTCCTAAACTCAACATTTTTTGTCCAGAAGGAGTGGAACAGAAGATTTAGTTTAAGCTCTCATGCCTCTCCCAAGGATATGGGGCAGGGGTGGGCAAAGTTTTTGACTCGAGGGCCACAATGGGTTCTTAAACTGGACAGGAGGGCCGGAACGAAAGCATGGATGGAGTGTTTGTGTGAACTAATACATGTTAACACTGCTGCGGGTGAAGGAGCGGAGGGGAGAGCAAGAGAACCCTCCGCTCTTTCGGCTCCGCGGGCCGGATAGAACAGCCGAACGGGCCGTAGTTTGCCCACGGCTGAGCTAGGTGGTCTCAGAGGCTGTAGCAGGGGCACTGACACGTGTGTCGTTGTCCCCATGTGGTCAGTGCTCACTGTGGAGGGCTCGCAGGCACTGGCTGACTTCCTCCCCACATCGGCCCATTTCACTGATGAGGCAGCGGCTCGGAGGAGCTGAGATTGTG
>NW_006352194.1:1601392-1602048 GCF_000327345.1 Myotis davidii
CCCCTCCTAGGTAGTTTCCCCATAAACCCCTCCCACATCTAATCCCCTGGTAACATTTGCTTCTCAGAGGACCTGAACTAACACATCAAGAATTCCTACAAGCCGTGGCCGGTTTGGCTCAGTGGATAGAGCGTCAGCCTGTTGACTGAAAGGTCCCAGGTTTGATTCTGGTCAAGGGCATGTACCTGGATTGTGGGCACGTCTCCAGTGGGAAGTGTGCAGGAGGCGGCTGATCGATGTTTCTAACTCTCTATCTCTCTCCCTTCCTCTCTGTAAAAAATCAAAAAAATATATTTTAAAAAGAGAAGAGCTCTGTGACATAAAACAAATTATCTTTCAAAGCCTTCCTAGCACCATTCTCAAAACTTTCAGCCAACAACTTCCATTCAATTAAGAGAATGTTAGAGTTTTTTCTTCAATGTTTTAAACTTGCAAAGAGGAGAGAAACAGAAAGGACTGTACTGAATGTTCTATTTTGATTTTATCAACAAAATACTACTGTGCATTTTCCAACTACACAGAGAAATAGTTACATCCAGTAGTTTTTTTGTTTTATTGATATAATTGACATAATATTGGATACGTTTAAGATGTGCAACATGATTCGACAGTTGTGTATATTGTGAAATGATTGCTACATTAAGTTTAGTTTACAT
>NW_006352194.1:1602152-1614200 GCF_000327345.1 Myotis davidii
TAGAATCTAGGGCAGGGGTGGGCAAACTTTTTGACTCGAGGGCCACAGTGGGTTCTTAAACTGGACCGGAGGGCCGGAACGAAAGCATGGATGGAGTGTTTGTGTGAACTAATACATGTTAACACTGCTGCGGGTGAAGGAGCGGAGGGGAGAGCAAGAGAACCCTCCGCTCTTTCGGCTCCGCAGGCCGGATAGAACAGCCGAATGGGCCGGATTCAGCCCGCGGGCCGTAGTTTGCCCACGGCTGATATGGGGGGAACCAAGTCCTATGCTCACACGTTTTGATAAAATGTGCCAAAATGAGATATTTTAATCACAGTTTAAAATTCAAAATTCCAGCAGCTGGTCTGTTAAAAAGTAGTATAGAGGTGTGCCAGGCAATTAATGAATACAAATATGTTTTATGATGTTTGTGGTATTTTTTCAGCTTTTAAAATTTGCAATTTATCACGATGTCTTTTCTCGTTCTTAATAAACATGTACTTGGGGTACACATTTTATATTTATAACCATGTATCCCTTTTCTTTTTCTTAAATTTTATGTATTGATTGATTTGAGAGAGAGAGAGAGAGAGAGAGAAACATCAATTTGCTATTCCACTTATTTATTGGCTGATTCTTGTATGTGCCTTGACAGGGGATCAAACCCACACCTTGGTGCAGCTGGCATGATGCTCCAATCAGCTGAGCTACCCAGCCAGGGTTTATGTTCCTTTTTTTTTTTTTTTTTTTTTTTTAAAGAGGACCTCCTCAATTCTAAAAGCTCCAGGCCCAATAAGACCTGGGTCTGCCCAAGTGGGATTCCAGAGCCCTGTCCACTGGCTTCAGGCCTTAACCTGCTGGTGGTCCCTTCCTCTCTCTTTGATCAGTCTCTCCTACCCTGGTGGGTGGTGATGGGTGATGGAGATGCAAGGGGATAAGGAGCCCTGTAGTTCCCGTGGAGAAGCATGTTGAGAACTACAGAAACTTGGAGCTGTGCCCCCTCAGCTCCTCCTTCGTTTGTCCCCAGAAGAGGAGCCACCTGGAACTATCCACGGTATTTGGGCTGAAGTAAGAGTCTGTGTGGGTGCTGCGGCCATCAGTTCATTTCTTCAGTGCTGACCCATCCCGCAGCAATAAAGGGCCTTGGCGGCTCTGATGTCTACTTCACAAGTGTGTTACTCCTGAGTCAGAAGCATCTCCAGGGAGTGCGGCAAACAAGGGGAGGAGGTGCACTTCACTGGCCTAAGTGTTCTGAGGTGTGGGGTGGAGGTGGGTGAGGAGGATTTGAATGATGTAATTTCTTAGCATAGATCATCTGACCGAGGGTGCATCCCTGTCAGGTGCTGGGTAATACTGAGCCCTCAGACCCACATGGAAAAGCTCTGGATCCGAAGCTGGGAGGCCTTGTGATCTTGCACTGGGCTACATTTTATAAAAGACCACCCCCCCCCAACTCCTTCACTCAGCCTCTGGGGGTTTCCTGGAAACAGGGTGGTGGTGAGAGTGGCCACAGACTCCCCTCAGGGGTTATTTTTGACGGTAACACCTTCCCTCTGCTTACCACAGCCTCCTCCGAGAGCCTCCCCTCCTCCTAGCACCCACGGCTGCTGACAGCTGGCAGAGGGAAGCTACAAGGCCAGAAGCTGAGCTAGTCTGATCAGGAGAAGCCAGCGGTGGAGAGAGGTGGGGAACGAGGCCGCTGCGTGGAACACCCACGTGGGCACAAGGTAGGGGCGCCAGGCCAAGAGACTTGGATGCCACAACAGCAGCCACATGGCCCTAGGATCCTCTGCCCAGGAGCCTGTTTCTAAAGGGGGACACTGAATGAGGGGTGTCCGAGATGCGTAGGGGCTCCTCTTCCTTGCACCCATTTTAAGTCATAGAAACCAAGGAAGTGACTTGAAGAAGCTCCTAGAGCAAGTTAGTGACAGAATTGAGCTAAAACCCAGATCTCCCAGCTCTACCCTGTCTTTCCACAATCCCACTTTCCCTTGTCCAGGAATCCCTGGTATCCAGAATTTTCCCAAATGTTTCCTGAGACTTCATGGAATAGTCTAGAAACACAATTTCTTTTGTTGTTATTGTTGTGTGTGTGTGTGTGTGTATTTAAAATTTTTATTGATTTCAGAGAGGAAAGGAGAAGGAGAGAGAGATGAGAGAATCATCTATATGCTGCCTCCTGAATGCCCCCAACTGAGGATCGAGCCCACAACCCAGGCATGTGCCCTGACCAGAATCTAACTGTGACCTCTTGGTTCATAGATCGAGGCTCAACTGAGCCATGCTGGCAGGGGTAGAAACATAATTTCTAATAACATTTATTGGAAATATACATGTACAACAAAAACTAAATACATTTCTATGATTGGTCTTGTTATGACATAATTATTGTCTTTAATAAATGGTATGCTGTCCCAAGTGTTGTGCACGCCCCAACTGTAATGGCTGAAATCCACCACCACCTTCTCTTTGAGGCCACACTTCCCATGAGTTACTCCCAGGCAGTGACTGAGCAGGAAGGACAGGAATGCAGGCCATCCCAGGAGGTGAGGGAGTCCTCTGGTGGGCAGTTTTGGATAGAGGAATTCCCGTTGGCTCTGCTGAAACTTTCTTAGAATTGCAGTCTAAGACTTTTCCTGTCCAACCTCCATTCCTTCCTCTGTTCTCCCTGAGGTGTTACCTACACCATGATCTGACGGCATACCTAGCTTCCTCTGGCTTCTTTTCCACTTTCCCCTCCTAGGTAGTTTCCCCATAAACCCCTCCCACATCTAATCCCCTGGTAACATTTGCTTCTCAGAGGACCTGAACTAACACATCAAGAATTCCTACAAGCCGTGGCCGGTTTGGCTCAGTGGATAGAGCGTCAGCCTGTTGACTGAAAGGTCCCAGGTTTGATTCTGGTCAAGGGCATGTACCTGGATTGTGGGCACATCCCCAGTGGGAGATGTTCCAGTGGGAAGTGTGCAGGAGGCGGCTGATCGATGTTTCTAACTCTCTATCTCTCTCCCTTCCTCTCTGTAAAAAATCAAAAAAATATATTTAAAAAAAAAAAAGAATTCCTACAAGAGTCAGTGTGGTTCATTCAGTGTTTGAGCGTCAACCTATGAACCAAGAAGTCACAGTTCGATTCCCAGTCTTGGGCATATGCCTGGGTTTCAGGCTTGATCACCAGTGTGGGGACTGTGGGAGGCAGCAGATGAATAATTCTCTCTCATCATTGATGTTTCTATCTCTCCCTCCCTCTTCCTTCCTCTCTGAAATCAATAAAAATATATTTTTTTAAAAAAGAATTCCTACAAGAGATTAACCAATGAGCTTATATGCATAGCCCATGGATAGATAAAAGTATGGGGAAGGCCAGGGAGAGGATGGAAGTGGGGTGGAGGGGGACAATGAAGGGAGGGGGGCAAAGGGACATCTGTAATAATTTCAACAATAAAAATAAATTTTTAAAAAAGAATTCCTACAAGGTTCATGAACTATTCTTCAATGCATAAATGCATTGTTTTAGTTCAAAAGACATTCTTCAATTTCATATTAATGAATTCGTCAACCACATATTGAGTTGACTTAAGATATTTGATAATTTTACTATGTTTTACAACTTGTCTTATTATTTCAGCATGTGATACTCAATGCTTATTTTCTATTCAAAGTAAGAATCAATTTTTGATCACTTCTTATAGCAGTTAACTTGTGGCACTGCTGTTATTTTGTGAGAGGCTGGCTACCTCCTTTAATCTAGAGGGGATGACCTTCTGGTAGGAGTTTGCTAATATATTCTTATTTTATAAGTGGTCCATAGGAAATGAGTTTGAAAAGGGCTGGACCCGGCCGGCCTGGCTCAATGGTTGAGCGTGGATCAAGGTTTGATTCCCGGTCAGGGCACATGCCCGGGTTGGGGGCTCGATCCCCAGTAGGGGGCGTGCAGGACGCAGCTGATCAATAATTCTCTCTCATCAATGCTTCTAACTCTCCCCTCTAAAATCAATAAAAATGTTTCCACCTACTTTTTTCTTTTTCAGGATTGCTGCAGCAATTCTGGGTCTTTTTTTATTCCAGATGAATTTTTGGAGAGTTCGTTCTAGATCTATGAAGTATGCCGTTGGTATTTTAATGGGAAGTGCGTTGAATTTATAGATTGCTTTGGGTGCTAATATATTCTTATTTTATAAGTGGTCCATAGGAAATGAGTTTGAAAAGGGCTGGACCCGGCCGGCCTGGCTCAATGGTTGAGCGTGGATCAAGGTTTGATTCCCGGTCAGGGCACATGCCCGGGTTGGGGGCTCGATCCCCAGTAGGGGGCGTGCAGGACGCAGCTGATCAATAATTCTCTCTCATCATTGATGTCTCTATCTTTCTCTCCCTCTCCCTTCCTCTCTGAAATACATTAAATGAAAAAAAAAAAAGGCTGGCCTGAACCCATCTTAAACATGCGTACCTTCTCAGCTCCTGCATCTGCTCAAGCCAATGGGCTTTAGACAGCTCCTCTGGCTGAGGGCAAGCAGAGTTTGGTATTGTCAGAATCCACAGGGAACAAGTCTTCCAGAATTTGTACTTGCTCACCCTGACCAGAGAGGAGACCCTCAGTTTTGTAAGCCATTTCATGTTGACCCCTTTGGTCTCCGTTGATGTGATGATATTGTTGGATGTCTGGGGGTTTTGATCAAGATGAGAATATTTTCAAGTTAAAAGACTTTTGCTATGAACGGTGTCTCAAATTTCTCTTGTACACTTTTCAAGGTGTTTTCACAAAGGGCTCAATTAGCTCTTAAAATGTCCGTGTGATTCTTGGAGCACAAGCTCTGGAGTTAGGCCTGGGTTTAAATTCTAGCTCATTGTGTGACCCTGGGCAAGCCATTTAAAATCTCCTAGCCTTATTTCTTTTCCTGGGAAATAGAGATGCTACTTCCTCTGAAAGGATGCGGGGAGATCCTGTGCATTTTATTTTATTTTTTTAATATATTTTATTGATTTTTTACAGAGAGGAAGGGAGAGGGACAGAGAGCTAGAAACATCGATGAGAGAGAAACATCGATTAGCTGCCTCCTGCACACCCCCTACTGGGGATGTGCCTGCAACCAAGGTACATGCCCTTGACCGGAATCGAACCTGGGACCCTTGAGTCCACAGGCTGATGCTCTACCCACTGAGCCAAACGGGTTAGGGCAATCCTGTGCGTTTTAATGGTGAGCTGAGCAGAAGCTGCATCAGACAAAGTCTCAGAGGCTAAGTCAGGGGGTCTGGGGAGCCACTGAAGCATTTTGAGTGGTTGGCGACATGGTGAAATTTCCTTCCCTGCCATGGTCCAGACAGAAGAAACCTCCTGTTTTGTGTTCTGTGCTCCCTCAACACTTTGACTCTCTTTTAAAAAAAAAAGTTTTTATTGATTTTTAGAGAGAGAGAGAGGAAGGAAGAGGGAGAGAGAAAGATATCAATGATCAAGAACCATCAATCAGCTGCCTCCTGCACACCCCCTACTGGGAAGTGAGCCCGTAACCCAGGCGTGTGCCCTGACCAGGAATCGAACCAGTGACCTCTCAGTGCATGGGATGATGCTCAACCAACTGAACCAGGGCAACAGACACATCCATGAGAGAGAAACATCCATCAGCTGCATCCTGCACACCCCCTACTGGGGATGTGCCCGCAGCCAAGGTACATGCCCTTGACCGAAATCAAACCTGGGACTCTTCAGTTCACAGGCCGACCCTCTAGCCACTGAGCCAAACTGGTCAGGGCTCTATTTAACTTTTTGAAACTGTCAAACTTTTCCAAAGTGGCTGCATCATTTTGCCTTCCCAACAGCAGTGTATTAGGGTTCCAATTTCTGCACATTGGCACCAGCACTTGTATTTTTTTTTTTTTTTAATATGGAACGCTTCACGAATTTGCGTGTCATCCTTGCGCAGGGGCCATGCTAATCTTCTCTGTATCGTTCCAATTTTAGTATATGTGCTGCCGAAGCGAGCACTGTATTTTATTATACTTTAAAAATATTATAACCATCCTAGTGGGTGTGAAATGGTAATTCATTGTGGTTTTGATTTGCATTTCCCTAATGACTTACTTATGTGGAATATTTTTTATGTGCCATTTGTATATTTTCTTTGGAGAAATGTCTGTTCATATACTTTGCTTGTTGTTGTTTTTTTCTTTTAAAAAAAATAACTTCAATAGACCTTTTAAGAATTGGTAGATGGAATAATTTTTAAGTGTTAAACATTTATTATTATTATTATTATTACTATTTTTAAATATATTTTATTGATTTTTTTACAGAGAGGAAGGGAGAGGGATAGAGATTTAGAAACATCAATGGGAGAGAAACATCGATCAGCTGCCTCCTGCACACTCCCTACTGGGAATGTGCCTGCAACCAAGGAACATGCCCTTGACCGGAATCGAACCTGGGACCCTTGAGTCTGCAGGCCGACGCTCTATCCACTGAGCCAAACCAGCTAGGGCTTAAACATTTATTATAGATAGAATGTATGTATATAATTACAGAGTATAGAACACTAAAATAAAAAGTAAAATGAAAAAGTAGAAATAGCCGAAACCGGTTTGGCTCAGTGGATAGAGCATCGGCCTGCGGACTGAAGGGTCCCGGGTTTGATTCCGGTCAAGGGCATGTACCTGGGTTGCGGGCACTTCCCCAGTGGGGGATGTGCAGGAGGCAGCTGATCGATGTTTCTCTCTCATCGATGTTTCTAACTCTCTATCTCTCTCCCTTCCTCTCTGTAACAAATCAATAAAATATATTAAAAAAAAAAAGTAGAAATAGTTTTCCCTTTTTTAATCTCCAGCCTTACTCCTACAAGTAACCACTATTAACAGCTTCTTATATATCCTTTTAGGATTTCTCTTTTTTAAAAAAAAATATTTTTATTGATTTCAGAGAGGAAGGGAGAGGAGAGAGAGAGAGCGAGAGAGAGAGAGAGGAAACATCAATGAGGAGAATCGCTGATTGGCTGCCTCCTGCACACCTCCTACTGGGGATGAAGCCTGCAACCTGGGCATGTGCCCTGACTGGGAATCGAAGCCCGACCTCCTGGTTCATAGGTCAATGCTCAGCCACTGAGCCATGCCTGCTGGGCTAGGATTTCTCTTTTTTATCAAAGTATAGTTGACAAAAATTAGTTTCAAGTATACAACATAGTGATTCTACTACTTTGCTTGTTTTTATTTGTCCTTTATTATTGAGTTGTAAGAGTTGTTTATATATTCTGGATACAAGTTATTTGTGAGATATATGATTTGGCAATATTTTCTCCCATTCTGTAGGTCATCTTTTCACTAAAAAAAATCATTGAGGTGAAATTCACATAACATAAAGCCAGCCATTTAAAGTGCACAATTCCTTGGAGTGGTAAACACAGAATACAATATACAGATGATGGATTGTAGAATTGTATACCTGAAATCTGTATAATTTTATTACCCAATGTCACCCAATAAATTCAATAAGTAAAATAAAGTGAACAATTCACTGGCATTTAATACATTCACAATGTTGTGCAACCACTACCTATATCTAATTCCAAACATTTCCATATCTTTTCTAATCTGGATGCCTTTAAAAAATACATTTTTCTTACCTAACTGCCCTGGCTAGACTCTCCAGGCAATGTTGAATAGAAGTGGTGGGAGTGGATGTCCTTGTTTTGTCCCTGATCTGAGAGTGAAAGCCACAAAGCTTTCACCATTAAGTACAATGTTGGTGGTGGTGGTGTGCTTTTTGTAGTTAGGAATATTCTAGCTCCAGCGGATTTGAATTCAGCTATGTGACCTCTTGCCAGGATGGGGAAACTTCCTGTTCCTAGTTGGGTAAGTGTTTTTATTAGGAAAGGGTGTCAAGTGCACTTTCTGCATCTATTGAGATGATCATGTGGTTGTGGCCTTTTATCCTATTCACATAGTGTATTACATTAATTGATTTTTGGATGTTAAGCCACTTCTGGTATGAATCCCATTTAGTCATGGTGCATGATCCTTCTTTTGTTGTGGATTTTCCCCTCCATATTCCTAAGGGCTATTAGTCTTGTTTTCTTGTGATGTTTTTGGTTTTGGTATCAGGTCAATACTGGCCTCAGAGAATGAGTTGGGAAGTGTTCCCTTCTCTTCTGTTTTTTGGAAGAATTTGTAAAGAATGATGATTAATTATTTGAATGTTAGGTAGACTCCATTTGAGTCGTACCTTTTGGAGACAGGTGAAAACATGGAAAGTCCCAAGGCCTCTGGGACCTTAGGCAGAGGCAGTGGAATCTGGGGCACAGATCTGTCCTGATTGGTGGGCACATTATAAAAATCCTGATTTAAAAATTCTCTAGAAAAGTCAGAATCTGGTAACACTGGCTCCTAATTATGCTGAGTCATGGTGAATGGCCCCTGGTCCCTCGTTTGCCTCCATCCCCTTCCTCCCATGTGAATCCTGACACCAAGGCTGAGTGTCCTGTACCATCTGTACCATATTCATTCCTGGACCAATTGATGCTAACGGCATGGCCACTATACGTGTTTGAGTTGATGCTACCTGGTTACCTTTACCGAGTATTTGTTTGCTCATCTATAAAATGGGGACCTCGCCCAAGCTGGTTTGGCTCCTTGGATAGAGCATCGGCCTGCGGACTGAAGGGTCCCCGATTTGATTCCAGTCAAGGCCACATGCCTGGGTTGAGGGCTCGATCCCCAGTAGGGGGTGTGCAGGAGGCAGCCGGTCAATGATTCTCTCTCATCATTGATGTTTCTATCTCTCTCTCCCTCTCACTTTTTCTCTGAAATCAATAAAAATATATTTTAAAAACACACACAAAAACAACAACAACAAAAATGGGGACATTAATAATTCTTACCATGGAAGATTTTGAGAAAGATTAGATAATTGTAAAGACATTTGGCATATAGGAGGTACTCAATAAATCTACCCTTTGTGCCCTGCCCGGTTTGGCTCAGTGGATAGAGTGTTGGCCTGTAGACTGAAGGGTCCCAGGTTTGATTCCAGTCAAGGGCATATACCTTGGTTGTGGACACATCCCCAGTAGGGGGTGTGCAGGAGGCAGCTGATGGATGTTTCTCTCTCATGGATGTTTCTAACTCTCTATCCCTTACCCTTCTTCTCTGTAAAAATCAATGAAATATATATATTTTTTTAAATAAATCTACCTTTTTTTTCCTGGCTGTATAGTATTCTATTTCATGGCCGTACATAATGCGTAGCATTCCTCTAATGGTGGACATATATGTGGACTTCAAATGTTCCCTCTTTCACACATGGCTGGAAAGAGCATCCATGTACATGGTATGCAGTGTTGCACGGTAGTTAAGAGTATATTAGCTCCA
This sequence comes from Myotis davidii, assembly GCF_000327345.1. Taxonomy (NCBI): domain Eukaryota; kingdom Metazoa; phylum Chordata; class Mammalia; order Chiroptera; family Vespertilionidae; genus Myotis; species Myotis davidii. The sequence goes on from NW_006352194.1 coordinate 1,611,480, forward strand.
GTGGATTTGAATCCCAGCTACTGTGACCTCTTTTTACCTCCTATCTTCTTAGAATGGTAGAGATGAGAGGATGGATGGGATGACCTCAGAATTCATTTGAAGAAAAACTGCAAATTTTTCCACAGGACTGGAAAGTCAAGGTGGGTACAGGGGAAGTTGCAAGAGTCTTGAGGCCCCTTCTGCAAATGTGAGAGCTGGCGCACCCTATCTCAGGATCTCTCCACCCTAGGGTGTGAAGCCAAAGCCAACTCATTGCATCTGATAGACTGGCAGCTGGGGACATGAGCTAAGTGGGTGTCAGGCAGAGGGAGGGAGGTGTCAACCACAGAGCAAAGTGAGGTGAGAGCACTGTGGACTGGGCTGAGGTCCCCCCTCAGCCCTGCCCTTAGAGTCCCCACACAGACCCTTAACCCTCTGGACCAATGATGGACCCAGACCTCCTCTTGGATTCCTTCTCTGGTGCCCTTCAGAAATATCCATGCAACAAAGCTCCGTGACCCATAAACTAAGCTGGCGGGTAGCATAGCTGGCTGGCCTCAAGACTGGCGTGGTAGTGGCTACAGATTGGAGAGTTTTTGAGGTTTTCAAAAAGGAAGTAGGGCTTCTACCTGTAGTCTTATTCCTTCTCTTAATTACTTGACCAAGCCAGCCTGACACCTTGGCTATATCTTGCTTCCTGAACCCCCACCCAAAAATAATACGCCCTGATGCTTGTACATCACTTTCTATTTCAGCAACATCCAGCAAGCCTTCTGATAACTGGATGTAAGTTCCAAGGTCTGGGTCATGTTCCTATGGGCTATATTCCCAACAACTAGTCCAATGCCGGATACATAGTTGGCAATCAAGAAATGTGTAAATGGCCCCAGCCACTTTTGCTCAATGGTTAGAGCATCAGCCCTTAGACTGAAGGATTCTGGGTTCAATTCTGGTCAAGAGCACATACCTCAGTTGCAGGCTCAATCCCTGGCCCTGTTCAGGGCATGTGGGAGGCAACCAATTGATGTGTCCCTCTCACATCGATGTTTCTCTCTCTCTGTCTCTCCCCTTCCCTTCCACTCTCTCTAAAAGTCAACAGGAAAAAATATCCTCGGGCGAGAATTACTAAAATAACATATAAATAAATAAAAGGAAGAAATATGTGAATGAACAAGTGAGTGAATGAATGACAGGTCCTTGAAGTGCTTGCAGGGTGCTGGATGCTAATTCCACTTGTTCATTTCCCCAGTCCTTAACTTGGGTCTCTGTCCATCTTGATTTTCCTGGGGGGTCCTTTGGCTCCCGAAGGGAATCCAGACTCGACTATACCACAGTTGTGGCCCTTTTTACTTCTTCATCGGTACCCACTCCAGCAACTCTTCCCTGAGCTCTCCTTCCCCTCCGGGGATGTCATAGCCCCAACTTAGGTTATGTGACTTTGAGTCGATCACTTTCCTTCTCAGAGTGTCAGTTTTCTTGCGTGTAAAGCGGGCTAATTGCATCCATTTTGCAGGGTCATTGTGCTGACTGAGGTAAACAAAGCATGTCGAAGTGGTTGGCAGGGTTCCTGGCACGTGGCGAGGGTGGAGCGCTTAGAGCAGTTACTATTGTGGTGTGGAGACTGGGGAAGACTGCATTGGATGAGACCAATGGTCTCCAAACAGGCGTTAATGAACAGAGCAATAAAACGGAACGTAGTTCATCTCTAAAAGTGTGTGCTGCCCAGATTCTGGTCTCCCAAGGTGAGCCAGAAAAACCCATCACAATTTAAACACTTTTAGAAAGTTGACTTGCAGACACTTGCCTACCTAGGCAAAGACTGATGTCCAAAATTAACAATATAACCCACATTGGTCAAGTGCTTGCTATGGACCAGAGCTCGATGTGAATGATCTTGAGGAATCTTCAAAAGGACCCCGTGAAGCAAAAACTATTATTTTCCCCATTTGACAGATGAGAAAAGAAGGACAGAGAAGTTAAATGACTTGCCATAAGGTCACAGAGCTAGGTTTAAATCCAGCAGAGCTAATATTCTTAACCACTCTGCATACTATCTCTGAATGGAGGTCCTTTCCAGTCCTGTGTGGAGCAGAGAAAAATTGGAGTCCACCAATAGAAGAATGCTATCTATTATGTCCATTCCTGCAAAAGAGTACTACATAGTCAAGAAAAAGCAGGAGGCAGCCCTAGCTGGTTTGGCTAAGCGGATAGAGCATTGGCCTGCAGACTGAAGGGTTCCAGGCTCAATTCTGGTCAAGGGCACATGCCTGGTTGCAGGCTTGATCCCCAGTAGGGGGTGTACAGGAGTCAGCCTATCAATGATTTTTCTTTCATTATTGATGTTTCTATCTCTCTCTCCCTCTCCCTTCCTCTCTGAAATTATATATATATATATGTATGTATGTATATGTATGTATATGTATATGTATATGTATATGTATATATAAACCAGGAGGCAGATGTCTGTGTTCTGGCATGAAATTATGGCCATGGTAGATTGTTGGATAGGAAAAGCTGAAGAACAATATGCATCGCATAATTCATTTTTATCTAAAGCAAAATTTAAAAGTCCATCTGCCTGTTCATAGGTTCATAGACAAATGTCTGGAAGAATAAACACAAAACCTCTACCCACTGGGAAATTGTGGAGGGGAGCTTCCACTTTTTTAATTTTTTATTATTAGTTAAGGTATTACAAATGTGTCCTCATCCCCCCCATTAACCCCCAACCTCCCACCCCCG
>NW_006352194.1:1614210-1625486 GCF_000327345.1 Myotis davidii
TTTTAAAATCTCTATTTGTTTTATATATTCATGACTCACAAGCATGCATTTTTCTGTGTTCTTGAATTACCTCTTGGGGCGTCCACACTCTATCCGGACTAGAGAAAGGATTTCCAGGAGAGGGAGATCAGAGATAGGACAGGAGGAGGAAGATGTGTGTTGCCTCCTGTCCTCTCCTCTGTGAGATCAGATTCCCGCTGTCTTCTCTGTCTCACCCGGGATCCTTCTGTTGCCTGCTCTCGTCTCTGCCTATTCCTGTCCCTGCTGTCACCTGTCTTCCCTGTCATCATCACTGTCCATCTCTGTTTCAGTTGGGCCCCGTCCCCAGAAGGACCTCAGCTCCAGCCTCTGAGCCCTCTCTGTCCCTCTCTTGCTCAGGGTTCTCTGAGAACCAGATAGCAACCCCCTTCTCCTCCTCCTCACCCCCAGACACTGACATTTCAGTGGCCCAGTTCACAGTGGCCCAAAAACCACTTTCCTTTTTCTTTCTTTTTTTTTTTAAAAGCTCATGGCTTTCTTCTTCTTTTTTTAAATATATTTTATTGATTTTTTACGGAGAAGAAGGGAGAGGGATAGAGAGTTAGAAACATCGATGAGAGAGAAACATTGATCAGCTGCCTCCTGCACGCCCCCCAGTAGGGATGTGCCCGCAACCAAGGTACATGCCCTTGACTGGAATCGAACCTGGGACCCTTTAGTCCGCAGGCCGACGCTCTATCCACTGAGCCAAAATGGTTCAGCCCAAAAACCACTTTCAATGAATGACAAACACATGCATTTGGACGGACTACATCTCTATGCCCGTCATTTTATTATTCAGTCTACAAAGAGCGTTTGCTGCACATAAAGCACCTCTGACCCCTTGTAATAACTTGGTGTCCCCGAGGGGGCACTCAGCCACCAACTGAGAACCACTGACTTAGAGCTGAAAGGTGATGTGAAAACAGGAAGGGATGTTCAATACATTCCTAACGTGTTTCCAAAACAAAAACAAAACAAACAAACAACCATCACGGTGTCCTGTAGAGTTGCCACATGTAGATAAAGGCTGGTGGGCGCTCTCACCCCCACCCCCCATTGTCAGATCTCACAGGGCCCCAGACTGCCTGCCTGCCTGCCCCCTTCTTCCTATTTGTGGCAAATAAATAGGAAGTCAAATGTAGCACCTACCCATCCGCTCTTGCAGCCACTGGGGCTTCAGCCACAGGCAGCGGCTGCCCTAACCACCAGCCCTCCCCTCCACTTCCCCAGCCAGAGGGGACCGCAGAGCCAGGTGAAGAGCCTCAAGCAGGAGGCCCGCCGTTGGGGTGTTTGCTCTGAGGCCTGGGCAGGGCTGGAAGGAGTTGGGGAGGAGGGAAGGAGTCTGTGTTTTGGTGGGTGCTGAGGTGCCCAGGAGCACGTGGGGTAAAGAGGGAAGGGTAGTTACTGAGGGGAAGGGGAAGGGCCTTGGGACATGTGTTGAGCTCAGGTGGTCCCGTGCTTTGCGACCTTCAGTGAAAGATGACAGAGAAGCGAGGAGATGACTGAGCAGACAGCTGAGCTCAGGGCATCTTCCTGGCAGGCCACTCTCTTAGACAGACCCTGGTGAGAGAGCTGAGGGGACAGTCTGGGTGGCAGGGCTCTGGGACCTCCTTAGCTGCCCAGAAAAGCTGTGTGGATGAACGGATGCAGGGCCTCTGCTTGGTGGACAGTTTCCCTTGGTGGGGAGCCTGTGGTGAGTAGTCATGGAGTCATGAGTCCCTCCCAGCATGGAGGAGAGTGGCTTCCCAGTTCCCTGTGGCCCCAAGGAGTCTGGAATATTCCCTCAGATCTCTGAGCTCACTTGGGAATAACCTTCATGAAGACCCTCCTCTCTCCTCTCTTCCTCATTCCTCACCTCTGATTGGCTAGTCTCCACTCGAGCCTCTTCCCGTACCTACCAGGAGCACATCATTGGCTTCTAAATGTCAGCACTGAGAGAGTCCTTACACATCAAATAGTCCAACCTGCCCATTTTGCAGATAGGGAAACTGAGGCTGGGAGGGCAGTGACTGGCTCAAGGTCACACGATGGTTTAATGGGAGAGCCAGCCCTGGAAGCCATGCCATTTGGAGGACCTTTACTGCTCACCTGTGACTGACTTGTCTTCCCAGCAGGTAGTGGTGGCATGAAGGGGGGACCTGCTCCAGAATTGGGTTGTTGCCACAAGACCGAGCCCCTGAGGAGCACAGGGAGTTCCCTGTCCCCCTGCCTGGACTTCCAGTCCTGCCAAGACGACCAGGTGAGGTGGAATCGCAGCCCTGCTTATGGAGGGAGGGGACATTAGGAGGAAGTGGGGGAAATCTGGAGGGACCTGAGTTCCCATTGTCCCCTGGTCCTGAGCACCCCTGCCCCAGTCCATCATGGGGATGGGCCCTTGAGGTGCCAGACACCCTCTCCCATGCCCTGGGGGCCAGACTCTCCTGTGGGCCATGAGAAAGGGGTAGGGCCACTGGAGGCTTGGTTGTATGATTGTGGCCTTGGCCTTAGGGCCCCTCTTGTGGGGTTTGCCATCTTCTTTGTTGTTGTTAATCCTCACCGAGGACATTTTCCCATTGATTTTTAGAGAGAGTGGGAGGGAGGGGGAGAGACAGAGAGAGAAACATCGATGTGAGAGAGACACATTGATTGGTTGCTTTCCACACTCATCCCAACTGGGGCTGGGGATCGAGCCTGCAACCGAGGTACATGCCCTTTATTGGAATCGAACCCAAGACCTTTCAGTCTGTAGGCCGATGCTCTAATCTCTGAGCCAAATAGGCCAGGGTAGGTTTACAGTCTTGATGAGGATTTTCTTCAAGTTGTCCTTGGCTCCAGAGTAGATGGTCTGAGACACGGTGGGACCAGGGTGGTTAGGAAGGGAGGTGGGAAGAATGCTAGGTAAGGAGCTCTAGGGGCAGCGGGAAGGTGATCCTAGGTAGACATGAAAGTCCCCGGGGGAAGGACTCTCTGTGTGAGGGAAAGGGAAGCCATTTGACTGACAGATATGGTAACGGTGAGTGGCTCTTAGCTTCTCCTCCTGCTTTGGAAACCAAACTAAGGGTGGGATCATCCCAGGGACCCAGGAGTCACAGCCCCCAGCCCCTTGCCCCCTGCCCTCCAGGTCTTCCCAGCCTGCAGGCCGCTTCCAGACACAGTGGACATCCACGGCCCATCCTGTGCCAGTTGGCTGTGCCCCCTGCCACTGACACCAGCCAGGTCTGCCTTGTTGGCCTGCCCCCGGAGCCTGGATCTCTGCCTACAGCCGGCACCCCCAGGCACAGCCCCACAGGGCCTCAGAGAGGACTCCCAGAACAGGAGTAAGTCCAGGCCCCAGGGCTGCACTTGGTGGAGGCTGAGGTGGGGGCGCTGTTAGGCTTCAGGGTGGAAGGGGGAGGGGACTCAGTGTCACTGGTAAGGACAGAGCCTCAGGCACACTTGACTAGCACACCTTGGCCTGGAGTCCTGACCTAGGGGTGCAGGGGGCTCTCAAGGCGGTGATACCTGAGCCTGAGGAGGTGGTCAGTGGGATCTGGTGTAGGCTGTGAGGAAGGCACTTGCCCACCTCTTTGAGCTAGAGGAGTCTTTATCATGGGTGAGGGGCACTGACTGGGAGTTGGGGTGGAGTCCGGTGCTGCTCTTTTAACGCAAAGACCTTGGGAACATCAATGAGGCCAGTTTCTTCTTCCATAAAAGTCAGCACTCACTATCCCTATGTTCTAGGCTTGTTGCATTTTAATACACCATTCCCTTAGGCCAGGGGTCCTCAGACTTTTTAAACAGGGGGCCAGTTCACTGTCCCTCAGACCGTTGGAGGGCCGGACTATAGTTTAAAAAAAAAAACTAGTCGGCTGTTAAGCAATAGGCAGCGGCGGCAAAAACACCCGGCGGGCCGGATAAATGTTTTCGGTGGGCCGCATGTGACCCGCGGGCCGTAGTTCGAGGACCCCAGCCTTAGGCCACTGTGACCTCCTGGAGGGCAGGGACTGTGTGGTTGTGTCCTTTATCCCTTACCCCCACCCCCTGTAAGAGCACGGAGCAAAACAGCTCAGTATAAAGTTGGTTGAGTGAATGAGAATTCAAGCAGACTATACACACACACACACAGACACACACACACTCTAGAGGCCCGGTGCACGAAATCCATGCACAGGGTGTGCGTGCGTGTGTGTGTGTGTGTGTGTGTGTGTGTGTGTGTGTGCAAAGGCAGTAACACTGGCCCCAGAAGCACCACTTAGGGGCAGGAAGAGCCAGTTCCGTTGGGAGGAGTGAGCAGGAGCACACCTCATGTATACTTGAATGCACACTTCCCTGCCAGCCTGATCCCTAACTACACTCGCCTGTGCCTGATCGCCCCTAACCACCTCTACCTTGGCCCCTGCCCTGGCGGCTTTGTCCAGAAGGACGTCTGGCATGACGTCTGGAAGGTCGTTCAGCTGTCCGGTCTAATTAGCATATTATGCTTTTATTATATATATATAGTTTTTACTTCATATCACTCCTGATTAGCTCCTACCTCACTGTCTGTTGTATCTCAGTCCCCTTGCAAAGCTCTTCTCTACTTACCTCCTAAATATTCCCCTGTTCCGGAACTCAGCCCAGAGCCCTCTTCCCTTCCCTTCTCTCCCTCCTCCCCTTCTCTCCCTCCTCCTCCTCTCCTCTCCTCTCTCCTCCCCTTCCCCTCCGCTCTCCTGTTCTCTTTAGAGTGGCACTGTGTGCTAGGACCTCCTGCGATGACGGAAATGTTCTATGCCTGTGCTGTCTAATATCATACCTCATACCGACTGAGCTTTTCTAATGTGGCTAGTGCCACCGAGGAGCTGAAATTTTTATTGTATTTATTTTAATTAATTTCAGTGTGGACACATCTCAGGTGTCCATTTTGGACACAGCAGACCTAGTGTCATCCTCAGGTGATATCATCTGGGCCCCAGGCACCCAAATTTATATCTCCAGCTCAGACCTCGCCTTGACACTCCAACCGCCCACTGGACTGCTCCACGTGGTGTCTAACAGGCTTCTTCAGTGGTTTCCTCTCCCTAGAATTGTTCCGCACCGCACCAATACCGGCCGCTTTTCTTGGCAAGTGTGATCGCAGACAGGAAAGTCCAGCGAGGGCAAAGGTCTTGTTCAGTCGCCAACCCCAGGGGGCAGGCTAGATGGGAGCAGCACTTGGCCCAGCCTGTGGGGCCCTGACCGGCTTCCCTTTCCTTCTCAGAGCGCCAGTCACCAGGGCCACATGCCAGCTCCACCGATGACGACAAACTCACAGCCACGTCCCCTCTGAGCAGGGATAAGATGGGAAGCCAGCAGGAACGAGCTGATGAGGAGGCCCCCTGCCCGTCCTTCTCTCCCCACAACAGCTCTTCCCCAAACCCCTGGCAGAATGGAAAGTGCTCCAGCTCCTCGGCTTTCTGCTCCTGCCCCCCACCCATACCCATCTCCAAAGAACTCCCGTTCCTCCTTCACCCCCTCTGCCCTGCATATCCACTTCTGCCCCCACCTTATCTGTTCACTTATGGGGCCCCTTCTGACCAATGCCACCCTTTCTTCATGTTGCCCCAAGATACCTCCTACCCCACCAGGGCTGTGCCCAGTGTGCTGATGAGTGTCAGTGAGCCTGGGCACCACAGCTCCTGGGGGGAGACCCTGCGTCCCTACCCAGGGGCCTCTCAAGCCTCTGGTCAAATCCCACTGTCCCAGGCCCCGATTCCAGGCCCTGGAGCTGCCAGGACCTACTCCCCAGCGCTGGAGCATGCTGGCAGGGCGGCTCCAGCAAAGCGAGCCCCACTGGGCTCCCGAGCAGCCCTGCCTTACCCGCTGAAGAAAGAGAATGGCAAAATCCTGTACGAATGCAACGTGTGCAGTAAGAGCTTCGGGCAGCTCTCCAACCTCAAGGTATCGGCCTCCTGGGCTTCGCTGCCCACCCCCCCTCCTCCCCCCAATCCCCAGCACCTTTTAATTTAATGGTGAATTTAGACCTTGATCTCGGTCTCTCAGCATCTAGTGCAAAGCCCTTTCCTGAAAAGCCATTCTTTCTAGATTCCCAGTTATAGCTCCTCGTGTTTGTTTGTTTATTTGAAGTTCAGTGGGCGAAGGAGTAGATCTTAGTGAGACCCATAGAACTGAGGACCAGCTTTTGTCAAGTGGGATCTCACAAACCAGCGCCCAGTGCCGTTGGCGTCCACCAGGGGGCGACCATGGACACACCTCCATGTCAGCAAAGATGAGCGCTATGCCTAAGTTGGCATTGCTGAGGTTGAGGAAAGGTTACGATTATTGAGGGAGATGCCCTCTTGATCCTCAGGCATGAGTTCCCAAACTTTAATGAGCTTCAAACTACCAAAAGAGCTAGTAAACATGCAGATTCCTAGGCCCCAGCCCAGGGATTCTAATTCAGATGGTCAGCGTGGGGCCTGAGAATCTACATTTTTAATGTTTTAATGTACTTCCGGATGCTGCTGATGCTGCTGGTCTGTGGACCACACTTTGAGAAGCACTGCTCAGGAGATACATTACCTCTTATCTGGCCTTCTGACCACTGCCACCTCCCTCCCTCGGGGCAACAGAGAGAGGGGGTATCTGGGGGATGGAAGAGAGGCCTTGAGGGGGGAGTGACAGAGAGGCCAGGGGCTTGAGAGGCCTTGATGCCAGAATGAGTTCCCGTGGAGATGTGGGTAGAGGTTCAAAGAGGACCCCAGGCCCTGCTGGGGCTCTGGGCAGTTGGCAGCATTTCCTCCATACCTGGCTCAGGTCCATCTGCGTGTACACAGCGGGGAGCGGCCGTTTCAGTGTGCCCTGTGCCAGAAAAGCTTCACCCAGCTCGCCCACCTGCAGAAGCACCGCCTGGTGCACACTGGGGAGCGGCCCCACAAGTGCCTGGTGAGACCCTTCTCCCCTCCTGCACTCCTGCAGGCAAGTGAGGAAGGAGTTCCAGACCCCTGGGGGAGGCCCCTGTGGCCTCCATTCCCAATCCTCCTGAGACGAGGGTGAGGCAGGGAGGGAGGGGGAGGAGCATGAAAATGACCCCTCTGAGCCCCGAAGGGCCAGGAAGTGATATTGGAGGTCAGTCCTGGGGTCTGGGGCGGGGAATAGAGGTGTAAGCCTGTGCGGGGAGGATAGTAAAGTTGGGGGTGGATACCTATTACCTTCTTTCCAGCGCTGCTGGAGAAGTTAATGGCAGAGTGTGTACAAAGCACACAAACACTGCATATAAATATCATCAGCCCAGGCTGGCTCTCTCCCTCTTTGAGCCTCCGCAGTCCCACTTGGGAGGTCAGAAGGGCAGGGACTCTTGCCCTGCTTTACACAAACAGAAGGGAAAGCAGCACAGTGGCTGTGAGTCTGAGGCACGTGGGTTCAAATCCTTGCTCTGCCTCCAACTTGCTGTGAGGCCTTTGGCCAGTGGTCCACTCCTCTGAGCCTCTGCTTTCTCACGGTCGTATAGGGGTTGCACTAGTACTTAGCCATGCTTCCTCAGGGTCCTGGGGAAGACTACGTGAGACCAATTCCTAGCATGTGGCTGCTTCCAGGAAATGTTAATTATACCCACGGAAGCGGCGGCCCCACTCATAAAGGTTGCATGTGACTATCTCATTCAGCCTATCATACCGATGAAGTTAGTATTAACAGTCACATGTTACCAATAAGGTGGACAAGACTCAGGGAGGGGAAGTCACCTATACAAGGCCATGCAGGGAATAAAAGAACCAGGATACCAACCAGGTCTGCCTGGTTCCAATGTGCCAGACACTGTGGGTCCCAGGGTGGAATCCTGGGGTGGTGTGTGTGTGTGTGTGTCGGGGGGAGGGGGAGCAGCTTCAGAGTCTGTATTACAGGGAAGTGGGGAGGGAGTGGGGAAGGGGAGCAGTGATCCTGAGCCAGCTGCGGGGGCACAACTGATGCCAGTGCTCATTCCCATAAGACGTGCCACAAGCGCTTCAGCAGCTCCAGCAACCTCAAGACACACCTGCGCCTGCACTCAGGGGCCCGGCCCTTCCAGTGCAGTGCCTGCCCGAGTCGCTTCTCCCAGAACGTTCACCTGCAACTGCACCATCGGCTGCACGCTCCACTGCCCTGCAGCCTGGCTCATACCCACCTACCTCTGGCATCTCTCACCTGCCTTGCCGGGTGGCACCAAGGGGCACTAGATCTTGTGATGGTGCCATCAGAGAGGCAGGTAGGCCAGGAAGCTGACAAGATTAAGGTGTCCTCAGCATCTCGGGGAAAGCAAGGGCAGCCAGCCTGAGCAGTGGTGTCAGGACTGCTCTGGGGAGGGGCAGGGGCAGAGCGATTAAAGGATTTTCTCTATAACCAGCTGAGGCCTCTTGAGCTTCAACAGTGGAGGGGGAAGCCGCCGTGTATTTGCCAGACTTCACAACTCACCTTGCAGCAGGTCAAGACAGGCAGGAAGAACCTGTGCTGCCCACACACAGAGTGGGTGTCTGCAGTCACTACCTGAGGCTTGGGTTTGGGCTCTGCTCCCTCTTGGGACCAGGTCCTTCATCTCGGCTCACCGATGGACAGTCCAGCCTTCCAGGCCTCGGCAAGGTGCAGACTGTGCTGCCAAGAGGGGGCACGTTGCTCTCTCATCTGTCCAGACGTCTGTCTGCTGCTTCCCACCACCTCCTGTCTTAGTTCTTAGGAGGCCACGGTGCCCCTCAACTGGTTACTCCCTGCCATGCATGGCCTGTACATGCCAGGATTGAGCCCCCTGTGTGGGTAGATGGGCAGGAACACAGGATGTCAGTGTCCACCACGACCCAGAAGCATGATCCCATGTGCCAGGACCAGTCACCACAGAGGGCAAAGGGCTAAGGAGTGCTGGGGTAGAGGCCCTGCAAGGACTATAGGCAGAGAAGAACCGGCAAAGAGAGCCTGGGGAACTGGGACCCTCCTGGTGGGCTTTCTCTCCGCAGTCCTAGAGGATCCCCTCAGAGGGGCAAGGTGTCCCCTACCCGCACTCGAGAGTTACAGAGGCAGCAGCAGGTGGGAAGGCAGCAGCTGGGAGGCAGCAGGTCCAGGCTATCTCACAGCAAACAGTGGCTGTAATTAAACAACAATAGCTGGACATCTGCCAGCAGGGCGCCATTCCCAACCATGTGGGTTTCAGAGAGGATTCCCCAGGGGTCCTGGTGGAGATTATGGCTGTGTCCATCTCCAGGACAGAGAACCGGAGAGCCCACCACGGCTGACAAGGGCAGGGTCGGCTTCAGCCCCCACCGGTAATCAAGGTCCCGGTTCCAAGCCCACCCAGTCACCGCATTGGCCCCCCGCCAGGTGACAACCACGGGGTAAGGCCCCGCCCAGTCGACGAGACCACGCCCATCCCAGCACACGGCCCCGCCCCTGTGTTCTAGCCCCTCCTTCGTGGGGGAGGGAAAGACCCTGCGCTCAGCCCCGCCCCCTGGCCCCAGCTCACCCCGATGCCTGTTTCCCCGCCTTCCTCGTGTAGACCCGGCTTGGGGGGTGGCGGGATCTGCGGGCCCTGGCGCCCCAGGAGACCCCAAGGCGCGCGGGCAGAGCCTGGGGGAAAAGGGGCTCTGTCGCCGGGCCCGGGCGGCCCCTACCAAGCGCGCTCGCTGCCCCCGGGTACGGGCAGCATCTGGGTGGGTCCCCGCCGACACGCGGGCGGGCGGGACCGCTGTTTGCTCTGGGGGCCGGGCCGGAGTAGGCGGTTCTCCGCTAAAGAGCGGATCCGGGTGGGCCCGGCGGCCTGAAGCGGTCAGGTGCCCCGACGTCCCGAGCCCGGGGCCTTGCCCTCGCCATGGCCGAGCGGCGCGAAGGCCTGGGGCTCCGCCTGGTCCGTCGCCTGGCCGGGTTAGGGGTGCGCCGGGGGAAGCGGACCCCGGAGGAGGCCAGAGCCCGGGATAGGTGAGGGATGGAGGAGGGCCGCGCGCGCGCGTGTGTGCGTGTGTGTGTGTGTGTGTGTGTGTGTGTGTGTGTGTGTGTAGCTGTCTGTCGGAGAGTGTAGTAGATATTAAAATACGCGTATGTGAGATGTGAGTGTCTCGGAGCATAAAAATGTGTCGATTTTGGATGTGCAAATGCGAAGACGGCCTTTATAAAGTCCCTGTGCTCTTTTGAAACTTTAAAACAACTTTTGCGATTTCCTTAAGTCAGGCTGCTTTGGCTGGACCTCCCTCCCATCTAGCCGCCTGCAGACAATTTCTTTACGGAGGAGAGTAAAGGCGATGCAGTAACTCCTTCCGCCTGTGTGGACTTTGATTCCCACATAACAGGCCAGTTCCCTCTGGTCTTCCTGACCCTCTGTTAGGAGTGTGACCGGCTCCTGAGTTGTCTTGGGCGGCACTGCACTTGCCCTTGTGGCCACGGCGAGGTTTTCCCTGTCATCCCAGGTCGCAATAGCAATCAGCCTCTCTGCCCCTTGCTTAGTGCCTCACTTGAATGATCTCACTTAATCCTCCATGAGACAGGTGTTCAGTGTGATTCAGACGTGGAGATGGAGGTTCAGAGAGGCAAAGTGCCCTGTCCACCACACGACTGGGGAGTGGCGGGGCTGGAGGACAAGCTTGGGCAGTCTGACTCCAGAGCTCACATCCTGAAGCCCCGGCTGCTCTGTTGCCTTGAGAGACTGAAGGCCTGCAAGCCAGGGGGCCAGAGCCTGTCCTAGCCTCGCTGCCACTGGCCATGTGACTTGGAACAAATGACTTCTCTCCGAGCCCATTCACTGGCAGCTGATGTTTGAATGGGAGGAAAAAGGGGCTGTGTGTGGCTAGGAGCTGGAATCGAGGACCCCAGTAGCTCCTGGGCCTATATCCCAGAAGAGGGTGGGGTGTTTGTGTGTCTGTACAGTTCAGTTACCCAGCAATTTGTTCTGATCTTATCATGACACAACTGTTTTCAGCTCACCTTGGGAGGAATGGGGGTGTGGTGGAGGCAGAGTGAGGGGAAGGGTTTGTACTGCTCTCTCACCCCAAAGAGAGAGGGGAGGGGCAGGGAGGGCCTAGCCACCCTATGCTGGGAAGCCTGGGTGAGCTGGGGGGTGGTGCCCACACCCTGCTAGTGCCATGCCCTACCCCGCTGGAAGACACGCCCTCTCCCTTTACCCTGCCTGGCAGAAACCTGCCCTATAGGCCCAGGTGGCTCTGCCCCTCCCTTTCCCCACTTGAGAGGAGGTGGGGTTGGGGCGTAGGTGATTCAGCGGTGTGGAGGGTAGGGGAGGGACTGCGGAGGCTCCTGCAGTAGCATGATGACACATCCCGTGTACGCACTTGGATTCCGTTCTCACAGTTGTGAGAATGGGACTGAGGCACGAG
>NW_006352194.1:1625538-1641216 GCF_000327345.1 Myotis davidii
GAGGAGGCAGCCAGCAGCCAAGGCACATCCTCATCTTGCCCCCCATTCGTGTGGTGATGTCCAACCAGCCTTCGGAGTGGGATGGTCCTAGTGTCTTACTCCCAAGGCTCATTAGTCATGTGATTCTAGGCTTCACCTCTCTGGGCTCTGTTTCCTTACCTGAAAAATGGGGCACTAATATCCAGCTCTTAGGGTTATTGTGAGGCTTAAGGGAGATCATGTAGGCACAATACCCAGTGCTAAGCCTGGCATAGGGCGTGCTTCAGCAAATGGTGAGCTTTTGAATTACGGGGCACTGTCGCTTTTCTGTATTCTGGCCCTGATGCAGGCCTAGTCCCCACTTTTCTCCAAGCCCAGCCCTCTTTCTCTGTCTCTGGGGGTGGAGTGGACAGTTGGGGAAGGGAGCAGAGAGGAGGCTGCTGTACAAGCTTCCCCTTTCCCCAGATTTCAGGAGCTCATCCAGGCTTGGGCTCTGAGAGAAGTGAGAGAGGCCGCTGGGTCAAGCCTTGGGGTGGGAGAGGAGAAGGCCACCTCACTCCCTTCCCCCTGTGCTTCCTTTTCAGGCCCTGGGGTGGCCAGAGTTGCCCTGACCTGGCCCAAGGCCAGGGCAGCACTAACAATGTCAGCCTCAAGGTAGGAGAGAAGGCAAAGGGGAGGCCAGGAAGGGGTTGGTGGGGGAGGGGCAGGCCCTGAGAACCTTCACTCATAAGTCAGGCAACTGGAGTTCTCTAATCCTCCCTTTGTCACTTATTCACTGGGTGAACCAGGGCAGATCACTCCTCACCTCTGAACCTCAGTTTCTCCATCTGCAAAATGGGAACAATAATGCCTCTCAGGGCTGCTGTGAGACATGAGATTATGGATGTAGAACATCCAGCATGGGGTCTAGATGCTCAGGAAACATGAGCTTCCCAACGCCGGGCCCCAGGGAGGCATGTAGGGTCTCCTCCTGTTCCCAGGACCCCCTTTTCCACACTTCCTGCTTTAGCTTGACCTCCCTCCCTCCCATCTTTTGTCCTTTTAACCCACTTCCTGGCATGGGCCCCCCAGGGGTGATGCTGGGCCAGTGACTTAACCTTCTGGCCACAGTTTTCCCGTCTGAGCCGTGGATTGGGCAGCACGGGGTGTCCTCCACGTGGAGTTGGCTCAAGCAGCCGCGTGTCTCTCTGTGGCCCTGACTACCATCAGTGATTACTCACATGTAATTGAGTGCTCGTTATGTGCCGGTGCTCTGCATAGATTATCTCATGAAATCTTCAGAGCACTCCCAGGAAGCGGGTACTGTTATTATCATGCCAATTTTACACACGGGGAAACTGAGATGCAAGAGGCATTGCAGCTAGGAATTGCAGAGCTAGGATTCAAGCCCGGGTCGCCTCGCTCCAGGCCCCCACAGGAATCATTGTCCTCTTCTGTCTCTTGAGGTGTTCAGCCCCTGGTGAATGAAAGGCTGCACCTATTTCACAGATGAGTAAATGGAGACATTTGGGATCAAGGGTCCCTGCTAGAAGGAATTTTGACCCAGACTTGGCTCCTCTGTTGTCAGAGCATAAATACCTCCTTGAAAACTGGGTTTTGGGGTGGTGGGGGGACAAAGGAGGCAGTGTCCTTATGGGTCTGGGATCCTGGGCCCTTTCCCCTCACCCCCACAGCCAGACTTGGCCCCAGGGGGAAACAGCAGACACAGGTCAGGTGTGTCCCATTTTCAGGGGAACCCTCTTCCCTGACTCCCTCATGTCCCAGGTACATCTCTATGCCCAGGTGTGCCTGGGGATCTCAGGTGGAGGGTCCTGGGGAGGTGGCTGCAGGCAGGGGCCTGGGTGCTTGAGGCAGGCATGCCCATGAGCCCCTAATCCCCAGGGCAGCTGGGGAAGCAGCAGCTGACCTGAGAGTTGGGCCCTCGTGTGTGACTTTATTCACGGCGGTGTCTTCTCTGGATCTCTTTCCTCACTGTAGAATGGGAGGCGTGAGTTGAGTGGGGAAGGGCCTTCCCGGAGCTCTGCCCCTTTGCCCAGCTCTCATGGCCCTGGCCGCCTCCCCTTAGGACAGCTCTGCTTCTCCGGTGCAAGGAGGGCAGTCAGGGTGAGGAGGTGCCTGGAGGGCAGGGGAAGATGCTGTCACCGGGCCTCTGCTTTCCCTCAGACCCAAGCCCAGAGCCGCTCAGAATGGGACCTTCAGGAAGGGAGCCGAGGTTCCTGGCTTTGGAAGCGACGACACGGCTCAGGAGGGCTCGCTCAGCCCCTGGGGCGCCTCCAGAGGCCAGCTGTGGGCAGCGCCTCTGACATGGCCAACTATCCCTCCATGGAGCTGGAGGGCCCCGCACTGGCAGCAGACCCCGCTGGTGCCAGGCACCCCTCATGCCCGGTGCCAGTGCCTGGGCATTTGGGACAGGAAACCCCAGACTGCACTTGCCTGCAACCCCCATACCTGGCCCCAGAGGTCCCTCTGAATCCTGAGCCACCCAGCACCATGGAAGACATGCCGCCCCGCCCAGCATCCTTTCCCAAGGCAGAAGGAGCAAAGGGCAAGCCTGCCACCCCAGGGCCAGCACTGCCAGAGCCAGCCCAGGTCCTACCGGAGCAAACCTCTGCCAGGAAGACCCGCTACCACATCACTGTCATCCTGCAGGGGCGTGGGCTGACACCTGGGGAGGAGGGTGGGGAGCCCAAACCGGCCCAACCAGCTCTTCACCCCTTCTGCCCTGAGGAATTCAGGGCCTGGCTGGATCCTCCCCAGGGGCCCCGCCCCATCACGGGGTGCCCAACTGACCCGCCCCAGGAGCCCCGGCTAAGATCCCCACGGCATCAGAAGAGCACGGCCCAGCAGCAGAAGATCCAGGCCCACTGGTCACCTGGGTCCCAACACACACGGTGAGTACAGGTCTGTCCCCATGTGGGGCGGCCGTGGGAGGAAAAACTAGCCTGGCTGCCCTTTCTGGGGTCTCTGCCTCACCTCCAGACTTCTTCAACTCCAGGCCCATTAATTCAGCTCCGAGCATGAGCTGACACTGCCATCTCCTCCCCACTCACCTTGCCTTCCTCTCCCTCCCCTCACCCACAGCCTACCTCCTGAACCCACTGCTGCTCTCCTCCCCCGTCCATCTGAGGAGTGGGAGATCCTTCATGAAGAGGCTGGGAGAGGGGTCACCTTCCCCTCAGCAACACCCACCACTCCCTGCTTCTGTTCAGGCGACCACAGAACCCACCTGGGAATAGGCACTAGCCAAGGTGCTGGGTGTCCTGGGGCAAATTGCTTAACCTCTCTGGTCCCTGAGTTGTCCAGTAGATTTGGTAGCTGGAGATGAGGTAGTTACAGGATCATGCTTTGAACTCCAGAGAGATGGGCTGCCAAAATAGCAGGGATGCTTATTAATAACACCTCAGTTGCAGCAATAATTACCTACCAGGCTCTGTGTCAGCGGCCACAGGAACGGGCAACTGAGATTCCCAAGCCTCGATTTTTATGTGTTTTGAAATGATTCTCCCAAATCTGCTTGGTGGGCTCAGAGGTGAAAGAGTGGGTTCCCTAAAACTCACCTGAGAAGGGGTGAATATGGCCCTGGGGCACTGGGCCTCACACAGGGCTCTGAGAAGTTCCTCATGTGGTGGCGGCTGTCATTTATGGTTTGTTTTCTAAGTATAATCCTGTTTCATCCTCACGACAGCCCCATGGAGTAGGACTATTCCTGCTCCACACCCCCATGCCCTGATTACAATAGGAAACTAAGGCTCAGAGAGGTTCTATCACTTGCTCAAAGTCCACTAGAAAGTGAGGGGCCTGAATTTGAATGCGGTGCCTGTGCTCTAATCATTTCTCTATCCTGCCTCTCACAGAGGCCTCGTTGGCCCTGTGCAGACAAGGGAAGGTTGAGTGTGGTTGCTGTGCGGACTCCAGGGTTTTCTCTGACCCTGTGGAGATAGATCTGGCGGCATTGTGCCGGGATGTCCAGGCCTCTGGATGGGAGGCAGGTAACTGGTCCTGCGACAAGGATGAGGGAGATGTGGGAGCGTGGCTGGCTCAGATCTGCTCGGTGACCCAGCGGGGGAGAGGGCTGCCGAGTGAGGGAAGGGGTGGAGGAGTAGGCCTTGGAGAGAGGACAGAAGCAATAGGTTTAGCTGGGGGAGTGGGGCTGTACCTGCTACTCCCCGGCTATTTCGGGTCCAGGTGGATAATGACGGACTCTGGCGGGAGGCTAGGGTTCCCTTAGAGAAGAGGAAGCGGACCTCCAGGGACATCCTCCTCCTATGTCCCCAGGGTTTCTGGGGCAGGATTGGCAAATATAGGGGTGGGGAGGCAAGACACAGTTGGGACTGCAAGTGGGAATGCCTATGCATTCAAGGTTGTGTGTCTGTGTTTGACTGTAGGCTGTGAATTGACTGTGTGCGTGCATTATGAATGTGTGCGTGCATTATGAATGTGTGCGTGCATTATGAATGTGTGCGTGCCATCGTGTCTGTGACTGGTGTGTTGCTGTGTCTTGAGTGTTTGTAGCTCTGACTGTGTGTTTGACTGTGTAAGTCAACATACTGGTAAGTGTCTGTGTTTTTGTGCCTGTGCTACTCCCTGGGTCTGTGCCGGCGGCTGGCTGCGTGTCAGTGTGTGCCGGTGTGACGCAGCATGTGTCTGTGGGATGTGGGCCTGTAGACTGGTTTGGCCTAGTTTGGGGGTGACAGGTAAGCGGGGAGAATCCAGGACTTGTTGGGTTAGACAAGGCTCTTTCCCACACTCCCCTCCGCCCCTTCCTCAGCCTCTCCCTTCTCAGCCCCACACCTTGTGTGGAGGTCACAGGTTACCCTGCCAACCAATTCACTTCTGAGATGGGGCCCTGGAGAAGAGAGGGAACGGGCACTTCTGCTGGCCTGGGTCCTTGGGGTGTGTCTTCAAAGCATGGACAAAAAGGGGAGCTACATGCAGGCAGATTCCAGCATAGTGTGAGGAACATTCTAGCAGTCCTGACTGTCCAGGGATTGGTCAGGTCAACTGTCAGATGGTGACCTCCCTATCCCTAGAGGTGTGCAGGCAGAAGCGAATGACCGCATGCTTGTGGAATGAGTGTCTATCAGGGGTGTTGTCCAGGGGCTGGGCTGGGGCGAGAGAGGCATTGCATTCTGATTATGGGGAGGTCACTGACAATATCTAATTTGACTATCAATGGCTTCCTGTGAAGCGGATTTCCTGTTGCTTTGCCAAAGCCAATGGGGCCTTCCAAATGTGGTTCCTGCTTTTATGCTAATTTGTTGACCCCTGGACTCCCTGGACTCTTCATGGGAAAGTTGGCTTTGGATGAACGGAATCAGGGACTAGGGCAGTGATGGCGAACCTTTAGAGCTCGGCGTGCCAGCATTTTGAAAAACCCTAACTGAACTCTGGTGCCGTGTCACATATAGAAATTTTTTTATCTTTGCAACCATAGTAAAACAGAGACTTATATTTTTGATATTTATTTTATATATTTAAATGCCATTTAACAAAGAAAAATCAACCAAAAAAGTGAGTTCCTCATTTTTTTGGTTGATTTTTATTTGTTAAATGGCATTTAAATATATAAAATAAATATCAAAAATATGTCTTTGTTTTACTATGGTTGCAAATATCAACAAATTTCTATATGTGACATGGCACCAGCGTTAAGTTAGGGTTTTTCGTGTCACCTCTGACACGCGTGTCATAGGTTCGCCATCACTGGACTAGGGCATCCCCTAGCACAATTAGCATTGAATGAATGAATAAGTGAATGAGTGAATGAACAAATAAATGACTTAGAACCCTGGCTTTGCCCCTTACTATTAATGCCATTAGGGACAGGGAATCCCAGCAAATAGCAGTTGCTATTATTGTTTTTCAGAAACAAAGAGGAGACTCAGGGGAAGTGAGGGGATGAAGCTCCATGTGGGGGAAATCCCAGCAAGGACAGGGGTTCTGTTAGAAGAAAGGGGGCTCCTTAGTGAGAACGGGGGAGAGGGTCAGGGCCTCAGTGAAGGGCTAGGAATCCAGGGCCTAAGGTGTCTGATTGTGTCCTGCTCCCAGGACTTCTGCCTGGGGAAAGGATTGGGACTCCATCTCAGCCCACCGCCTTTCCCATACACAAGGCTTTTCTGGGGCCACTCAGACCCTGTCTCGGGCCAGGCCACATGCTGTCATAGCTGCCAGCGGTCCCTGAGTCAGGCCAGGCTTCCCTAGGCCTCAGTCCCTTTCATCTCTGCCCCTCATAAAACCTGAGTCACTGCCAGGGCCACAGGGCAGGGTCAAAGTTCTAGGTTCCACCAGTTTAGTAGAGAGGAAGATAGAGATGGGGGAGGGAAACTGGGGGCATGGGTCCATTTCTGGCCTTAACTTCGTTTATAGTGGTCTGCCTCGTGAAGGGGAGGAGCGGACCTGAAGACAGGTTGGGCCTGAGGCTGGGGATGAATGGGTTGACTTCACTGGTCCTTGGAGCCTGAGAATAGGATTGCCCAGGTCAGCTGCCCTGGTCAGCGTGACTTGGAAGTCAGAGTAGAGGCTGGATGGCCCCTCCAGGCCTGCTGTAACCCCCTTTAAAAGCACATTTCCAAACCATTGCATCTCAATTGGCCAGGTAAATACATAAGGGAGTTTTGTATGGTGATTAAGCACCCAGGGCTGGCATTCAAGACTTGCCTCTGCTACTGTGTAACTCTGGGCAAGTTTCTTAACCCTCATGAACGTTCCCCCTGCCCTCATCTGCTAAACGGGAATGTTTGTTCATAATTTATTAATACCGTACTCTGTAGGAGTTATCAAGTGCATGGAGTTCTTTTGAGGATTCCATAGGGCAGTGGACATAAAGGAGTTAGCAAGGTGTTTGGCACAGAGTAAGCCCTCAACAGATGGCTGTTGTTGTTGCTGTCACTATTAAAAAGGTTCACCAGAGAGTTCCTAGGGAGCTTAGAAGTCTCCTCAGACAGTTGTTATAATCACCCCCTATTTAATAAAGGAGGTAATGGAGACCCAGAGATCAAGGAGGTTCAGAGAAGAAATAAGACCTTAAAAGAGGGAAGGTAAGAGGTGCCCTCCGGGAGAGGACCGTAGGCACAGCTGGATGTGCTCAGAGCCTTGGCCTCAGGGCCAGGAGGGAAGATGCCTGGACATGGGCTTAGCTACGACTTCAAACCCCAGCTTGCAATTTTGCAGGTGCATCACCCTGGGCCAGTCACTCCTTCCTCTGACCCTTGGTTTCTTCATCTGTATGATGGGGGAAACACTCATAGAGGAGAACATTGAGGGAGAGTGCACGCAAGTCCAAAGTGCTGGGTCCTGAGGAGTTTCACTAAGACCCACAGATGTACCCAGAAGGTCACGCCGCATGCTGGTGCTAGTACACACACGCACACCTGCTAGTGTTTGCTCACAGTTTCCCCAGGGGACACCCGGGAGTTTGTGAGCCAGTATTTTAGTTTATAAGATGAGTTTTTGTTCTTTCTCTCTTATTTTATCCTGACAATAACCCTATGAAGCACATACTCTTATTATAACACTAGAGGCCCAATGCATGAAATTCGTGCAAGAGGCCTTCCTTCTCCCGGCTGCCGGTACCGGCTTCCCTCTGGCACCCGGGACCAGGGCCTCCCTCTCAACCTCAGCTTCGTCTGGAAGGACGTCTGGTCTGATGAGCATATTACACTTTTATTATAGATTTTGTGGCTTGGAGCCCTGATGCCTGAAGGGGAAGAGTGGCCACTCAGGTGATCTAGCTAGTGAGTGGCAGAGTCAGGGGAAGCCCAGCTCTGCTCAAGGCCAAAGTCTGTCTTCCCTCCCCTCCCTCCCCTCCCCTCCCCTCTCCTTTCCTTTCCTAATAATGGCAGGAACAGGGTCAGAATAATTGCCTAGTTTCTAGCTTTCTGGTTTTCCAGTTTGGGGCTCCTGGAGGACTAGAGTCCCAGCCCCATCCATAGACCAGTGGGTCAGACCATATGCCTTTCTCGCCATCCAGGCTTAGGCCACAGCTTCACCCATGGAAGGACGGTGCTATAGGGGATCACCTGAAAGTGGGGAGAGGGCTGAGAGCATTATGCCCATTTTACAGATGAAGAAACAAAGGTCCAAAAGGTCACATGACTTGCCTGAGGGTACCCACCCTGATCTTGGCAGAGGTAGTTATCTGTACTATAGGGAGCTACCTGCATACCCTTGACCCTGTCTCTCTTTTTCCTGGCACCATCTGCAGGGAGCTGGGCCACAGGGAGCCAAGGACACTTCAGGACAGGTTGCTGGGGCCCAGCATGGAGGAGGCAGGTGGGCCCCCAGCTCGGGCCGAGGCCCGGGTGGTGAGTGCCAGGCTGACATGGCGACAGCGGCCCCCTGCCAAGGAAGAGGTGAGACATCACTTTCACAAGGTGTCCCTGGTGTCCGAGGCCCAGATGGAAGCCCCCCAGGAGGAGATGTTTGAGTACAGCCCCCGTGGAGAGAAAGTCAATGGCTTCGCTGCAAGGAGAGAAGAGACTGTGAATCATCAAGCCCCCCCGGTTGGGGCTGGTTCCAAGAGCTGCCAGAGCCATGGGCCCATCTTTTCCAAGAAGTACACACTACCCCCCAAGGAGAAAAGGCTGGTGAGGAGGCTGAAAGAGGCTGTGGACCAGTGTGATGGCAGCTCCCAAGACTCTAGGACTGAGCCACCACGCCTGGGAGCCATGGCCAGGACGGAGCTCTTGGTGCCCCTGCCGGGGCCCCGTGAGCCGAGCCCCCACCCATGTGTGAACCGTGAGGAGCGGCAGGTGACACGCACTGTGCGGACCACTGTGGTGGTAGGCGGGCATGTGGCCCGAAGGGTGACCAGCTCTGTGACCTTGGAGCCCGTGCTCCCGGGCGAGGCCCTGCCAAGGGGCCGCAATGCTGTCCGGGCAGTGGTGGTGGGCCCCAGGCCTGAGGGCTCGCCCAGCCGCAGTCAGGCCCTGGAGCTGCTAAGTAGCCGGCTTCCCAGGCCCATGGCTTCTGTGTCAAGGAGTCCAGGTCTGGGCAGTACAGAGGGCACAGCCCTGGGGCAGCTGCCTGCGATGGGGACAACAGAGCCAAAAGGCAGATCTGCCCTGGCCCCTGTAGGCATCCCTGAGGGTGCTCACCCACCTCAGAACCAAGAGGCCCCTGCAGCCCATCCAGACCCAGACCAGGGCCAAGCTCTGGGTGCCAAGGCCCATAAGGTCCCAAGGGTGCAGGGAGCCTCCAACCCCACCCAGCTCCCTCTCCAAATCTCTCAGGGCCCGGCATTAGTACCCTCTTCTCCCAGAATCCAGATCCATACCCCCTCCCCTGGCCTAGACCACCTTCCTGAGCAGCTTGTGGTGCCCACTCACCCCAGGGCCCAGCCTGCTCTGGATCCCAGGGGACCCCAGGCCCTGCCCTCTGTAAAAACGGAAGAGCTCACAGATACCCCTGCTGCCACCATCATGCCCAGGGTAAGGAGTGAGGTTGTTACGGTCCCTGGAGAACCCCCATCCCCTACAAGAAGAAAGGCTGTCTCTAGCCCAGACAATCTTTCTGCTCCATCTTCCCCAAGGAATAAGGTTGTTCAGGACCCTGAAAATGTCCCTATCTTCTCCCTCACCCAGAAAGACATGGTGCAGGGCCCTGATGTTCCTGCGGACCCCTCCCCCACCCAGAAAGAGGCTGTGCAGGCTCCTAGTGCTCCCGCTGCCGCATCCCCCAAACCGACCGAGGTTGTCCAGGGCCCGGAAGATGGGCCTAGCACCCAAAAGGAGGTTGTCCAGGGTAGTGAAGGCAGCTTTGGCGCTTCCCTCACCAAGGAAGAGTCTGCTCAGGGCCTGATTGCTCCTGCTATCCCATCCCCCCAGGAGGATAAGGCTGTCCAGGGCTCTAAAGGGAGCCCTGTCTCATCTCCCACCCAAAAAAAGGTTGTAGAGGGTCCTGCTGTTCTTCCTGCTCCCTCCTCCTCAGTGGGCAAGGTGCTCCCCAGCCCAGGAGGCCCCTCTGCCCCAGAGCCAATGGAAGCAGAGGCCAGCCAAGAGTCCCGGCTTATCCCTGGCTCCACTGAAGACAAGATGCTCCCGGAGCCATCGAGGGAGGAGGAGGAGCTCGTCCTGGCGGCTGACCTGGAGATGTTCCTGGACACCCTGCGGAGCATGGAGCCCCCCGAGATCCTCCGCACCCACCGGCTGCCACGAGCCCCCCGCTCCTCCTACCTGGCCATGTACGCCACGCTGCCTCCGATCGAGGAGGACCAGCCCAGGCCTTGGGTGCTGGGACCCAGCCCCCAGGAGGTGCCAGCACTGGAAGAAAAGGAGGAAGAGGAGGAGGAGGAGGAGGAGGATGAAGAGGAGGAGGAGGAGCAGCCAGAGAACCCCTACCTGAGTGATGATGAGAAGCTCCAGCGCAGGCAGGAGAAAGCTGGGCCCGGGCCCTCCTGGGACTTCCTCCCTGCCAGGCCCCCCCAGGCCTCTTACTCGCCTCTGGAGATGATGAAGAAGCATGTCACAGATGCCAAGGGCTCCCAGCCGGAGCCAGGGCCAGAGCGGCAGGCGGGCACGAGGCCCACCTCCCGCCTTCAAGGCAGTCTTTTCTTTGGGGGTAGGGTGTCTGCCACCAAGGAGGCCCCCACCTCGGAATCACTAGGCACAAAACTATCCGCTCTGCCTTCCCATGGGGCACCAGGGCTCAGAAAGGTGCCAGGACAGCCGCCCCTGCTCTGCAGTGACAGGTCGCCGCCAGAGAAGCCCCCGTGTGCCAGGCCCCCTGAGGGCTGGGTGAGTGAGGCCGTGGGTGGCCAGGGAGGGTGCCAGGCCTCACCAGGGTTTGGATGGCATGAGGACCATGGTACTGGGAGGCAGAGTCTTCAGATGCAGAAGTTGGGCCTGAGGTATGGCTTGTTGTGATCCTGTGCAAGCCACGTCTCTCTGGGCCTCGGTTTCCCTGTCCAAACAGAAGAGGTTTGCACGGTCGATTCCAAAGACCTTAATGGCTCCAATCTCTTGGAAGCCGGAGAAGGGGAGTGATAGGGGGCCAGCTCCTGGACAGGGTGGGTTGGGACAAGTGTGGTGTCCTCTGTGCGGGTGGAGGCTAACAGGGAGGATGTGGGATGCCTGGGATGGCAGGTGGTGGGAGGCAGTAAGCAGGCAACCTATGAGACTTCTTATCACTGCCTCCCTTCCAGAGCCCGGCATCGAAGACCCAGGGCAAGCTGAACACCAGGCCAGGAAAGGTAGGGGGTGGAGGGCAAGTGTGTGGGAAGGGCAGCAGGAGGCGGGAGCTCAAATCAGAGCCTGAGGACCCCCCTCTGCGTTTTGTCCAGGTGGTCCTCTTCTCAGAGCCCGGCTGCCAAGGCAGCAGCAGGGAGGTTTGGGAAGACATTGCTGATGCCTCCAGCTGGGCCCACGTGGCCTCCATAAGAGTGGTCCGAGGCTGGTGAGTGCAGAGTGCTGGGAACCGGGGGCAGTAAGCACAGCGAGAGGTGCCCAGCCAACCTGGCAGAACACCCCTGAGCTACCCAGAGGTGCTGCCTTGTGGGTACATCCTCTCCAGCCCAGTGACCCTGGGTTTCTGTGCCCACAGCTGGGTGCTGTATGAAGAGCCAGAGTTCCGGGGCCGGAAGCTGGTCCTGCCTGAAGGAGATGTGGAGCTCAGAGCCGCGGGGCCCGCGTGGAGTGTCCACGGCATCGGCTCCCTCAGGAGAGTCGTCCGGGTGAGCGGGCTGGGGTGGGGAGCCAGATGTTGCCCTGTCCCCCTGGGCCCCGGGCCGTGAGGAGGGAGTTGGAATCTCTCAGGGACAGAGATTTCAACTCGTACTGGGTTGGGGGCAGAGGGGGTTTATTATGGACTCGCCTATAGATTCCAGACCTTGGAGCCAACTGGGGAGTCTAGCCTGGCTTGGGGAGGCAGGGCAGGCAGAGGCCAACCCCCAGCGTGGGAAAGCAGCCTGAGGAAGTGTGAGAATAGCAGAAACAGGTGGGGTGGATATGGGTGCTCCCCTCCCCTCAAAGCCCAGGGCTCTTAGTCCCACAGTAAGACCCAAGGTGCCTTGGACGATTGTTCATTCATTGGCCCAAGCATGCTTCATAATGTCTGCTGTGTGCCAGCCACCAGGCCAGGCAGTGAAGGCTGGAGGAGACTGACCTCTGCCCTGCAGGACTCAGGGTCAGGCTAGGGTCTCAGCGTGGGGTTCGAAGCAGGAAAACCATATAATCAGATTAGCAGTTTATAAACACTCCTCTGGCTGCCAGGAGAAGAGACTGGATGGGGATCCCAGAGGCAGGAAGACCAGGAAGGGCTGTGATTTCCAGCTGAGGAGCGCTTCTGAATTTTGAGGGAGGGGGGTGTGGTTTGTAAAGGCATAGTTAATATTACAGTTTCATATTTGTAAAGTGGTAGTCTACAAACTACCAAAATTAAGTTTGACAAAATCATCTTGGCTGCTAGGGAGAACCAGAAGAGAAAGCAGGGCCAATCAGATGTGTGTTTTGTTTTAAAAAATATTTTTATTGATTTCAGAGAGGAAGGGAGAAGGAGAGAGAGAGGAACATCAATGATGAGAGAGAATCATTGATTGGCTGCCTCCTGCACACCTCCTACTGGGGATCATGACCTGAGTGGGAATTGAACCATGACCTCCTGGTTCATAGATCGATGCGCACCCACTGAGCCACGCCCGCGGGGCTGTTTCGTTTCGTTTTTAATGAGAGGAGGAATAACTCTGAGTCCAGAGCTGTTGCAGCCCTCCTGGTAAGAGAATACGAGAGCTGATGATTCGTAGCTAGGGCAGTAGCCCAATCATGCAAAGGAGGGGTGTTTTCAAAGCCTCTCCAGAAACACAGAAATGTTTGTGGACAGTTTATTGTGATCTTCTCACAATAAAGTCATCGTTGTGTGGGAGGTAATGAGGTACAAGAGAAAAACAGGGGCTTTGAAGTCAGGTGGACCCGGATTCCTTTGATTAATCCAGCATTGGACACTCAGTGTATTCCAGGTCTGAACAGAGGCAGGGATCGTACATAAAAGAATGGTCAAAGTTAGACCCCCAGAAGCAGCTGTCCAACTCGTCTACCCCTCCACCGGCTGGAAGCCGGGTTACCAGAGGGAAGGCGGAAGGCAATGGCACTTGGCAGGCTCTTGCTGAGAACTTTGGTCTCAGATCCCCAAGGTTCAGGGCGGGACCAGCATGGGCTTTGGT
This sequence comes from Myotis davidii, assembly GCF_000327345.1. NCBI lineage: Eukaryota > Metazoa > Chordata > Mammalia > Chiroptera > Vespertilionidae > Myotis > Myotis davidii. The sequence goes on from NW_006352194.1 coordinate 1,638,671, forward strand.
CTTGGGTTGTCTGGTCAACCTTAAGAATACATCCCAGTCTATCTCCTGGCTTCTGGGAGACAGTCACAAAGTTTTCCCAGAAGCCCCCCGGAACCCCGGCTGCGCAGACTTGGGGAAGCAGGTACAGAAGGGGGTAGTCTCTGAGGGGTGGCGCTTTACACTTCATTCTTCCACCCCTCTTCTGCAGGACTACATCACCCCAGAGATCAGCCTGTACTCGGAGGAGGGTCTCAAGGGGGAGCAAGTGAAGCTAACCCAGTCCTTGGAGGACCCCCATAGCCTGAAGAGGCCCCTGCAGGTGGCATCTGCCACTGTCTCTGCAGGACTGTGAGTCTGGGCTGTTCTGGAATCCCTCCATTTATCATTCGCTGTGCTGGGTGCTGGGACACATAAGCAAAAGGAGACAGTTCCTGGCCTCAAGAAGTGCTCAGTCTACTGGTGGGGACAGGGAAATAAGCAGATAGCGGCAGTTCAGGGTTCCAGGAGGGGGAGCACGGAGCTGTGGGAGCACAGAAAAGCACTGCACCAGCCTGAAGTCATGGAAGCCTTCCAGGAGGAGGGGATGCCTTGCTGGGAGGAGTTGGCCCGGAAGAATAGGTCCCTGAGGGCAGGGGTTGTGCGTGTATACGTGTATAGTTCGCTCAGAGTCCTTCCTGCCTGAAGCAGAGCCTGGCATGGGATAGAGGCCCCTAAATATTTGTTGATTGAATGAACCGGGGAAGAGTATCTCTAGAAACGGGAACAACACTTGCAAAGGCCCAGAGGTGAGAGATCTCAGCTTTGAAAATTCAGTCTGGTCAGAGGAAGCAGCAAACGGGGAGATGTGAGGCCCAGGAGGAAGGCAGAGGGACAGACCGAAGGGCCTCTGTGCGGCTAGATTGTATTGTGAGGCCAACAGGACATTAACTGGGGAACTTTAAGCAGATCTGTGCATGAGAAGGAACTCTCCAGCTGCTGTGTGAAGTGAGGGAGGGCCAGGCCAGAGGAAGGGGCACTGATGGAGTGGCTACTGCTCGAGATGATGGGGGCCTGAAGTGTCCTCCAGAGTCCCCTTGACAGAGGCCTCTCCCTCAAAACTTCGTTCTTCTCTCTAAACCTTCCCTCCCATCCACCAGCCTATATCCCTGGGTATCTGGGGTTCAGCCACCTCTCTGCCTCCCCCAGGTGGCTGCTGTACCCCAAACCCTTCTTTGAAGACACTCCCTGCATCCTGGAGCCTGGAGAGTACCCCACCTCCAAGGACTGGGGTACATCAGACCCCAGCGTGGGCTCCTTGAAACCCCTGAGTTTGGTAAGGAATAGGTGGCCCCAAGTGGCCTTGACCTGCAGTCTGAGGGAAGAGGCAGGGCCTGGGAGCTCCTACTGGGAATGGGATTGGAGGAGAGGTGGGGGGTTGGCCATTTTTAGGAGCCTCAGGATCAAGTAAATCTTAGGCCACCAGCCCCATCTGCCTCCCCCCACCTCTGGGCTGGTGGCTCAGCTCTGTCTCTTCTGCAGGGCTGCCCAAGAGTGGAGAAGCCAGGGGAGCCCAAGGTAAGAGTCTGGGTTTCTGGGTCAAAAAGGGCCTTTGGGTGGGTTGTGTGTATGTGTGTGGTGGCTTTTGTGGCCTGAACTGGAGGACAGGAGAGGAGGGTCCTGGGAGCCACAAGCTGGGCTTGGAGGACGGAACCTGGTGGATTCACTGGGAAATGGCTTTTGATGTGTAAGAACCAGGTCAGAGAAGAGATGGGAGTTAGGGCCCGGAGCTCCGTGAGGGAGTGGGAGGGCCTGGCTAGGGGCTGATGCTGGGCAGAGCCCTCCTGGGCTGGCTGGGTGTGTTTGGGTCCAGATCCCTCCCCACACGACACCACCATCCCGTTCCCCAGGCTGTGGTGTATGAGGCCCCAGGCTTTCAAGGCCAGAGCTGGGAAGTGAGCCGAGACATCTACAGCCTTCAGCAGCCGGAGGACGGCCACAGCCCGCGCCTGGCCTCTGTGGGGTCCCTGCGAGTTCTTGGAGGCTGGTGAGGACCCAGGACCCTTCCTTCTACCTTATCCTCCCCCTGGCCTCTGCCCCGGGAGGGGGGAGTGATCTGGGCGCCTGGGGGTGGGGGCAGCTGTCTTACACATCCAGGGGCCTCCTGTGACTGTCTGTCTGCCTCCGCCCCCCCCAAGCTGGGTTGGCTATGAGAAGGAAGGCTTCCGGGGCCACCAGTATCTGCTGGAGGAGGGGGAATACCCTGATTGGTCACACTGGGGAGGCTATGACGAGGCGCTGACCTCCCTGCGGGTCATCCGGACGGTAAGCAAGGCAACTGGGCCATCCCTCTGCCTCCAGCCACAGCCATGCCCTCCCCACTGACCCCCACCCCCCACCCCTTCAATTTGTTGAGAGAAGAATCCATGTTCCATCTCCCTGCTCTCCGGAGCGCCGGAAGTGCTCCCCAGGTCCAGTTCTCTCCCTCCTGCTGCTTTCCCCAGGCCACACTGGCCACCTCGCCCCAGAGTCCCTTGGGTCGCCTCCCTGAGGTCTGGTCACTCCCAGGGGTTCAGTGGGCGGGCGGGCGG
>NW_006352194.1:1641525-1649655 GCF_000327345.1 Myotis davidii
GCGCGGGCAACAGCGCCCTCGCCTCGCTTCAGCCGGTGCTGCAGGTGCGGTGCGGTCGCTGAAGGCCGGGCCGGGGAGGGTGGTGCTTGGAGTCTGGGAGGCGCCCACCTCAGCTCTGGTTCGGAGGGACCCTGCTCGGAGCTTCGCGGAGGGGGCGGGACCTCGGAGGAGGGCGGGGCTAACGCAGATTTCAAACTTGGGAGAGCTAAGGCTGGGTTTGGGAATTTATTTTATTTTAATTTTTTATTTTCATTGATTTGAGAGAGGAAGGGAGAGGGAGAGAGAGATAGAGACATCAACGATGAGAGAGAATCATTGATCGGCTGCCTTCTGTATGCCCCACACTGGGAATGGAGCCCGCAACCCAGGCATGCGCCCTGACCGGAATCCAACCATGACCTCCTGGTTCAGAGGTTGGCACTCAACCACTGAGCCACGCTAGCCCAGCTGGTGTTGGGGGTTTTGAAACCAGAGGAACTGAGGGTAGCGGCTGGTACCCTCCTTAAGTTCTGAAACTTTGGTCTCTCCCTTCAGGTCGAGGAGCAAAATCTGCACTTTATCTCTAAGGTGAGGAGCTGGTGGGGCCCTGTGTCTCCTCTTCCCTCAGTGCAAATCTCTCTCCCTGTTCCCCCTTCAATCCGCTCACTCCATCGCCCCTCCTTCACTCTCATCTATTCCCGTCTCTGCCCTCAGATTCAGCTTTTCTCGGGCCCTGACTTCCTGGGAGACCACATCTCCTTCGAGGATGACCAGGCCTCTCTGCCCGCCTCTTTCCAGCCCCAGTCCTGCCGAGTCCACGGTGGCAGGTGAGGATGTAGGAGAGGGTGAGGGAGGAGGCTTGGAGGTGCTGGGGGTGAGTGCGGAGACAGAGACAGGAATGCTGCTCTGAAGCGTTTCACTCGGTTTGGAAATCCAGGCTGCAGGAAGAGGGCCTTTATTTCAAACTAGAGGCCTGGTGCACAAATTTGTGCACCAGTGGGGTCCCTCAGCCTGGCCTGCAGGATTGGGCCCAAACCAGCTATCCGACATCCCCCAAGGGGTCCCGGATTGTGAGAGGTCACAGGTCAGGCTGAGGGACCCCACCAGTGCAGTATTGGGGCCGGGGAGAGATGTGGGAGGTTGGCCAGCTGGGGAGGGACGTGGGAGGGCTCCAGGGCATGTCTGGCCCGTCTTGCTCAGTCCTGATTAGCCAGACCCCAGCAGCAAGCTAACCTACCAGTTGGAGCATCTGCCCCCTGGTGGTCAGTGCACATCATAGCAAGTGGTTGAATGGCCTTAGTATATCATTAGCATATTATGCTTTGATTGGTTGAACGGACAACTGGACACTTAGCATATTAGGCTTTTATTATATAGGATGATGTCCTTACTCTGTCTTCCTTAAAATTAGCTATTCTGTCCTAAAGCATTCAATCTTAAACAAAGCAAAATGAAGATTTAATGGAAATGTAAAACTACTAGTTAGTATAGTATAAAGAACCCCAATCTTGTTTCATCCGTCCCTCTGCCTTTTTTTATTTTTTAGTGGGGTATTTAAAATTCCAGGCCCAACATAAAATTTCACAGGTAAATACTTTCACATGTATCTCTAATAAGAAAGGACCCCTCCCTCATACACACATATAACCACAAGTTATTATAGCATCTAATAAAATTAACAATAATTAATATCTAATACCCAGTCCATGTTTAAATTTCTCCTGTCGTCTCAAACAATGCTTTTTAAACTTGGTTTGTTTTTCTCAGGATCCAAACAAGATCCACACATTGCATTGGGTCAATTTGGTCTCTAGTGTATAACAAGCCCCCTCCTCTTCATTTTGTTTTATACCATTTATTTGTTTGAAAAAACCCGTAATTTGCCCTGTACGTTTCCTATCATCTGTATTTGGCTGATTGCTTCCTCAGGGTGTCTTAACTTGTTCCTCTGTGCCGCACATTTCCTGTGAACTGGCAGATAGGGAGGCTGGATGAGACTGAGGATGTTAGACGGCGTTGTGTGCTTCTCCTTGCATAGCATCAGGAGACCTGTGTCTGCTTGTCCCACTTTTTTTTTTTTTTCTAAATTCTCACCCGAGAGTGGGAGAGGGAAAGATAGAGAGAAACATCGATGTGTTTCTCTCACATCGATCGGTTGCCTCCTGTACGAGCCCTGACCAGGGCCCAGACCGGGGAGGAGCCCGCAACCGAGGTACATACCCTTCATGGGAATTGAGCTCGGGACCCTTTGGGCCGCAGCCTGATGTTCTATCCACTGAGCCAAACTGGCTAGGGCTGCTTATCCCACTTGTAAAGATATTAAGATCCCAACATCATAAGATTTCCCATTTCCCATTCACCCAATGGTTGTAGTATCCATTGATGATAATTGCCTAGATCCATTACTTCTTTAGAAGTTACAAAAAGATGATTTTCTTTTTCTTTTTTCTTTTTTGTTAATCCTCATCCTAGGATATATCCCCCCCACCCACTCCCCACCCCGTTGATTTTTAGAGAGAGTGGAGGGGAGGCGAAAGACTGAGAGAGAGGAACATCATCAATTGGTTGCCTCCTGCACGAGCCCCAGAGGGGATCTAGCCTCCAACTGAGGTATGTGCCCTTTACTGCAATTGAACCTGAGACCCTTCAGTCCATGGGCCAATGCTCTAACCACTGAACCAAACCAGTTAGGGCCAACATGATGATTTTCTAATTTTTGTTATGCTTTCTACATATTTTAGCGGGAATACTAAGAATTTCCCTTTTCATCTATTTGTTTACCTATACAAAAAAAGGCAGTTTGATTTTCCCCAAGGATGAATGTTCGCCCCTTCTCTTGATAAATTTTCAGAATAATTCCTGAATTGGTGCCCTAGCAACCTCCAAGGCTGACCAATGAAGATTTTTTTTTAAAGTATCGCTGTGGCCGAAACCGGTTTGGCTTGGTGGATAGAGCGTCGGCCTGCGGACTGAAAGGTCCCAGGTTCGATTCCGGTCAAGGGCATGTACCTGGGTTGCGGGCACATCCCCATTAGGAGGTGTGCAGGAGGCAGCTGATCGATGTTTCTCTCTCATCGATGTTTCTAGCTCTCTATCTCTCTCCCTTCCTCTCTGTAAAAAACCAATAAAATATATTTTTTAAAAAACCAAGTAAATATACATTCATAAATTTACGTAGAACTTTCTAAGTCACTTTATATATCTTTAAGAGATCATCTTCACTTCTTTTTACTGCTATATTATACTCCACATTCTTTTATTTTTTTAAAATTGATTTCAGAGAGGAAGAGGGAGAGAGAGAGAAACATCAATGATGAGAGAGAATCATTGATTGGCTGCCCCCACATGCCCCACACTGGGGATTAAGTCCGCATGTGCCCTTGACCGGAATTGAACCTGGGACCCTTCAGTCCATAGGCTGACGCTCTATCCACTGAGCCAAACTGGCTAGGGCTCTACTCCACATTCTTAGTGTATTCAACCAATCCCCTACTGATGGACATTTGGGCTGCCTCAACTTTTTGCCATTGCAAACAGTGCTGTAATGAGTGGTCGTGTTTGCATGTGTCATTTTATGTTTTTGGAGGGGGTCCTTGGATTGATTCCAAGAGATGAGATTACTGACTAATTGTATATATGGTTTTGCTTGGTGTTACCAACTTCCCCTTCTTAGGGGCAGCATGCCTTCAGTCAGTCCTTTTTAAAGTCTGACCTTAGTCACTGCTGCCGCCAGGCCTGTTCGTCCTTGGCTTCCCCTGGGTCAGGGGGTCACAATCAAGCCTGCATCCTCTCTGCCGTGTCTCGGGCCTGGGCGGGCTCAAATCCCTACCCACTCATGTCCCACCTCCCCTTCCCCAGCTGGATCCTATTTGATGAGAAGAACTTTGAGGGTGACCAGCACATTCTCTCCGAGGGCGAGTTCCCCACTCTCACAGCCATGGGCTGTCTGGCCTCCGCAGCCCTGGGCTCCCTCAGGAAGGTGCCCCTGGTGAGTACCCCTGTTCAGTTCCAGGCAGTCCCTGAGGCAGGGGGTGCTGCTGGGGGTGTCCCAGGCCTCTTCTCACTGTGCAGTGGGCTGTTGGGACTTGGATCCTGTCTTCCTCAGAACTTTCCCAGGTCCCCCTAACCCCAGGGCTTCAAAGCCAGCTCAGCTTACTAGAGATTTATCGAGTACCTGCCAAGATAGGTCCTGGGAACAACGACATAACTCGAGCACAGCCCCACCTTCAGGAAACCCAGGGTCACAAGATGGCTCTGCTGTCGTGTGGGGAGCAGAGGGGTGGGTCAAGGCGGTGGGGTAAGACAGCGTACTACTGTTATAATAAAGACAGGGGTGGGTCACGACAGTAAGCCAGAATAAGTCACGATGTCCCGGGCCAGATGGAGAGAAGTGACATGGGCCCCATTAAAGAGCTCAAGTCTGTAGGACTTGGTGACCAGCCCTGGGTGGGCCCGCAGTGGCCACGCGAGCCGAGCAGCTGAGGTTTACTGAACACACACCATGCTCAAAGCCCATGCTCCCGGCTTTTAAAAAAGGCTTGCAGCCGGCCGGCATGGCTCAGTGGTTCGTCAACCTATGGACAAGGGAGTCGCGGTTCGATTCCCAATCAGGGCACATGCCCAGGTTGTGGGCTCGGTCCCCAGTGTGGGCTGTGCAGGAGGCAGCTGATCAATGATTCTCTCTCATCATTGATGTTTCTATATCTTTCTCTCCCTTCCTCTCTGAAATTATATATATATGTATATATAATTTTTTAAAAGTTCTCCATATACTATATACTAAAGCATTCAGTCCTCACCACAACCCTATACGGTTTGTTACTATGCCCATCTCCCTTTTCCAGATGTGAAAACTGAGGCACACAGAGGTCATGTGACTTGCTCCAGGTCACACAGCTGGTAACAGGCAGAGCCAGGTTCTCCCTGAGGCAGCCCAGCTCCTGAGTCCGAGTTCTTTACAACTACTATCTGGGCTCTGAAGGCAGATAGTCCTGGTTCTGAAGCCCAGCTTCGGGGGTTTAATCTCCAGCCTCAGTTTCCCCTCTGCTAAGCAGGGATGATAACAGCACCTACCTTATAGGATTATTGAGAAGTTAGAATGAGATCAGGTAAAGTGCCTAGCACAGAATCTGGGATAAGCCTCAAATATATGAGAACTACTATAATTAACAGTATTATTAGTATACTATTCTTAGAAGTGCCATTTACTGGGGAGAAGGGCTGAGGGGCATTGGGGGGCCTAGTCTGGCACATGCTATATCTGAGAGTCCAGCAGTGTGCAGGAGTCAGGAGCCCTCTGGGGTGCAGCTCAGGAGGGAAGAAGGCCTGAGTACCCATCTGGGAGTCAAGGGGCTGAGTCTGGGGCCAGGGCTGCCATGGTTTCAACCTTTCCCAATGCCCTGGACCCCCAGCACTTTTCAGAGCCCTCCATTTTTCTGTATGGACTGGAGTGCTTCGAGGGGAAGGAGATTGAGCTCAATGGAGAGGTGCGGAGTCTCCAAGCTGAGGGTTTCAACAACCACGTGCTGTCCGTGCGGATCCAGGGGGGCACGTGAGTGGGTTGTGGGGAAGCACAGAGGGTTGGGGGCTGTTAGTAAGTGAAGGATGTCTCCAGGTTTCTTCCCTGAGGGGACTCAGAGGGTGGGCTCCCTCCCAGCCAGGAGGGAGGGAGAGGTGGATTGAGGAGGGTCATTGATTCTCAGGCTGGGACCCCAGCCCAGGGGGGAAGGGGCTCTTCAGGACCCTCCTCTGCCCTGCAAACCTCAGTCTACTTCCCAGCCTCCCTCTCTCCCCTCGGGACCCTAACCCCAGGGAGAGGAGTCCCAGCAGCAGAGAAAGGGAGGTGGAGAAAGTTCTGACATTCGTGCCTTCTCCTCCCCCTTTCTGTCTGTCTGTCTGTCTGTCTCTGGCACTTGCTGGGCCCAGCTGGGTGCTGTGTGAACACAGCGACTTTCGGGGCCGCCAGTGGCTGGTGGGCAGTTGCGAGATCACGAACTGGCTGACCTACAGCGGGACTCAGAGGGTGGGCTCCCTCTACCCCATCAAGCAGGTGGGTAGCATGTCAGGTTGAGTGTGTCCATGACGGCCTGTCTGGGGGGGTGGGGGGGGGCGGTGTCTATCTGTGTATTTCCCACACTCAGCATTTGTGTGCTTTTGTCACAATTTCGCCACATCATCCTTCCTCTTGAACTATTATCTACTTAATATTTTTTTTCTAAATCAGCACCATTTTTTCCTACTCTATCCTTATCCTAAGAAATAATAGTCATAAAATCATGAGTTTGATGTGGATGGATGCTTTTTCATTAATAGGAAATATAATAAATACATTACCACTAAAATTTTTTTACTGCCATTAAATTTTAAAAAATATATATTTTATTGATTTTTTACAGAGAGGAAGAGAGAGGGAGAGGAATAGTTAGTAACATTGATTCAGCTGCCTCTTGCATGCCCCCTACTGAGGATGTGCCCACAACCCAGGTACATGCCCTTGACCGTAATTGAACCTGGGACCCTTCAGTCCGCAGGCTGACACTCTATCCGCTGAGCCAAACCAACTAGGACTAAATTTTTTTTAGAATATATTTTTATTGATTTCAGAGAGGAAGGGAGAGGGAGAGATAGAAACATCAATGATGAGAAAGAATCATTGATCGGCTGTCTCCTGTACGCCCCCAACTGGGGATTGAGCCCGCAGCCTGGGCATGTGCCCTTAACTGGAGTCGAACCCGGGACCCTTTAGTCTGCTGGCTGAAGCTCTATCCACTGAGCCAAACCAGCTAGGGCTGCCATTAAATTTTTAACCATAAGTTTATCCACGTAGGACTAAAAATGATCTCACGTAGTAAGCACACCTCACTTTGGGCAGCACTGATTCCACAGGTCTGGCCAGGTGTCTGATTTCTTACACGTGTGTTAATGCGGAGGCACGGCCCTGGGTTCTGTGTGTGTGTGCATGTGATGTCTGAGGGTGTTTCTGTGTCTGTGCAGTCATTTGTGTCCGCGTGTCTGTGTCGGTGACCTGTGATGTGTGTGTTTATGACTACACGTGCCTGTGGCATGTTGAGAGTGCGTGTGTCTTTGTGCGAGGATATTGTGTGGTCCCCACGTCCGCAGACTCTTAGAACACCAGTGCTGGAAGAAATCCGGAGACTATCTCCAACGCCCGCATTTTACAGGCGGGGAAAGAAAGGCCCAGAGAAGTGGACAAGGATTTGCTCTGCAATCTTGGGCAAGTACTGTACTTCCATGGACCTCAGTTTCCTCATCTTTAAAATGGGGGTCAGACATACGATGGAGTTGTTTGAGAACTGAAGAAAAATAATGTACGTTAAGTCCTTAGTAAAGTGCTTGAGTGGGTGAACACCCAGCAGACACTAGCTGTGATTCTTATTACTGTCACGGCCATCACCAATATCCAAGGTGTCCCCCACCGATTTGAGGCAGAGCCTGACCTGGTAACTGACAGGGCAGTGTCTGCTGCCCATGGTTCCTCTTTAGCGGGGGCGTGTGTGTGTGCACTTCTGAATACCCACATGCATCCATCCTGTTAGCAAACACCAGTGCCTGGTGCGGAGTAGGCTGGGGGACCCGTGCATCGGTTAGGATGTGTGAGTCTGCATGGCTCTGAGTATCTGTGTGTTTGTCTCTGCTGCAAACTTCTGTGCAACCACGTGGACCTTGGGTGTGTCTGCCAGCGTGTCCCTCTGCACACGTCTGTGGGTATCTGTGGACATGGGACTGTGTGGGTGCGGATGTGTGCTCCGGAGGGGGCTTTGGATTTTGTGTGGGAAACAAGGGGAGACTTAAAAGAGGGCCAAGGGTGGCTTAGGGTCAGGAATGAGGGCTTTGGCGGTTGGGATACTGGAGGGTCCAGAATTATGGGTGTTGGGAGCCCAGCGGGGAGCATCTCTGCCCCGGGAGCCCTGACTCTCAGCTCCCTCCACTCCCCAGCGCCGGGCTTATTTCCGCCTCTGGAATGTGGCACTGGAGGGGTTCCTGGCAGTGCCAGACCATGTGGAAGACATGAAGGCGGGCCGTGTGGTGGTTGCTGAGCCTGGAGCTGGAGGTAGCTGCATCTGGTACTACGAAGATGGGCTGCTGAAGAACCAGGTACTGGTTTGGTGACTGAGACAAGGACACCAGGGC
>NW_006352194.1:1649687-1660566 GCF_000327345.1 Myotis davidii
GGAGTGCCAGCCCAGGCAGTAACAGGACCCACCCGGGGTCAGAGAGACACACACCCAGACACCAAGACCCTGGGGAGTGGAGAATGCAGGCTGTGCATCCACCCCTGGGCAATTTATCCTCTTTTCTGGGCCTCGGTCCCTCATCTGCAAAACAGGGCATTGAACCAGATGCTTCTAAGGGACTTCCCAGCTCTAATGTCTGTGACAGAACTTGGGTCCTAGTAATAATGATAGATTCACTCCACAAACATTTCCTGAGCACCTATTACGTACCAGGCCCTGTTCTAGGTGCTGGGAATACAGCGCTGAGAACACAGAAACGGCGCTTGCCCTCCTGAAGTGTACATTCTCGTGGGGAGTGGCAGAAACAACTTAAATGAGTAAAATATTTTAGCACCTTAGATGATGCAACAGAACAGCGATTTTCAACCTTTTTCATCTCATGGCACAACATAAGCGAATTACTAAAATTCTGTGGCACACCAAAAAATATAAGTTTTGCTGATCTGACAAAAAACAGATATCATTTTGATTGATTTACCAACAAATAATAATAATAGTAATTACCTATCCTTTTTGCTCCAAAGTGACTTTTAAAAACAACAACAACACAGGTGCCTATACTTGTATATATGGGTTTCTGGTATCAAGAATTGGCCAATCGAAGGCAACCTAATTATGTGGCCTGACCAATAAGATGCAACTCTATTATATGATCTATATATTTATGGTTTAAGACAGGCATTCACACCAGATGGCTATTGCTGTGTTGGCTGTTGTCATTTTTTATTTGACAGCCTCTAAGGGAAAGGAGGTCAGTGCCCCTGACTAAATAGTCAGGTATTGCATGCTTTAAAAATTCTTGCGACACACTGGTTGAAAATTGCTGCAATAGAGAAAAAATAAACGAGTAAAAGGAATAGGAAATATTGGCAGCTCTGACAAGGAGAGCCCTTTCTGGGACAATGTTGTTTGAAGGAGGCAGCCATGCAGGTACCTGAGGGAAGAGTGTTCCAAGTAGAGGGAACTGTAAGTGCAAAGGCCCTGAGGTAGGAACATGCCTGGCATTTTCTAGGACCAGCAAGGCCGCCTGAATGACTAGAGTGAAGTGAATGGAGAAGGGAGTAGCAGATGGTATCAGAAAGGGTATGGAGTGCAGGTCCTTACAGGCTATTAAAAAGGTTTGTCTTTGAGTTAGAATGAAAGGGAACACTATGTATCAGGTGCCATGCGAAGCCCTTCACATGCACACCTCTTTAATCCTCAGAGCAGCGGTTCTCAACCTGTAGGTCGCGACCCCTTTGGTGGTTGAACGACCCTTTCACAGGGGTCGCCTAAGACCATCCTGCATATCAGATATTTACATTACGATGCATAACAGTAGCAACATTACAGCTATGAAGTAGCAACGAAAATAATTTTATGGTTGGGTCACAACATGAGGAACTGTACTTAAAGGGCCTGAAGGTTGAGAACCACTGCCTTAAAGAGTACTATGGGCAGCTTCTATTTTACTATCCGTTTTACAGGGTAGGAAAGCTGAGTACAGAGAATTTAAGTAAGTGGCTGAAAGTCACACAGCCCATCAGTGTGTCTGTGGAGGCTTGTCTGATGCTAAAGCCTGTGTTTGGGGAGTCAGTCGTGGAAGGTTTCCTGGAGGAACAAATATTTGTCCAGCCCTTTTATGATTTCTCACCCTCACAACAACCAGCACTCAGGGATTCCCATCTCCAAGGAAACCAACGTTTAGGAGGATTAAGAGATTGCCCAGGGTCACAATCCATAAGGATTTAAAGCGGGCTGTGCCGGGGTGTCTGTCTCTGGTGGGGTCCCTGTGGAGAGGAGCAGTGCCTGATGACCTCCTGGGGCCTCAGGTGGCCCCCACCATGAGCCTGCAGGTGATTGGGCCCCCCAGCGCAGGCTCCAAGGTGGTGCTGTGGGCCGAGAGCCGCCTGCCCCGTCAGACGTGGAGCATCAACGACTTGGGCCACATCTGCAGCCAGATGTTTGAAGGTCGGGTCCTGGATGTGAAGGGTAAGGTGGGGATGTGTGCGGGAGACGGCACCTGCGGGCAGGGGAGTCCCCAGCTTGCTCTGACCACCTTTCTCCCCATCTCTTGCTCCTCCCCAGGTGGCCGGGGCTATGACCGGGACCATGTGGTGCTGTGGGAGCCGACCAAGGACAGGGTTTCCCAGATCTGGACTGTTCATGTACTTTGACACCCCACCCTCCCAGGCCTGGAGGCTTTCTCCGGGATGAAATGTTTTTATAAGAGTTTGTTGCTGTTGTTGTTGTGTAACATGAGTCGTTTTCTAATATCCTCCTGGGTAGCCTCTTCTCTGTGCACTTGGTACTTGGGAGTGGGGTGAGGATTCCTTCGCCTGCCTTGGTCACCCTACATCCAGGCTGACTTCTTCCCTCCCAGCTTGTCTGGGGCTCAAATGTGAGGCCTCCCTCTGCCACCAGAGGGAGCCCTGGGTCCAGACTTACTAACTGGTGAGTGTGGACTTTTAAGCAGTTACCTCAAATGATGTGTGCAGAGAACCTGCTCTGAGCCAGGTCTGGCACCTCTCTCACTTAGTGGGAACATGCATGGAGTTTTTGATGCCCCCCCCCACCCGATGGGGAGCACAACGACCAATTTATTTTTAAACAGGGAAGGAACCAAGGAAATGTGTGGCTGTGTGTGAGGGTGCCAAAGCCCCTTGGCCCCTCCCTCAGGGAGCTCACAGGTCCAGGGAGGATTCTGATGAGGAAATGTCAGGTCTCTGCAAGGTGATCCCAAGGGGAGGAGCCTCCGCATTTGGACTTTGGACCAGGGAAGCTGGGGTGGGAGCTCCCTGGCACCACCTCCTGCTGATGGGGGCTTGAGTGGCTCCTTGGTGCTGTTGCAAACCTGGTGTTTGGGGCCCCTGATGTCAATGACCACACACAGGCCCCAGCTCCAGGTACAGGACAACTTTATTGACCCCCAGCTGGGTGATGCTAACACCTCCACATCAGTATCTCCCTGTGTAGGCCATTGCCCGCAAAGAACTTTCTGTCAATTTCCACAACTGGTGGTCTCTGGTCTCAACCCCTCCCCAGGACTGGGGATGGGGAGTTTCTCTTGCCATGTCTCAGAGGACACAGGGCTGGGGCTGATGCCTGTCGCCTCAGCTGAGGTGGAGGAGCTGGAGGAGGGTGTTGGTCAAGAAGATAAGGACACCGCCACTGCCCAGGCTGCTGAGTGCTGGGGCCCCGCTCTTGATTTTCTTGGTGCCGAAGGTGGTGGTGGTGGTAGCCCTGGTAGTGGAGGTGGTGGCAGAGGTGGAGGAGGTGGAGGTGGTGGAGGCGGTGGAGGTGGTGGAGGTGGTGGAGGCGGTGGAGGCGGAGGAGGTGGTGGAAGTGGTAGGTATGGAAGTGTTTTGCAAGATTCCACTTTGTATCTGCAAGAGAAGTGGGGCGAGCCCAGGGGGCTTTTGAATCCCATGTTTGTTTAGAGACACAGATCCCCCACCCAATACAATAGTCTTCACTTCTCTGTCCCATGATGATGACGTCTGCCACCAGTTCCCATGGAGACGATTGGCTGCTTCCTGCCTTGACACAGTCCCTAGCCCAGGGGTCCTCAAACTTTTTAAACAGGGGGCCAGTTCACTGTCCCTCAGACCGTTGGAGGGCCGGACTATAGTTTTTTTTAAAAAAAAAACTATGAACAAATTCCTATGCACACTGCACATATCTTATTTTGAAGTAAAAAAACAAAACAGGAACAAATACAATATTTGTATTTGCATGTGGCCCGCGGGCCGTAGTTTGAGGACCCCAGCCCTAGCCCACCTCCCACAGAAGCTTCCTGTCATCTCCAGAACACCAGCTACTCCAGCATGTGGAAGACAGGGGAGGCTGTGGCCCCCGGCCCCTGAGCTTACCAGTTGGGCTAGAGGCTTAACCTATCTGAGCCTCAGTTTCCTCATATTCTGAATGGAGAGAAGAGCACATTACAGTTGGGGGGCAGGGGGGAGGGGTCACATGGGAAGGCACCTGGCAAAGTGTGGGTGGGTGGATGGAAAGATGGAGAGAGTACAATTTCCTCCCTGAGGACATGGCCAGATGGTGATCACACTGTTCTCAATGCTTGACCAAGCTGCAGCTAAAGTTGCTCTTGATGGAGATTAAGCTGTTTCTGATGGTGCTCAAGCTGCTCTTGATGCTTGATCGAGCTGCTCCTGATCAAGAACTTGATGGCTCCCAGCTCTTACGCTGACTGGAGCCCTCCGGGCACGGGATGCTGCTGAAGCTGCCTCCAGGAAGAGCAGCTGGTTTTGAGACTTGAGACTTCACCTGTTTCTGGAGTGGGTGATTTCTACCTTCTCTACATTCAGAACGCCTAGGCTTCTCTCCCTGGGGGTTCCCTGCCACCTCCAGAAAGGGTCAGGCTCCACACAAACATTTCCTGGCCCCTTCTAATAAGACCATTGCCCCAGGTTCCTTGTGGGTTGATGCCCCTCTCACTTGGGCTGTCTTCCCAGGCCTCTAAATTCACCCTGATTTCACAGCGCCCCTTGGGTGCTCCCGTGCTCCCTGGCACCCTGAGCGTGCTCCCAGCCTCAGGGAGTCTGAACACAGCCAGAAGGTCTGGAAGGCTGGAGCCACACCCCCTTCGTCCTTGGTTTGCCTGCTGGAGCCTTTCTGCCTCTGTGCCCACGGGAGAAGACGGGGTGCCCAGGGGTCTGTGCCCCTTCCTCCAATGCAGGCAGGTCTGGTGAATCTCGGGCAGTGGTGCCAAGGGCTGGGCGCTGCTCTTACCTGAATCATAATCAGGAAGCTGATGGTGAATAGGAGGAAGCAGAAGCCCTTCATCTTGGGAGGATCTTGGTAGCAGCTTTTGGAAATGAGCACGGGGCCGTCTGCAGGCTCCTTCTGGCTGGGCTGTTTTTGAACAGAGAGGCGGGGTGAAAGGGAGAGGAAGGAGGGCCTATGGGGTGGGGTGTTGCTTCCTTTACAGATTTCAGGGTTGAGGACACTGGGCCCTGGCTGATGATGCATTCTGGGACCCGGACAACTCCCAGGGGGTGGGAGGTAGACAAACAAGGGGCAGCTGTGGGACAGTACACAGGGCCCCGGGCTTGGAGTAATGCCTACTGGGGATTGAATCTTGGTTTAATTATCTATCAACTCTGCAACCCTAGGCCAGAAACTATACCTTTCTGAGCTTTTAACAAAAGAACAGCCATAGGATTAAATGCAATATAACCCATTTAAATGTGTGAACGCATAGTAAATAGTATATAATTAAAAAAAAAAATTCCTAGCTGGTTTGGCTCAATGGAGAGAGCAACAAGGTATGTGCCCTTGACCAGAATTGAACCTGGGACCCCACAGAACTTTATTTCTGCTCTGGCTGGTTTGGCTCAATGGATAGAGCGTCAGCCTGCGGACTGAAGGGTCCCAGGTTCAATTCTGGTCAAGGGCATGTACCTTGTTGCAGGCGCCTCCCTGGCCACGCATGCAGGAGGCAACCAATTGATGTGTTTCTCTCACATTGTTATTTCTCCCTGTCTTTCCCTCTCTCTAAAAAAATCAATGGAAAAAATTTTTTAAAAATCAATGGAAAAATATCCTCAGGTGAGGATTAAAAATAAAAATAATAAGATTGGGGCAGGGTACAGGAGCCAAAAGAGAAAGGGTTGGGATAGAATTAGGTTTAGCGGTAAGGCTCAGAACATTCAGATTTGGGGCTGGGGGTGGGAGAGTAGATTTCTGTGAAAACCCAGGAGCACCGTATTAGGAATCTGGGAGTCTAGCTTCTAGGAGGCCCGTTTCCTTTCAGCCTCATAGCTCTCATTTCAAGTAGGAAGACTATAATGAATTATTTCGGAAGTTTCTTCAGACCTAGTATTTTGTGATTTGGGTAAAGAATATAGCAGATGGGTTGTTTGTGTCAATCTAGGATGGATGGAAGTGGGGCTAGTGGAGGGGCCAGCAGGTAACGAAACTTACTTGTCCCACTGACTTGTCCCACGTAATAAATGGTAGAGCTAGTCTCATTTGAACTTGAGTCCAGGTCTGTCTGAAGCCACATTCGTGTATGTAACCTATGGGGCGGCCCAGAAGTCTCGGTCCCCTGTCCCTTTCCATCCTGGAGGATCTAGATGTTGGCTCTGAAGCCCAGCTAAACCTCACCTACTCTCCTTTTCTTAGTCTGTTTTGTGCCTAATTTGCATACCAAATAGTAAAAGAAAAACCCCTCTCACTTCCCTTTGGGCCTCCTGTTGCAAACCTCCTGTCGCAAGCCTCGGAAAAACCTGAGTAGGACCTCAGGGGCCTCTAGCCCTGGCTAACAAGAACTGAGAACCCACTGGTGAGAGGAAGTCACGAAGTGCAGAGCGAGGGGGCAGAGCTTTCTACAAATGTATGAGACGAGAGGTAGAAAAACTATAGTTCAAGACCCACTAAGAAAAGGTAAATTCCCTCACTCCCAACTAGGCTTTGGGTTGGGACCATGAAAGATTACATCTGAGGAGTGAGAGTGAATAGGAAACAACAGCCCAGCCCTCACAGAAATGATAATACAAACAATTACATGGAAGATCCAGATCATGGAATTATCAACTAAACTCTCAAAGAGCAATGGAAATTGTAGAAAGGAACCAAATGGGATTTCTAGAACATAAAAATACAATAATAGAAATTAAGGACGCAGTAACCAGGTTTAACATCAGATTGGACACAAATGAAGAGAGAAGCAGTGAAGTGGAAGCTAGATAGTGAGAAAATATTACAGCATCATATATTTCTTAAGTGCCTACCATGGGTCAGGTATTGGTCTAGGCAATGGGTATATCGACGTGAACAAAAAGGCAGAGTTCCTGCGCTTATGGAACTGATGTTCAAACGGGAGAAGACAAATAAAAAATGATGGCAATTTGGGTTTCAATAAACGCTATGAAGAAGCCGAGAGGGCAACGCGAGGAAAGAGAAATGAGAACATATTCTAGGTAAATGTTTGGGAAAGACTCTCAGAGTGAGTGTGTTGAGACCTGCAGAACAAGAGGGACTAAGCATGCCAAGCACTCAGCCCTCTCCCTGTCCCAGTTTCACAGTGTTCTTTGGTGACTGTCCCCCAGGCCCATCACAGTTCCACAACGGGCAGGTGCTCGATGTGTCCTTGAGCTCAGTGATGGGATGGAATACTGCAAGCGTGAAGGGAGGGGAAAGGGGTTGCCGCATATCTTACAGGGTGATCTGCTTGCATTTTTTATCCCCACTGAAAGAGGGCTGTGATCCAATGGCACACACAGAGCTCTTCGAGGTAAATCTTCATCCATCTGTCTATCCATTCATCCATTTCAGGGGATTTATTGATACCTACTGTGTGTCAGGCAAGATGAATGAGTGAGAGTCTCTTCCCGGAGGAGTTCACAGTCCACGAGGGAGACACATAGTGAAAAAAATCACAAACCTGAATAAGAAATGCTCCAATGGCCGCAGGACTGTTAGGATGTAGAGTGTAATTCTGCTTGGGGGGAGTGGGAGTATTCATGGAGGAGGGAACATTTGAGCTAGTTCTTTTTTTAAAATTTAAATATATTTTATTGATTTTTTTTTGTTTTTACAGAGAGGAAGGGAGAGAGATAAAGAGTTAGAAACACCGATGAGAGAGAAACACCAATCAACTGCCTTCTGCACACCTCCTACTGAGGATGTGCCTGCAACCAAGGTACATGCTCCTGACAGGAATCGAACCTGGGACCTTTCAGTCCACAGGCTGATGCTCTATCCACTGAGCCAAACCAGTCAGGGCTTGAGCTAGTTCGTGAAGGACTGAGGAGGATTTTCCCAGGGGGAAAAAGCAAAGGAGGATATTCCCACTGGACGAAGAGGCTGAACATAGCATGATCATTTCTGGAACATTGAGAAGGGTGGAGGGCAGAACTCATAATATGAAGGCCTGAAATGTCATGCTAAAGGAGGGATTGATCCAACGGGGCAGTGATGTGAGTGAAGAAGGGGAGGAAGGTGGGAGAGAGAGCTGTTTATTCTGAGGAAATGCATGAACTTAGAGAACCTGTCTGTCCTTTATTCACTTTTACCTCCTGAGCTGCTAGGTCCCAATAAACTCTTTAGTCCCAAAGGGGTCCTGACTGATAAGGGTCTTTCAGGAAATGACCTAAAAGCAAAGTGGACTATGTCTAATCTCAAGAGTAGAAACTTCTCACTCCAGGGCCGGGGTCTCCTACCGGTGGGAAAACAGGCCTGGAAAGATCCTCATTTAGGACCTCCCTTCTCCCAGTCCAGGACCTCTCTACCATTGTCAGGCAGTGGGCGTCCACTGTGGGACAGAACCAAGAAGAGGCCAGTGGCCACCATCCCAGAGGTCAAGGGAGGAACATGGAAGCTGGACAGATTGACCTCCAATGTCCTCCCAAAACTCCAATCTGCTGTGAGCCCAGAGACCACGGAAAGATATTCAGAACCCTTTACATTGGGGAATAGAGAAATACAGGTCAGACAAATAAATATTAGATGAGGTCAGACTCTTTTGTTTCCTTAACTTTGTTTTTGGGAAACACCTTTTTAACCACAACAATGCGGCAAGGTCATGATAAATTTAGTTTACGCAATAATCCTGTGAAGCAGGTTTTTATTAGAATCTCTATTACAGATACAGAAACCGAGGCTCAGAAAAGGCCAGTCGCTTCAGCAAGAACAGCCAGCTAGTAAGTGACAGAGCCCAGCCTCGTAGACTTAGGTTATGCTGACCCATGATATAGTCTGACCCATAATAAATGGTAGCTATTATTATTTTCCAAATTTCTACAATGAAAATGCATACTTTCATAATAAGGCTCTGACTTCCCCCAATAAATGCTATTAAAATAAGTAAATAAATAAAATGGCCTGCCAGGTTAAAGGGCTCCCTCACACAAATGAATGCTTGCTGAGTGCCTGCTTCCGGATATCACAGGGTCCTGGGTAGGAGGAAGGTATGTGGTAAAGCCTGATGCCTAGGTATATGCCAATTCATGCTTCCCAGTCTTGCTGGGTGGGGCAGGAAGCAGAGAACAGAACATAGCAGGTCTCATGAGGCAAGAACGCCCCCCTCCCTTCCTCCCCTCCCCCCATCCCCCGATGCCCATGCTGTTGGTCCTTGCTGAAGGAACACAGCAAGGTCACAATATAAGGTTGCTAATCCCCTGACCATGGCTCCAACCCACCCAGAAACACTTGGCCCTAGGATGACCTCAAGTTTCTTATCTCACACATCAAGCCTCAGAGAATTTTCTTGGAGCAGCTCAGCAGTAAGAGAACTCTCCCACCTCCAACTTCCGGTCACACTTTCTAGCTGAACCCCTTTGGCAGTGGCCGTGTCCCAGCGACAACTTGGCTTATCTTTGCCTGCCTGTTTCACTAAAGTGGGAGCTTCCAGACTCTAGAGACAGGCAGTTCTGGGTTTTAATCTACTTCTACTGCTTTCTATCTGCATAGTCTTTTTTAAAAATTGATTTCAGAGCCCTAACTGGTTTGGCTCAGTGGACAGAGTGTCGGCCTGCAGAATCAAGGGTTCCAGGTTCGATTCTGGTCAAGGGCATGTACCTTGGTTGTGGGCACATCCCCAGTGGGGAGTGTGCAGGAGGCAGCTGATCGATGTTTCTCTCTCATCGATGTTTCTAACTCTCTACCCTCTCCCTTCCTCTCTGTAAAAAATCAATAAAAATATATATATTTAAAAAATTGATTTCAGAGAAGTGGGAGAGGGGTAGAGAGATAGAAACATCAATGATAAGATAGAATCGTTGATTGGCTGCCTCCTGCACACTCCACACTGGGGATCCAACCCGCAACCCAGACATTTGCCCTGACCAGGAATCCAACCGTGACCTCCTGACACTCAATCCCTGAGCCACACAGGCAGGGCCTACCTGCATAGTCTTAAGCAAGCCACTTCATTTATCTGTGCTTCAGTTTTCTCATCTGGAAACCTCATAATGTTGGCATTGGACACTTGGAAGGCACTCGTTAATTGGTAGCTAGCTCCCTTCAGCCTCCAATTGGTGTATCAAGAATGCCTCAAACAGCCTGCCCTCCCCTGAATTCGGTAGATTAGAAAGTCAAATCCTATATAATAAAAGCCTAATATGCTAAGTGTCTGGTTGTCCAGTCAGCCATTCAACCAATTACAGTATAATCTATATATATAAAACCCTAATATGCAAACAGACCGAACGGCGGAACAACTGAACAGCCAAACAACCGGTTGCTATGATGTGCGCTGACCACCAGGGGACAGACACTCAGCACAGGAGCTGCCCTTTTGGGGAGCAGGCCTAAGCCATCAGTCGGACATCCCTCGAGGGCTCCCGGACTACGAGAGGGCTCAGGACAGGATGAGGGACTCCCTCCCCCCTGTGCATAAATTTTGTGCACTGGGCCTCCAGTGGAAAATATTAAAAAGTGCGGCCTTGCCATAACTGGTTTGGCTCAGTGGATAGAGCGTCGGCCTGTGGACTGAAAGGTCCCAGGTTCGATTCCGGTCAAGGGCATGTACCTTGGTTGTGGGCACATCCCCAGTAAGGGGTGTGCAGGAGGCAGCTGATCAATGTTTCTCTCATCAATGTTTCTGACTCTCTATCCCTCTCCCTTCTTCTCTGTAAAAAAGCAATAAAATATATTTTTAAAAAAAAGTGCGGCCTTTTTCATATGTTCGACCTGAAAGCTAAGAAGGAAGCCCCGGCCCCTCCCAAAGCCGAAGCCAAAGCAAAGGCTTTGAAGGCAAAGAAAGCAGTGTTGAAAGGCATCCACAGCCACAAAAAAGAAAAAGATCCACACATCACCCACCTTCCGACGGCCAAAGACACTAAGGCTCCGGAGGCAGCCTAAATACCCTCGGAAG
>NW_006352194.1:1660620-1664027 GCF_000327345.1 Myotis davidii
CGCCATCCTCAAATTCCCCTGACTACCGAGTCAGCCACGAAGAAGACAGAAGACAATAATACACGTGTGTTTATTGTGGATGTCAAAGCCAACAGCACCAGATCAAACAGGCTGTGAAGAAGCTCGATGACATTGATGTGGCCAAGATCCACACCCTGATCAGGCCTGATGGCGAGAAGAAGGCATATGTTCGACTGGCTCCTGACTAGGATGCTTTGGATGTTGCCAACAAAATTGGAATCATCTAAACTGAGTCCAGCTGCTTAATTCTAAATATAAAAATTTTACACTGAAAAAAAAAATAAAATAAAAAGTGCAGTCTGAGACACACAGAGAAAGGGCTTTCATGGTCGAGCCCATGTCATGGGTGCCTGAGATCGGAAGTCATAGAATCCCAGACCACACAACTGAAGCTTGAAGGATAAAGATGATGGCAGTTAAAAGCGGGAAATGTTTCTTTCTTTCTTTTTAAATATATTTTATTGAATTTTTACAGAGAGGAAGGGAGAGGGATAGAGAGTTAGAAACATCGATGAGAGAGAAACATTGATCAGCTACCTCCTGCACACTCCACACTGGGGATGTGCCCACAACCAAGGTACATGCCCTTGACCGGAAACAAACCTGGGACCCTTAAGTCTGCAGGCCTACACTCTATCCACTGAGCCAAACCGGCCAGGGCGGGAAATGTTTCTTAAAACTTACTCTGCATGGATGTTGGGACAGGTACCTTGCATGAATTCTCTCACTTAATCCTCATAGAAACCCTGTAGGGTGGATATTACCGCCCATTATGTAGATTAAGAAACTGAGTAACTTGCCCAAGGGCACACAAGGCAGGAGCCAGTCCAAAGTCCATGTTCCATGCTCTTAACTACCTAGTTGCTCTATCTAACCCCTTTATTTTACAGATGAGGTTCAGGGAAGGGAAGTGTCTCACAGGAACTTTCACACAAAGGAACTATAATAGGAGCATTCCTTCAGAGCGCCGTCTGGTCAAGAAGTTCTCAGAGAAATTCAGATTTAAGAAACACTTATTAAGTACCTGCATCATTTCAATTCATACTCAAAACAGCCCCCTCCAAATACTGCACGGATTAGAAGGGGAAACAGGCTCAAAGGGATCATTTACCCACAAGTCAATTCAGCAAAACAAACAAACAAACAAACAAAGCCCGTGGCGCCCTAACCGGTTTGGCTCAGTGGACAGAGCGTCGGCCTGCGGAGTGAAGGGTCCCAGGTTTGTTTCCGGTCAAGGGCATGTTCCTTGGTTGCGGGCACAGTAGGGGGTGTGCAGGAGGCAGCTGATCGATGTTTCTAACTCTCTATCCCTCTCCCTTCCTCTCTGTAAAAAAATCAATAAAATACATTTAAAAAAAAACAAAACACAAAAAAACGGTGGCCTTTACGTACCCTCCTCCACCGCGGGCTAGTTGCGCAGAGACCCCGCCCCTCTCGAATTAGCCAATGGGAAGCGGATGAGCCTGGTCGCCTGGGAAACCGCGTGACAACAAGATGGCGGTGCCGCGGGCCGGCTCCTCGGCCCTGCCTGGTGAGTCCCCGCCAGGGTCGTTTTGCCCGCGGAGTGCTCCACGCATGCCGGGACCTCGTCCCAGAGCACCGAGGGCCCCGCTGTTCCAGCGGGCGGCACCCCAGCAGGCCCTCCGCGTCCTGGGAGCGGATCCGGGTCCTACCTACCATGGCCACGCGTGGAGGCGGTGGCGCGGCTCCCAGGGCGGGATTAGGTGATGAAATTGGTCTCTCCGAGAGCACTATAAAAAATGGAAACCCAAATGTCCACCAGTCCATGAATGAATAAACAGATGTGGTATGTCTTTATGATGGAATATTATTTGGGGATCTAGGGAGTGCTGGCGTGCAGCTTGCGGGCCGACAGGCACTGGGGGCACCCGGACATGGGGTGGCCACAAACAGGTCGAGTAGTGATGAAAGGTGTCAGTCAAGCACAGTCTTGACTTGGGTCCCAAAGGTGTAGAGGCACAGGACACAGCTTTCCCCTCTAAGCCCAAGCCTTAAGGGGGAATCAGTGCAACCTTCAGGCGTCCCAGGCCTGACGAGGAAGACACAGTTTGCCCCCGAAAAGTCCCCAAGTGGCATGGCTCTATCCTCAGGGACCCCAGGTCTGAGGGAATCGGAGACACAGCCCCGCGGTCAGGAGTGCCCAGACTGATGGGAAGATGGAGTCGTTGCTCTCAGGGGTCTCCTATAATCCTGGGAAAATTTATCTGGAGACATTGTAGGATTGGCCTGGAGTGAGAATGGAAAAGGGGAAGTCAATTGTGGGCCAGTATGGCAGCCCCAAAGAAGGGCAGTGAAAGCCCCACTAGAATGGCCAATAGTGGGCATAGGAAGGAGCAGTTATGTATGAGAAACATTGGAGTTTTACCTGCAGGATTTGGTACCCAATAGGATGGGATTAAGAGAGAAGGAAGGAGAGAAAAATTTTGTGGTTGGATGATGAGGTCCCATTAAGAAGGGGAAAGATGTTGGGTGTGGTTTGGGGACCAGGTCCCCCCCCCCCTTTTTTTTCTATGATTGCTTAATTGAGATATAAGTCACTCCCTTAAAATGTAAATTTCAGTAGTTTCTAGTATATTCATAGGGTTGTGCAACCATCACCCCAGTGAATTTTAGAACTTTTCATCAGCCAAAAGGCCACTCTGTACCCTTTAGCAGTTACCTCCCATTTACTCCACAGCAGCCCCTAGCCCGAGGCAACCACTAACCTACTTGTCGCCATATGAAATGCCCATTCTGGACATTTCATATAAATGGAATCATAACAATATGTAGTCTTCTGTGACTGACTTCTTTCCCTCAGCACAATGTTTTTAAGGTCCATTCACTTTATAGCATGTATTTCATTCCTTTTTTTAAAAAATTGATTTCAGAGAGGAAGGCAGAGGGAGAGATAGAAACATCAATGTTGAAAAAAAAAAGAAAAGAAAGAAACATCAATGATGAGAGAGAATCACTGATTGGCTGCCTCCTGCACGCTTCACACTGGAGATGGAGCCCGCAACCCAGGCATGTGTCCTGACCCAGAATTGAACCGTGACCTCCTGGTTCAGAGGTGAATGTTCAACCACTGAGCCATGCCGGCCTGGCTTTATTCCTTTTTTAAAATTGTCAAATACTATTCCATTATAAAGTTATACCACATTTGTCTATTCATTCATTGATTGATGGACATTTGGGTTTCCACTTTTTAGCTGCTATGAATAATGCTGCTATGAACATGTATACAATTTTTTGTGGGACATAAGTTTTCATTTCTCTTGGGTATATGCCTCGGAGTGGAATTGCTAGGCCATAGGTAAGTGTGTTTAATCTTTTAAAGAAATGCATGCTGTTTCCCACAGCAGCCGCACCATTTTACAGCCCCA
>NW_006352194.1:1664081-1668971 GCF_000327345.1 Myotis davidii
CTCAACAAGACTTAATTTTTGTCTTATTTTATTTTTTGCAACACCATTAATTGCCTCTATGCCCTCTTCCACTTCCACCCACCCCAATTTCTATCTTTTTGACTAGTTTCTTTTGAGGGGGTCATGGTGGTGAGAATTTGGAGAAAGAAGGGACAATCAGGTCTGGTGGGAGATTATGCAGGCCTGTTTTAGGGACTAAAGGCACAGTGCCTAGGGCTTATTAGCATAATGAAAATGCTCTAAAATTGATTGGGATGAAAACTCTGTGATATGTATGTTATTTCTGAATCCCATGGGGAACTCTCCTTGATGCTATTCCCATCCCCACTTTACACAAAGGAACCAAGGTGGGGGTTACACTGGTGAATGACAGAACCTGTCTAGAACCTGGATTCTTTTTTATTTAATTTTTAAAAAATTTATTTATTGATTTTAGAGAGGGAGAGGTAGAGAGACACACAGACACATTGATTTGTGTCCCACTTACGTATGCATTCATTGGTTGCTTCTTGTATGTGCCCTGACTGGGGATCGAACTTGCAACCTTGGTGCATCGGGGTGACACTCTAACCAACCAAGCTACCTGGCCAGGGCCAGCAGCCTGGCTTCTTGACCTCCCTGCCATGTGGACTATGTCTTGGTTGAGCCCTGCCCTTGGGTTGCCCCCCTCTGGCTCTGAGATGTTGGGGTGGCACCTGGGCTCTGGTGGGAGGGGAGGGGACCCCTAAACTTTGTGTTGACCAGCTCCTTGATGGATGGGCGAAAGCCCCAGGCCTCTTGGGTAGTCTCATTTCTGGGCTCTAAATTTGGGCAAGTCCCAGGCTTCTAGCACATTTCTGCAGCCTGCTCCATCCCCCATGCCTGTTCCCAGGACAGAGGCCTTTGGGTTCCAAGCAGAGAGCGGGGTCTCTGGAGGAGCAGGGGATGTTAATCACAGGGCTCCTGAGGCCCAGCTGCCTCCAGAACCCTCCCCAGGAGCAGTGGGAAGAAGTGAGGCGACACCCCCTGGGTGGTGTTCCTTTTTGGGAACGTAACCAAGGAAGAGAAACTTTCACTTCCTGGTCCCGAGGGAGTGACTCCAAGGACTGACTTCTTTTTTTTTTCCTTTGTTAATCCTCACATAAGGATATTTTCTCCTTTGCTCTTTTAGAGAGTGGGAGGGTGGGAAGGAGGGAGAGAAAGAGAGAGACATAGATAGAAGAGAGACACATCAACTGGTTGCTTCCCGACCTGGGCTGAGGGGGGATCGAACCTACAACCCAGGCATGTGCCCTTGACTGGGAATAGAACCCATAACCCTTCGGTCTGACTTCTTTTTTCTACTCAGGGAGTTCCTGACAACTAAGATCTAGAAGAACTATGAGCTCACCTTTGTCCTCCCTTGGCAAGACCCGGAAGGTGCCCCTGCTGTCGGAGCCTGTGAACCCAGGGTAGGAGGGGTGGGGATCGAACCTACAAGCCAGGCATGTGCCCTTGACTGGGAATAGAACCCATAACCCTTCGGTCTGACTTCTTTTTTCTACTCAGGGAGTTCCTGACAACTAAGATCTAGAAGAACTATGAGCTCACCTTTGTCCTCCCTTGGCAAGACCCGGAAGGTGCCCCTGCTGTCGGAGCCTGTGAACCCAGGGTAGGAGGCTGGCCCCCGGGCCCTTGGTGTCCACGCCCCTGCCCCCTCCTTGCTCCTCCCATGGACAAGAAGAATGACTCCTGGTGTCTCGGAGAGGGCAGTGAGGAGTCAGGTAGCTTTCCCTGACCACCTTATCCTTCTCTACCTCCTGAGAGGCTCTCTGTTGTGTTAAGCGCACAGTGGGTTGTGGCCTTTGGTAAGGATTGGGCTCCATGCGAGTAGCTTAGCAAACACTGGTGGTGCACCTGTTCTGGGCCCTGCCGTGTGCGGGGCTCTCGGTAAAGGGAATTCTTTACATCTGTCTAGCGTTTTCATCTTTCCAAAGAAAATATATTTCCCCCCCCAGAGAGGAAGGTAGAGGGAGAGATAGAAACATCAATGATGAGAGAGAACCATTGATTGGCTGCCTCCTGCCCACCCCACACTGGGGATAGAGCTCATAACCTAGGTATGTGCCCTGACAGGGAATCTGTCCTGTTTCATAGGTTGACGATCAGCCACTGGCCGAACCAAATAATTTTTTTTTAACTTCCTTGCTCTTATGAACAGCGCTTGAATCATTCGTAGACCAAGGGGATCCAGAGAGGTTGAGTGGGAGGCCTGGGGTCCCACACCATTTCAAAGTAGAGCTGGGGCTGGGCTCCTTGACTACAGGACTCTGTCTTCCACCCAAGACTCTGCCCTCCAGCTCCTCCCTGTCCTCCGCTGGGAGGAGGTGGACACCCTGAAGCCTGCTCGTCCCAGTGCCAGCATGGGATTGGGGGGTGGATGTCCGCAGGAGGCAGAGGCCAACCCTCCATCATCTTCGTGCTTGGCTGGGGGCTTGGTGCCCAGGGCCTCTCCCCGATGACATTCTAGGGGGTCCTAACGTGTCTGTCTTCCTTCTCCTTCCTGCCCGGATTCCCAGAAGGCGAGGGATAAAACTCTACGGAAACGGTACGTGAGGGCTCTGCCCGCGTGTCTTCCTCACCTCCCGTCTGCCGTGTCTCCTTGGGGTTGGGCAGATGGAGAGAAAGCATGATGAAGACTTCTGTCAGCCAGAGCAGCTGGCCCAGCCTCAGCTTTGCCGGCAGCTCCCACCCCTCCTGAGGACAGGGCTTCCTCTGGGCAGCTCTCAGTAGAAGGCCCCACACCCCTAGCAGAGAGTCATTCCTAACACTGGAACCCCTCCACCCACCTTGGGGTTGACTGGTGAGCGCTGAGAATCCAGAGGGGGCCAAACCCCACCCTCCTTCCCCAAACAGCCACCTCCAGCCCCTAATACCTGTTTCTCCCGGAACCCCTGTCCTCACATCACTGCTCTGACTCCTGCAGGCTCAGATCTTTGCATCTCAACCCCACCCTTTCCCCCACCGTGGTCCCCCAGGAGCCAGGCTGGGAGAACTCTAGGAAGAGGCCTGTTCTCGTTGGATCCGTGCTCGCCAACATCCCGTTTTCTATCCTCATTTGTTTGGGGGGACAGATCCAGGGCCCCAGCTTGCTCTGGGCCTTAGCCCTAACAGTGACCTGGGCATCTGTGTCTGCAGAAGATGCAGTGAACGTGCTGAATGATGGACAAGGCTCAGAAGAATCGTTCTCTGTCCCTTCCTGCTATGGTGGCATAGGAGCTCCTGTGGGTAGGCACGGTGAGAGCAGAGGCCCAAAGGGGTCTGGGTTCCCAGCAGCAGGAGAGAGCCCCAGAAGAGAGAGGCCCAGAGGGGCATGCACCTGCTCCCCGCCTGCTGGATCTGAGACAGCTGTTCCCATTTCTGGCTGACCGTGGCCATGGGCTTGCCTCCCCAGACCCGTCCAGGGCCGCGTTTGGCATAAAGCTAAGTGGGCCCCACTCTTAGCTCAGGAGGTGTGGCCACGCCCCAGGCCAGGCTGTGGCTAGTGCCTCTGGAGTGAACCTGGCTGGAGTCACCATCAAGTGTAATGTCAGCGTGTCCAGGATCCAGGCTCAGAGGAGTGAGGACCTGAGGATGAAGCTCTGCCTTCAGCTCTCTGCTTCCTGCTTTGCAGAGCTCTGGGCAAGGCCCAAAGTCCCCTCGGTAGCCCTCCTCGCCTGGTCCACACCATCCCCAGGGGCTTGGTGACACTGCGATCATGTAGGTGCCTAATGGGGGATGGGGCTCATCAGGGCACCTTTCCAGAGGAGGTAGGATGGATCAGGCCGGGCAGAGGGGAGACCTGCAGATGGGAGGAGCTGGGCGGAGCGCTGGGCAGGGGCAGGGGCGGAGCTGGGAGGAGCTGGGATGCAGTTAGAATCCTCCACTAGCTGTGTATCTCAGAGAGGCAACTTCCCGTCTTCTGTGAACTGGGCGTGGGGACACCCAGGTCAGCATGTGGAGGCGAGGATTCGCTGAGGGGATCCTCCACCGAACACCCGTCTGTCCGCTTACATGGTGGGGAGAGGGGAGTGAGATGGAAAAGGAGGCAGCATGGTCCTGGCCCCACAGCCACTCGGTCACACGGCCAGTGTCCTCCCAGCGGGGGACACTCAGTAGTAATCACAGCGAGCAGCTCCTCCACGTAAAGGGCTGGTCACTGCTCTCCGTTCACTTCTCACCAGTGTCTGTGCCCTCAGGGCTCACCTGTCCTCTCACCTCTCTGCCCAGCAACAGTCCACACGGTTTGCTGTTCCCTCCTCAGAGCAGCTGCTCGTACCATTGGACAAATTACTGAATCTCTCTGTGCCTCAGTTTCCTACAGCAGCTCATTTCCTCAGAGGCATGTTGTAAGGGTTGCACAGTTGACATGTGAAAGTGCTTAGAGTGGCCCCTCTTACCTAGGTGACAGCTGTTGTTATTACTCTTATTTCCACTCCTGGGGATCCCTCTCCCCCTCCCAGGACCCCGTACCTCAGCCTCTGCCCTAGGCATGGGCTCTAGGACTCTGTCTGTTTGGCAGCTGCTGGGACCCACAATGGGGAGCTGCTGAGCACCATGGCAAGGAAAGTGCAGGATCTGGAGGAACAGGTGAAGGACCAGAACGACCAGATGCTGTCCAAGGTGGGACCCCCGTGGGGACACGGCCAGGGTCTGGTCTGAAGGGTGGGGGAGTCCAGGCTGGTGTGACCAATGAGGCTACTACTGCAGTAGGTCAGGGTGGGTGGGTTCTACCCTGAACTGCCCACACTGAACTGCCGAGTTGAGGGCCAGGTGTGGCCTGAGCCTGATGGGTCCCCGTGACCTGAGGAGAGAGGCTAGGGGTGTTCTCCACAGCTGGGCAAGGCCCGTAGACCTCAGAGTTCTGGGGCACTCAGGGGACCTCCACTCCTT
>NW_006352194.1:1669011-1677978 GCF_000327345.1 Myotis davidii
GTGGTCATGCCAAAGCGGGGAAAGGGCTTTAAGCTCCCTGGTGCCCCCACAGAGACACACATTCCAGATCTTCCCTCTGGAAGGGGCTCCCTTGGGCTCTTGGAACTACCAGGCCTGCCTGCCCCCCACCCCCCACCCCGTCTTGTTGCTGCAGGATGAGAAGATACAGTCCCTCGAGGAACTGGTGGCGATCCTCCAGGAGCAGAAGGGTAAGAGGCTCTCTCAGGGGCTGCTCAGCCCTCCCGTTGTACCTCCCCTGGGCCCCAAGGCATCGGGGGTGGGGTCTGGACAGCCGAGCCCAGGGGGCAGTGATGCTTTTAGGATGGTGCCCTCCAAGCGGGACCTAATCCCTGAGTGCAGGCGCAGCCTCAGCAGCCTCCTTCAGGAGGGCGGCGACCTCCTGGGGTCAGGAGGGCCTCCCTCCTTTGTCAGGGTCAGGGCGAGGGGCTCGAGCCCATTCTCAGGGGATTCCCCGGAGTCAAGGGGCAGCTTCTTCAGATGACCCTCAGGGCAGAGCTCTGGTCCAGGCAGCCTGGCAGCCTCCATGCTGGGGCAGCGGAACCCCTCCCCATCTCTCCTGAAGGCCAGATGTCCCTGCAGCGGCAGGAGGAGCTGGAGACCATGTGCGAGCATCTGCGGCGGCAGGTCGAGGAGATGGAGGTGAGAGAGGCAGTGGTCAGGGCTGTCTGCCCTCAGGAACGGGGTCAGAGCCCACCTCTCTGGCCCCTCGCCACACCCCGCGCCCGGCCCTGCCCTGGTTTCCCTCCGCAGGACTAAACGGGAGCCAGAAAGGTATCCAGGGCGGGGCACACTCCTTCCGGCCTGGGCTTCCTCTTCAGTTTCACCTTGAACCACACTCCCCTCCAGCCATGGGCCCCGACTCTGGTTCTTGGACTACACTGAGCAGTTTCTCACCTCAGGACCTTGGCCCATGCTGATCCCTCTGCCTGAAATATTTCCCCACCTCCCCCTAGCGAGGTTCCACTCATCCTCAGTCTCAAATCAAGGCAGGGCCCTCCCCCAGGAGCCCCTCCCCGACTGAGCAGGTCAGGCTGTGTCCTGTGCTTCCTTCGTGCCTCATCCCTCTCCTCCCTCCCCCTAGGGGACCTCGAACTCCACCCTCCTGTCCATTGCTTTCGCCCAGGACCCAGCATGAGACCGGCCATATGTGTTCACTGAATTGAACGTGGCATCTCAGTCACCCCGTGTCACTTTCCTTGCCCCATTCATACAGCAAGGCTCACACAGGAGGGACCCACATGTCAGGGAGGGTCCTGGGGGGCATGCTTTGTCAGGGCCCCACCAGAACCTCTCCCTCTCCCTGTAGGGTTGGCTTCCAAAGCCCCAACCTGATTTCAGGTGGCAGCAGCAAACCCACAGGCCCGGCCGCAGCGGCGCCCCCTTCCCCCAGGCTGTTCATACCTGGCTTGTGGGGCTTCTCTGAGCAGCTGCCACAGGGCAGAGGGTATGGCAGCCCCTCTGTTCATATCATTCGTACATTTATTGCTTCATTAACTTAACCAACTCATACCAAGTATCCCCTATTTCCCAGCCCCTGGGAGGTGGATGTGGTCCCGCCCCCATGAGGCTGAGAGTCTGGAAGGGACAGAGACATAGACAAGTGCACAGGAAGGTGCACAAGCGCACAGATCTGATGACATTGTTCAGTGGGTGACACAAGAGAGATTTGGTCCACTCTGCGGGTGACCTTGGGCAAGAGATCTAGAGGTTGTGAGGGGACCTCAGGGGAAGAGAATCCAGGCTGGAGAGATGAGCAGCTCCACCTCCCACCGCAGAAACTTGTGGGAGTAAGAGGGAGAGCCAGACGAGCTGTGGGGATCACATGGCCGCGGGGGCTCAGCCACAGAGCCGGCTGGATTCTGTTCTGCAGGAATGGGGAACCACAGGAAGGTTTCAGTTAGAGGAGGGGGGGGCAGGTAGAAGCTCAGCCCAAGTTGTCCAGGAGGGAGCTGACCGAGGCTCGGACGAGGGTGGCAGCAGAGGAGACCAGTGGAGTGGACAGATCTGAGCTGCCTGGGATGTGGGGCCCACAGGGGCGGCCATGGAGGAGGCCCAAGTGGGGGGTGCTGTTGGCTGAATGCAGAAGCCTGGAGGGGAAGAGGTGGGGAGGTGGGGGCAGGGAGTGGTGACCGATTGGGTCAAGTTCATTTTGAGATGCCTCTTCGACATCTCAGTGGGGACGGTTGGAAATGTGAAACTGAAAAGGAACCGCCTGTGTTACAAGAGGTGAAGCCGGAAGTGTGCCCACTGGGTTTGGGGCCGGGCAGGTTGGTGGAAGCTGCACCTGAGCCATGGGCTGAGGAGAGAAAGGGAGATGAGGAACTAGCAGCAGGAAGTGCAGACAATTCAAAAGTTTTCCTGTGGCAGAGTTGTGAGGCCCAGCCCTAGGGAGGCTGTGTGTGGGTGGCGGCATCCTCCCGGTCCTGCCCTCCTCCCACTCAGGCTGGGTCCACATGGCTCCCCACCGCCATCATGGCTGCCCTCAGAGTCCTTGTACCAGGCACTGTGAACAAGGACTTGATGTGAATTACCTTGCTGAGTCCTCCTCACAACTTATTGGGCAGGCGCTGTCACCTCCGCTGTGTAAGGAGGACCCTGAGGCTCTAGGACAGTGGTTCTCAACCTCCTGGCCCTTTAAATACAGTTCCTCATGTTGTGACCCAACCATAAAATTATTGTCGTTGCTACTTCATAACTGTAATGTTGCTGCTGTTATGAATCGTAATGTAAATACCTGATATGCAGGATGGTCTTAGGCGACCCCTGTGCAAGGGTCGTGCGACCGCCAAAGGCGTCGCGACCCACAGGTGGAGAACCGCTGCCCTAGGAGGTCACATGGCTTCCCAAGTTTACAGCCACGAAGTGGCCAAGACCCCGAGCCCACCCTCCTGCCCAGCCAGCTCTGGGAGCTGAGGCCTGAGGCCGGGGACTGGACCGATGCCGCCTCTTTCCTGACTGTGCCCCCGCATCTCCCCCTCCAGCGGTTCCTCGGTGACTATGGTCTGCAGTGGGTGGGCGAGCCCAGGGACCGTGAGGACTCGGAGGACATGACAGGCTCAGAGGATGACAGGGACTGGATGACAGCCAAGAAGTTCTGGAAGCCAGGTAGAGTAGGGGTGCACCCAACCCCTCCCACAAAGGGAATTCTCCACAGCTTCCTTTTGGCCAGAAGCATCCAGGGGCCGGCTCACTCCTGCCTCTGCCTCCACGCACAGGTGCCCTGAGACACCCCACACCTCACCCCCGACACCCGACAGGCGAGAAAGGCCTCGGCCTCCATCACTGACCACCTAGCCTGCCTCCACGTTCTCCCTCTGGTCTCCCCTCAGACGCTGCTTGTTCATCTTTCAAAGGCGCAGAGACACAGGTGTAATAAGACCTCATTTTTCTCAGGCATCGTAGTTTACAAATGTCGTCCATCCAGAAGTTGTTGCTTTTAAAAGCTGGGCCTCAGTTCCAGGCTCAGCCCCGTCTTGGGCTCCCTTCCCAGGTTCATTCATAGCCAGACCATCGAAAGCCACCTGCTTCTATGGGACTCACCACTTTTTTATTTTTTAAATTGATTTGAGAGAGAAAAAGGGAGAGAGAGAAACATTGATTCGTTGTTTCACTTATTTATGCATTCATTGGTTAATTCTTGGTGTATTGGGATGACACTCTAACCAAATGAGCTACCTGGCCAGGACACCAATTATTTTAAAAATATATTTTATTGATTTTTTATAGAGAGGAAGGGCGAGGGATAGAGAGTTAGAAACATTGATGAGAGAAACATTGATCAGCTGCCTCCCCTTCACTGGTTTCAGAGAGAAGAAGGGAGAGGGATAGAGGGATAGAAACATCTAAGACAAACATCGATCAGCTGCCTCCTGCTGGGATTGAGTTGGCAACCTGGGCATGTGCCCTGACTGGGAATTGAACCGGTGACCTCTTGGTTCATGGTCGATGCTCAACCACTGAACCACACTGGCCAGGGCGCCACTTTTTATTTTTAATTCAATTGCTAATATCTAGAGGGATTCTCCCCGTGGATTTGGGACTGCGACCGTAGAACGAACTGGCCGTTTCTGAAAGCCAGGTCTGTTCTCTTCAGAGAACAGAAGGTTGTTGCTCCCTTCGGCTCTTCTGCCAGATGAACACCATGTTTTTCACTTATAGCAGCTTTTGCTCCTGGGAGTCCCCTCCTGGCTCCTCTCCATCCCCCCCTCCACTGCCTTGTCCCAGGTGCCAGCCTGCTCCCCGCCAAGGGCCCCTCGGATCCACACAGCTGGCCTCTTGCCGGCCCTGCTGCTCTGGTTCTCCCTCCAGAGGTTGGGCACCATGTCCCATAGGCCTGGGCAGCTGGCCAGTAAATGGGGAGCCAGGGCATCTGTACTGGGGCTCATTCAAGTGTCCTAGAGCCTGGACTCCTGCCTCAGGGAAGAGGGCCCAGCAGGGGGGAAGCCTTGGGAGAGCTTGGCCTGGGGCTGGATGATTCACCCTCCCCACCTGAGTCTCAAATGGATGCTTGCCCGGTGCCTCAGGTATCGGTGCTTCAGGGCATTCGGAGACATGAAAGGGACAGTCCTGCTCTGGTCACAACAGGTATTGAGCCTCGGGCATGAGAGCTCCAGTGAACTCTGAGCTCACTATCCTCTTCCCTGACCCCCTCTGAGCTCCTCACTACCCCTTCCCTGACCCCCTCTGATCAGTCGCCCCACCCTTACCCCCCACTGAGCTCCTCATCCCCCCCATCCACTCCTGCCCTCTCTCCCCCTCCCCCTGCCAGCTACCACCTTCCCCTACCACCCTTTCTCCCAAACCCCAGCCTCTTTGTTTACGTGGGAACCTCCCTCCCCTGCTCAGGCAGCCACACTGACTCCATGGGCTGCAGCAGCTTGGCTTGTCCTTGGGCTGCCTTTGAGGCCCTGGAAATGGCCTCACCTTGACCCCAGGCAGCCTACACTCCTCCCCACCCCCACTTCCCCTCAGGCCAGTGCCGTGTCCCTGAAGTGTCTTGTCCCTTTTCTCCCCTCTGAGGCTCAGCTTAAACAAATGCCCATGGAGTGCCTGCTCTGTGCCAGGCCCTGTGCCGCCTGCAGCTGCCCCTGGGCATGTGGGAAGGGGCTGTGCATTAGAGTCCTCATCGGTAGAATGATTGACGTCTAGGCCACCGAGAGCATCAAATGCCATAGTGCATGTGGAGTGTTCTGCTGGCTGCCACTTGGTAGTTGGACAATGACGGTTGAGCCAATTGTTGCTTAGCTTTGCGATGCCCCGGAGCGCTCAGCACAGTGCTTTGCCCATGAGCCTGGCATGTTCACACGCATGTGCTTGGTGCGTGGTGCCTGGGTGCCCGGGCCTGGATGATCAGAGCACGTAGGGAGAGGCCGACAGCGATGCTCGGCAGCAGGGCCAGAGATTTGGGGGTGGCCCTGGCCGAGCAGTGAATGTGGGTCAAGTCCCCAGAGCAGGGCGTGGCTTGCAGGTTTGTGGAAATAGTGGGCCCATTTCCTGTTCAACAGTCTGAGGTGGAGACGGGACATGCTGGGCACTGCCTTGTCTTTCATGGCAGCAGATGGTCCTCCTAGCGAAGGTGCGAAGAGAAAGCTCAATGCAGGCCCACCGCTCACCTGCTGATAGTGACAGGGTCTGGCCCTCCTCTGGGCTCTGTAGCCCCGACAATGGCACTTACCAATGCCATTGTCACCCTGTCTCCTTCACTCAAGTACGGACCCAGGGAGGGCAGGACTCTGGGTATGGGCATAGCCATGGTTCTCTGGGCCTAGCATGTTCTCTGAGCTGCTGCTTGAGCAGCCTCTCTTGGCCAGGCCCAGGCTGGATGCTCTCGCCCAGGTTCAAGAAGTGTTTGGGCCCTGGCCGGTGTGGCTCAGGTTGGTTGGAGCGTCCTCCTGCACACCAAAAGGTCACAGGTTCGATTCCTGGTCAGGGCACGTACCCTGGTTGCAGGTTTGAGCCCCTGTCAGGGCACCTGTTAGAGGCAACTGATTGATGTTTCACTATCACATTAGTGTTTCCTCCTCTTCCTCTCTTGCTCTCTCTCTCAAATCAGTAAAAACATGTCCTTGGGTGAAGATTAAAAAAAAAAAAGAAGCGTTTGGTGTGGTTGGAAAGTCAAATCAAATGACAACAGCCTGTGACACCTGTGATAAGGGCCAAGGGAGTGGCTCAGGGGCTTCAGGAACCCGAGGAACCGGGGCCCAGCCTCAGGGGAAGGGGCTTCCGGCACGGCTTCTCCTTCCGGCAGGGAGGTGGTGAAAGAGCGCCCTGAGCCCCGCAGCGAGCAAGAGGATGGGGGCTCGTGGCACAACAGCACCTGCCACCACTTCCTCAATCAACCCTGTGCGGTGGGACTGTGATTGTTCTTATTTTATAGAAGAGGAAACTGAGGCCCAGAGAAGCTGGCCCACTTGCCCAGGGCCACACAGCTTGGAAGCAGTAGCCCTGGCCCTGTGGCTCCAGAGCATGCAGGGAGACCACGCTGAGAGGAGTCTGGGGAGCCCAGGCTCTGAAGGTCCCCAGAGTTGGGCCAAGGAGTTTGGACTTGCTCTCCACGCCTACCTACGACCCTTTTTAATAAAACCATGGGCCCTCAAAGTTGAATGAGGCCTCAGAGATGATCTTGCTGCACCTCTCCTTGGAAAGGGACCCCAGTGAGCGATGTCCGAAGAACCAACACTGAGAGGCAGCGAGTGGTCACTGAGAACAAAGGCTTAGCGGAACCCGATCCTGCAGGCTGCATGGCCCTGGGCATGTTGCCTCAGGAGGCCCCGCTTCCTCATCTGCAGAACAGGAGTGGCATACCTGCCTCTGGTGCTTGATGTGAACACACACTGAGTCATTATCTCGGTAGACAGTTGGATTTTGTGGGTAGGATGAGGATTCCCATTATCTGTCCATTCCACGCAGAGGAAAGCTGCAGCTCAGAGAGGAAATGCCTCACTTGACCTCTGACCCGCCTTATCCCTGGTGACCTGGCTGCGTGCACTGGGTCAGGCTGTGCGTTGGCTATGACAGGCTCTTCCTGTCTTATCCTCTCAGCCCTGCATTGCCCAAAGCTGCGGTTCCTTCTCAGGGACTCCTTGCCTCACCTGCGCTGTGTTTCACCCAGGACCTGCCCTGCCCACCCTGCTTTCACTTCTCCACTCACAAGCCCACGGGCCGAGACATGTTAGAGTGATTTTCTCAGCAAACTTTTCTTTTCCCTCTCATTATTTCTTTATAAATGTTTTTATGGATTTCAGAGAGAGGAAGGGAGAGGGATAGAAACATCAACTCTAGAGAGAATCATTGATCGGCTGCCTCCTGCACACTCTCTACTGGGGATCCAGCCCAAACCTGGGCTTGTGCCCTGACTAGGAATCCAACCATAACCTCCCAGTTCATAGGTCGATGCTCAACCACGGAGCCACACCGGCGGGACTCGCTCTCATATCTTCTTGGCATCCTCCCCTGGGCTTCTGCCTGCCTCTTCCCCTGGCAAACACCCCATGTCCCGTCAGCTCCCAGAAAAAGCCGTCTGGTCCCAGGCGGCCGCTGGATTACCAGGCAGTGGATCTGATGGTCCTCCTGGCCCTGCTTGGTGGGGTCTGCTTGGGCCAAGTCGTCTAGGCCTCACTTTCCCCCCCTGTAAGAAATAGGGGCCAGGGAGACGTTGAAGATGAGCTTTCCTGTTGTTAGTTGTAGGGTTACCAGTGTGTTCTGAAAGTAGTTGTTAAAGGAAAACGGCGTCCTGACGTGGTTCTGACTCCTAGCAGGGGTGCTGTGTTCTGTGAGTTTTCCTTGGGAGTCTCGGGGACTCCAGGACGAGCCAGGGCAGCGCAGCCCCTACAGCAGAGGGGATGTAAGGGGAGGGAGGGGATGGACACCAGGAGCCTACTGTTTCAACAGCACAAAGGCAACAGGAAATGGCCACCCACATCTGTACTTCCCCCGGTGTAGCCGCTGTACCTCTGTGGGGAAAGGAATTAGGTCCCCGGAGCCCTGGCCCACATCCTGTGGCGGGGTGGCTGTCCTGGTGAGAGAGAGCTTCCAAGAAGGCCCAAACAGGCACCGTTTGGGGAGGACTGCACGCTAGTCGATGACTTACTGGGGAACCAGGTCCTTCCAAGGACTGAGAGCAGGCCCCTGCCTTCTGCCCTTTCTGCTCTGGCGTCTGTCACGGGTGTCCCACCACCCCTTCTGCACCCTCTGACGCTTATGCACAGCGTTATGTGCAACAGTGTTTCAGAACAGGAGGCCAGGGCTGCTGTTGGCTTCTCAGAGGGTCTGCGACCCAGAAATAGTTGCACAACCCACGATCTGCCCCACATCTGTTCTGCCCAGCAGCTGTTTGGACATCTTCCTTAGTAGCCATCTGTCCTCTTTTTCCTCATAGTGCAGGTGGGTGAGAGAAACAGATCCTAGAGCAGTGGTTCTCAACCTTCCTAATGCCGCAACCCTTTATTTATTTTTTTTAAATATATTATTTATTTATTTTTTTACAGAGAGGAAGGGAGAGGGATAGAGAGTTAGAAACATTGATGTGAGAGAGAAACATCGATCAGCTGCCTCCCACACACCTCCTACTGGGGATGTGCCCGCAACCAAGGTACATGCCCTTGACTGGAATCGAACCTGGGACCCTTGAGTCCGCAGGCTGACACTCTATCCACTGAGCCAAACTGGCCAGGGCTGCCGCGACCCTTTAATGCAGTTCCTCATGTTGTGGTGACCCCCAACCTTAAAATTATTTAGTTGCTACTGCATAACTGTAATTTTGCTACTGTTATGAATCATAATGTAAATATCTGATATGCAGGATGTATTTATGCGACCCCTGTGAAAGGGTCGTTCGACCCCCAAAGGGGTCTCGACCCACAGGTTGAGAACCGCTGCCCTAGAGTCAGCCCCTCCTCTAACTTGCCTGGGGGCCTGGGGCAAGTCATTTTTTGTCTCTGTGGGCCT
>NW_006352194.1:1678028-1684207 GCF_000327345.1 Myotis davidii
CTCAGGCAAGGCCTGCATGGCAATCTTGCAAAGTAACCACAAAGGACTGTCTGAAATTAAAACACACTTGTGCCTGGCTGGCGTGGCTCAGTAGTTGAGCATCAACCTATGAACCAGGAGGTCACAGTTTGATTCCCGGTCAGGCACATGCCCAGGTTGCGGGCTCAATCCCCAGTGTAGAGTGTGTAGGAGGCAGCCAATCAATGATTCTCTCTCATCATTGATGTTTCTATTTCTCTCCCTCTCCCTTCCTCTCTGAAATCAATAATAATAATAAAAAGTATGTGCTCAATAGAAGATAGCTATTATTATCTAGTGTTAGTTGTCCTTCCTCCTCCCCAGGTGGTCACTTAAGGAGATGCTAAAGCCACTGCTCATCATGGGAGAGGGCATGGGAGCCAGGGCTGCTAGGGCACACGGCAGCCAAGGAGAGAGGCTCATGGGTGTCTGTCCTCTCTAGCAGCGGATTCATTGGTGCCCCCTGAAGTGGACTTTGATAGGCTGCTGGCCAGCCTGCAGGACCTCAGTGAGCTGGTGGTAGGCAGTGACACCCAGGTGACACCAATGCCCGGTGGAGCACAGCTCCGTGATCTTGAGCCCATCCCGCTGAAGCTGTACCGGAACGGCATGATGATATTTGATGGGCCCTTCCGATCGTTCCATGATCCCTCCACACAGGTAAGAGTTGGGGGAAGGGAAGACAGACCCAGATGCTCCCCACCCTGTTCATCATTGGTTGGAGATGGGGCCCAGTTTACCCCTATGGGCACTCAGTCCTAAGCAAAACTTGCAGAGCCCCCACCCCCACCTCTGCCAAGTCCTGGGCCAGAGTATGATCCGCTGGGGAAGCCTGAGCCCAGTCCTTACCTTTCCTCCCCCCCACCCCCAGAGCTGCCTCCGAGACATATTGGACGGCTTCTTCCCTGCAGAGCTCCAGCGCCTGTACCCTGATGGGGTCCCCTTTAAGGTGATGAGCTGCTTCTCCTCAAACCAGTCAGCTACTCCCTAAGTGGGGATTTTGGAGGTGGGGGGGATAAACAGTTTCCTCAGGCATCACCCAGTCTTGAAGCAGATGCCCCACTTCAGGGGACCCAATCTGATGAACTCCAGGAAGGTGAGCCTGAAGCCGGGCTGGGGAGGGAGTGGGGAGGTGGCCATGGCCACAGTTGACATAGCAGCAGCCAAGACAGCCAGTAGCTGAGCAGCAGGCAGTGCCCCCCTACTGGCACTCTGAAGGCACAGTCCTCAACCACTGCCCCTCCCCCAGCATTTGGGACAACTTGACTGCCTGGAGTCCCTGAGGAGTCTGTGCAAAAGTAGCTGGGCTCCCCCTAGAGGCTCTGGGAGCCATCTGATTGGGATGGAAGGTAGTGCCTTCCATTGTGGGGGGAGGGGCAGGGCAGAGGAATATATTGGGGCTAAAGCAAGAGATGGAGCTGGTCCTTGCTGGTAAGATGAAAGCTGCTGTGATGGGAGCACATGTCCCAGAGGGTGGTGTCAGTTCCACAATGAGAGCATGTGAGGGAGTGTGTACCACCATGGACTGGAAATAGTGGGAGTCATGATCCGGGGTCCATGTCAAGACAGGGGCTCAGGAGGTGGGGACAAGCGAGGTGATATGTGCAATGATGGGGTCTGCACTGCAAACTATAGGCAGCAAAGGCTTTGCCCTGTCCTAACACCCTCATCCCTCCCTGCAGGCTCCCAAAAGGGGCTTCTGAAGAGGATGTCAGGACTGTGGCTCCAGTGAGGGCTTGCAGGAAGGGCCCATATATGCAATAGCATGAACTACAACTCTTGCTCTGCCCCAGAGCCTCAGTTTCCATACCTGTGACATAGGGGTTGCATCAGACTGTCCCTTGGGCCTATTCCTGGGGCCTGGGCAAGCACGGATGGGGTGGAGCCAGCACTGAAGATCTGGTCCTGCCGCCCCTGTAGCCCTTCCTTCTTGTCAGGTGAGTGACCTGCGCAATCAGGTTTACCAAGAGGATGGGCCGGACCCACTCCCAGGGGAGGGCCGCGTGACCGGCATGCAGAGGATTCGAAAGCCCTCAGTCATGGTGGAGCACCCAGGTGAGGCTGGCCCTGAAGCCGAGCCAGGCGGCAGGCGTGCTGTACGGGACAAGGTCCAGGTGGCCTCCAGCATCACTCACAGTCCCTCCCTGTTATAAGGCTTCCGGTGCCCGCCCCACAGGTTCCAGGATGACTCCTGAGAAGTTTCTGAACAAGCTCCCCAAATTTGTGATCCGTCAAGGCGAGGTGATTGACATCCGGGGCCCCATCCGGGATGCCCTGCAGGTGAGGCCAGCCCTAGCTCCCCAGACACACACACACACACACACACACACACACACACACACTCTCTCTCTCTCTCTCTCTCTCTCTCTTTTCTAAAGGCAAGATTTCTTTTTTAAAAAAGAGTTGATTTTAGAGAGAGGGAGAGAAACATCGATCAATCGCCGTCAGCATGTGCCCCAACCAAGCCACACTGGCCCGGGCACCTCCCCCAGTCTTTTGGGGGCTTTACCATCAACCCTGGCCCAGCCTACCAGAGCAGTGTTTTGTGTGGAGGCTCAGACTTAGGGGTCCCTGAGGAGGGTCTAGATGGAGAGATGGGTGTCTCAGATCTGTCCCACTGTCTTCTAGAAATTAGTTGGTGAGGGCTCAGGATGGACTGAGAGAGCAGCTGGGTTGGCAAGGGTGTGGCTGTAAGAGGGGAAAAGTCAGAATCTAGGCCAGAGGTGGGCCCATGGCCGAGTCTGCCCCCTCAAGTTCCAGCCCAAAATAGCCAGTTCAGTTCTGGAGAGCTCTTCTGGGCCCTCACACTACTCATCTTCCCCTCCTCACTCCCAAGCCTGCTCCTCCTCTTCTGCCTCCACCTGTGACAGGTAGCAAACCTCAGTTTCCCAAGACTCTCTACCTCCTTTGCCCCACATTGCCAAGTCCTATCCGATCTGTTGGTGCCCAGAACTTCTCCTGAGTCCATCTTTCTCTCCATTCCCACGACCCAGAATCTCTCTCCCACTCAACTGCAGTGGTCTACCCTCCCACACCCACTCCTGACCTGCCAACCATCCTCCCCTAAGCAGCCTCCTTTTAAAAATGTAAACTGATCTTGGCTTTTTATTGAACCCTCTGGTGGTTCTTGGGCCTTTTTACTCTTCCCCCACTCCCCACTCCTGACCTTTTCTTCCTTCCAGTCCAACCTGGTTCCCAGCTTCCGTCCCACAAACCGACACTTCCCCAAAGTATTCTCTCCTCTCAGAAGTCTCCCCTGACCTGGGGACCTTCCCATGCTGTCTGGAGTCCGCTCGGCCCCTTCCATCTCGTAGGACTCCTCCCCTTCCTCCATCACAGCTCAGGTGTCATTTCCCTAGGGAAATCTCCCGACCCACACTGGCCTCAGCACCCATCAGTGTGGGGTTCTGTCTCCCCCACTAGACTTAGGGACCTCAAGTCTTCCTGGGGGGATGATGGGGCAGTGTCCCAAAGCTTCCGTTCCATTGCCTCTGCTTGCACTCTCCCTCACACAGAACACCCCCACCTCTCCTTTAGGCTCAATGGTTTAATCAATTCCCCATCATGAACAAGTCCCCTCTAGGGGTGGGGGTGGGTGGGACTGGCAGGATTCAGGGCTCTGTCCACTCCATCGATGCCTTCCAGAACTGTTGCCCACGGCCTCTCCCGGTCCAGGAGATCATGGTGGAGACGCCTGCCTTGGCTGCTGAGCGTAAGAGGTGAGGGCAGAGTGGAGGCAAGAACCTGGGGGTTGGGCTGTGGGGGCACTGAAGGCCTCTGGGCGCGCAGGATCCAAGAGTCTCCTGAGTCGCCTGAGCACCCGGTCTCCATGCTGCGCATCAAGTCTGAGAATGGCGAGCAGGCCTTTCTGCTAATGATGTGGCCTGAGGACACTGTCGGTGATGTGAGAGCCCTGCTCGCGCAGGCCAGGTGGGTGCGGGGCCAGAATGGCGGATGCAGTGGGTCTCTGGTCCCTGGTCCCACGACCTGACCTGATCTCTTCTGCCCGGACCCCAGGGGCATGGACCCAAATGCCTTCGAGATCTTCAGTGCATTCCCGCCCACAGTCTACCGCGAAGACGAGCTCACGCTGCAGGCCGCTGGACTGGTGCCCAATGCAGCTCTGCTAATGCGGGCGAGCCGGGCCCTGCCGCCCGCCACTGGACCCCAACCAACCCCCCAACCCAAATAAAGCGCCTGCCCCCATACCAGTTGCTTCCTGAGGCTCCTCTGTGAGGCAGCCCCGCTAGGCACCAGGGAAGGCTGGGGCCCAGCTGGGTCGGGGAGGGGGCGGCGCCGACCGGCCCTCTCAGTAACTTGAGCCCCAGCTGGCAGGCCTGGCTGCTGGGTCTTTGTCCTCTAGGCTCCTTTCTCCATAGAAGGGTTAAGCGGATCCAGCGAAGGGAAGGCGGGCCCCAGCCTAGGCTCAGCTGGGGCAGCCAGCAGGTCCCTGTACACAGATATGCACAGAACCACAAGCGGGTGGGGACACTTCAATACTATGCACAAAGGCCCGGCTCCCAAACTGGCAGAACTACAGCTGTGTCCCCATTCCCATGACACAGCCACATTACTGACAGACATGCAAATGTGCACCACACACCAGGGCACAGGTGTGTCATGGACCATCACATGCATATGAATTGGAAGGGGACCCACCCACAGTTTCCAGAAACCATTGGTCCACACAGGTATGTGTGTGCTGGACACATATCCAAACACATGCACTATCACACACAAGTGCCACACGGGGGTACAGCTCAACCAACCTGCCCTGCCCACAGGAGCACAGCCTCAGCCGACTTACACCTACCCGCCTTGCTCAGAGCAGGAACTCGGGATGTCTAGGCAACACCAAACAGACAAGACACCAATGGAATGGGACATTTAATTGTCTCTAGGGTGCTCCCAGGTTGGGGATTGCGGGGCCTTTGGCAGAGCCCAGGCTAATGGAACCAACAAAGATGCCCATTAGCCAGTGCCAGGCAGGGTGGCAGTCCCAGGGCCAGGTGGAGACAGCCAGCACTTGGGCTGTTGCTTAAGACAATTTCTGAGACTACTGGGTCAGGAATGCTGCCTCTGAATGAGGAGAGGGCGCTACAGCTAAAGGGAGGAGGAGAGGCCTGGGATGGGGGACAGGGCTCCG
The DNA here is from genome assembly GCF_000327345.1 of Myotis davidii. NCBI lineage: Eukaryota > Metazoa > Chordata > Mammalia > Chiroptera > Vespertilionidae > Myotis > Myotis davidii. The sequence continues at coordinate 1,683,193 of NW_006352194.1, forward strand.
AGGGCAGAAGGTGAGGAGGAACAGGGAGTTGGTCACAAGGTCCTTCATGGCCCACAATGGCTGGGGGCTGGGGAATGTGGGGAGGGAATGTGGGGAGGAAATGCGGTTGGCCAGCCTGGGCTTGGCTCAGGCCAGTTTCAGGAACTCCTGCAGCGTGTTTTGTTCCACAGCCTCCACAAACAGCTCATAGTCCTGGGGGAGGGGATGAGAGAGGTGGTCACCTGAGTGCTGGAGCTCTGCCTCTGGCCGGAGTCCATTTATAACACCCCCCCCCACGCCCCCAAATCCCAGGCCCATACCCCACAGTACTGGTCTCCATTAACAATCTGGGGTGGGGTGGCTTTGGGGTTGCCCGCCAAGGCTCGCATCTCATCCCGTAGGGCGTTGTCCTGGGAGATGTCCACTAGCTCGTACTGGATGCGCTTCCCATCCAGGATGCGGGTTACTTCGCTCTGCTGGGATTTGATCTGGGGGCAGAAGGTGGGCAGGGGTTAGGAGCAAGCTGGAGGGCTTGGGGTGGAGGAAACGAACCCTGGGCAGACAGTGTGGCTAGGAGCTTTTGTCCCCCTGTCCTGACCACTGGGACTTTTGAGGATGAGACAGGCTTGCGGTGGTATGGGATGAGAGAGGGACCACCAACCATGCGAGGGAAGTCAGAATGAAGGGAAGTGGGACCAAGCTCAGGGTGGGTAGGGCCAGGAGCTCAGCGATGGGGAGGCGGTGTCGGCCTGGGTAGAGGCTGGTAAGGGACCACCCCTCCCTTCCCAGGTCCACACGGTGAAAGAGAAGGGCAAGATAAGGACGCGGTCTGGGTCGCCTGGAAGGGGGTGCAGAGAATGGGCGTCCGAGTGACGGAGAATGGGGCGTGGGCGGCTCACGTTGGGGCCGTGAGGCCCCAGGAGGCGCGATGAAGGCTCTCACGTTGGGGCCGTGAGGCCCGTGGTGGGAGCGGACCCAGGAGGCCGCGCCGGAGCTTCGCGGCCCCCGCCCCGCCCTCGCCTGGGGGCGGCTCCCG
>NW_006352194.1:1684473-1712375 GCF_000327345.1 Myotis davidii
AGGCTGGGGAGGGCCCTGATGGCTGGAAAGGCCGCCTCCACAGCCTCGCCTGGCTTTGCCACACCCAACTACCCACCCCCGGTGCCACGACAGCGCAGCGCAGCTCTGGGCTTTGCACTTTGAAGGCTGTTTTCAAACCTAAAGTTCCCAAGCTAGGGAACCTGGTTCCGAGGGGCTCTTTCACAAGGTCCACCAGGGGATACCCAAGTATGGCTAACCCCTCAGGATAGGAGGCGCACCAGAGCTTTGCCCCAAAGTTCCTCTCCACACATGGCATGCAGGTTTAGACAAGGAAGGGTGGCGGCAGGAGACAGGGCCACACCCTCAAGGAGCCAGATGGAGGCCAAGAGGCTGCTAGTTCTGGAAAGAAGTTAGTGTCAGGGCTCCCTGTTAACGACCCACAGCTGCCCGAGCTCCGTTTGTCTCAGTGGATAGACTCGAGCCTCAGCCTGTGGACTGAAGGGTCCCGGGTTTGATTCCAGTCAAGATCACCTGCCTGGGTTGCAGGCTCCATCATCAGTAGGGGCCGTGCAGGAGGCAGGCGATCCATGATTCTCATCATTAATGTTTCTCTCTCTCCCTCTCTGAAATCAAATACAAATATTAAAAAAAGATCCACAGCTGATTTTGAGGTAACCCAGCTCAATCCCAACTCCAGCTGCAGATGGCACTCTGAAACCACTCCTACTCTCAGGAAAAATTCAGGGAGCTCAAAGGGAGCGGATTCCAGGAACCAACCCAGCTTTGGAGACTGCTATCTGCCTGGGCTTGGGCATGTTGCCCCTGAGCAGTCCCCCGAGAAAGGCAATCCTAGCTCCCCAAAGCAAAAGCATTCAGACTTGCTCTGGGGAAGCCACTTCCTCATGGTGGCAGTTGACTTCCTCTCTCAGAAGATTACTCTTTCCAGTGGCAAATCTGCTCTATGATTCACGGCAGCTTTGCCCAATAGAAAGTTGTGTGGGAAGAGATCTAATTTTTCCCGTAGAACAATAGAGAAGTAGAGATACAGACACGAGGCTGGACCTGCCAACGGTCCCTCTTTGCTGTCTGAGGAACTTGGCTAACCTCCCAGGCTTTGGCTTCAACAAGCCAAAATGAGGGGTGGAGTAGGGGACTGTGGTGATGCAAGGCAATGGAAAACTGAGTCTGTAAATTTTTATTTTGTAATCAAAATAGGCAATACAAACCAGTTGACATAACAACGATTCATATAAATAACTGCTTATAAACTTTACGAGGAAAAATACCCGTGAGCATGGTGGCTGGGCTTCCAACACAGGGTGGAGACCAACCAGGCGGTTCTGCTTTCAGGAGAGGAGGCAGGAGCCCAGAGGCTAAGGGGATGGCTGGGTGAGGCTGCTCTGAATGGAAGGGATAAGTCACTCCATAAATAAAACACAACTTGTAAAAACACTTAAGGAGTCTCATTCAGACCCCGGAGTGAGGTCTAGGATATTGCCCTGACAGCACAAAGCTTAGCAAGAACCTCATGTTTGCTCTTTGAGACTCCTATAAACTGTTCAGTGTTCCCCACACCTACACATGACCTTCACTTGCCTGGGCTCCAGCTCTTGAGGAGCCTGGGGCCAGCTGGGCAATCAGATACAAACAACTGTGAGATGCTCCTTAAACGAGGAGCCAGGAGAAAACGGAAAGCAGAGAGTTCCAAGGCCCCAGAGAAACAAACAAAAAACACTGAAAACTATACCTTAAAGCTAACCTGTATTGGGTACTCCGAACTCTCAAGGAGCCCAGAACAGGAAAGGGAACCCCCTCAACAAAAGAGGCACAAATTAGGGCTGGGCATTGGCCCCAGCCCCAGGGTGAGGGGATGAGCAGCTTGACTGTTGACCTGTGGTATTCTGGGGGAAATCCTGCCTAAACCCAGAACCACAGGAAGAGTTTGCACTCAGAATCCAAGAAGGGGGCTACCTGGGTGACCTGAAAACCAAGAAGGGAGCCCAGGCCACAGGGCAGCTGGAGAGGGGGTCGCCTATAAAATGGCAGATGGAGGAGCCGGGCTATAATCCCCAGGCCTCCAATTACAGTGGGTACTATGCTAACGAATAGATCACCCTGAGGTGTCTGTGAGAACAAGAGCCCTGAGAAAGCAGCAGTGGAACTGGGCCTAAGCAAGCCCAGAAAGCCAGCTCAGCTCCCAGGAGGCTGGTGCTGGGGCCTGAGAATTCTTAAATGGCCACTGTTACTGGTACTCAGCCTTTCCAGGCCCCTCTAATGAACTCTGGGCAACAGCAGGACCAAGGTATGGAGTGGGAATGAATGTGGATCCACCCCAAAGGATGGAGAAGGGAAGTGAGCAGCCTGTTTGCCTTTGACATCAGCCTGGGGCTGGGAACAGTCTGTGAAGACTTATCAGGTGACCTGCAAAAGTTAATTAGTAACTCCCCCTCACAGTATGAATCAAGATGACAGGACAAATGCAATCCAACAAGGCAAAGCCAGTGTGTGACAGGGCAGGCACAGTTCTGTAGTCAGCCCCTGGCCCCAGATCAGGCTCTTACCTCCCTTCTACACCTTCTCTCTGGGAATAGCAGCAAACAGGAGGCAAGAGATTGTCAGGGCAGGACCTGCTGGACTGGGCTGTCAGCACACCAGGTCCTTCCTTGGGGAATACAACCTGTCCCACACCCAGCATTCCTCACTGCGTGACACAGTTTTCTCCCATGTCCTGGGCATATCTATCTGACATGGTGGTCCTTAAATCCTCGATGTCATGGCGCAGCTGTTGAACCTCTTCTAGTTTCCTCCTGATTACATCCGGCTTCTGTAAATCTAGTGGAGTCCCTGGGTGCTGTGCAGCTGGAGGGGAGAGCATTTTGAGAGAACATTAGTTAAGGGAAGCTGTCAGGTGGAGGGAGTAAGGCCCATGGTCTTGAGACACAGCACTTTTAAAAAAGCAGCTGGGGATAGTGGGCTGAAAATTTGCTGCCTAAGGGCCACTTTTTGCTTGTCCTGTGCCCAGGGACCCCCCCCCCCCCAAGATGCCTATTTCCAAAACAGATTTTCTGAACATCTCCTTTACAAAACACAAACTCTCAGAGGGCAGTGACCAAGCCTCCATAACCCTGTTGCCACGTTACCATAAAGATGGGAAAGGTGGATGAGGATGAGAGAATGAAAGCCATTCCCCTCTCCTGGGTCCCAGACTGGTCTGAGGACTCACAGTGAATGCCCAGGAGCAAGGAGAGATTGGGGTCATGGCCCTGGGCTCTCTGGGTCACAATGCTACAGACAGCTTGCAGATCTTGAAGACAGCTGGCCAACTCCTGGTGCAGCTCAAATGCCAGCTGGGCCGTGTCTGGTGAAGATGGGCACCCTGGTTGAGCTTGGCGCAGGTGTTCCTGGAGCGTCAGATTCTTTTCAATCAGGTCCTGGTTCTGTGCTGAAAGCTGAGTGGATAGATGGACAATATTAACCCAGGTCCAGAGAAAGGCAGTGTATCTGTACCTGAGTGTGGATAAATATGTGTGTGCAGGGTATGAGTCAGGTGATGTTCCTCCTCCCCATCCCTACTTACAGACTTAGCATTCCCACTTCCTTCTCGATTCCAGGCCCACTTCCTCCTGTAGGCAGGCCAGGCCCACAGAACTCCCGAACTGGAGAGGAAACCACTCCCCAGCAGACTCTGAGTCACCAGCCTCCAGGTTTCTGTTCAGGAACCAGAGAAGATACTCCCGCCCCTCGGAACTTTATCTGAAGCCAGTCCCTCAGCCAACACTGTTAGCCAGGCTATTAGAGAAGGCTTAATGTGAACTGTGAAATCTGAGGAGACACTGGTTTCAATCTCTCCCTGCCACCCTGACAAAAGTGGCCACCAGCCAGTCTGATCAGAGGGTGTCAGAGGAATAAAAGAAGTAATAGACAAGACAGCTAGTGGGCACTGGGTGGGGAGCTGGAGAAGCTGGGGACCTGGAGAACACAGTGCTGGAATTTATCCTTCCTTTTCGGACCTTCACTTCAGTGGAGCTGGGCTCACTACACAGACCAGTTACTCACGTATTACCTGTGTTTCTTTCCTCCTTTCACCCTGAACAGCTTAACCCACTCTGCTTCCCTCCCTATCTCTGTTCTGAAGACACTGAACAGTTCCCCAGCCCTTCACCCACAGTGAGCCATGTGACAATCCTTGCAATGGCAGACTCCTTCCTAGGTCTTGGCCATTGATCTTGGTTGTCCCCCAATGATAGCTGTTTACTCCATGAGGACCACCAAACCCTCAGTCTTCTTGAACCCTTCCCTTCCCAACTCCACAAATCTGTGGCTGTAGAAAGACAAAGGGAGAGTGACTTTCCACATACAAAAAGCATTCCTGGGTAATTATGGCCACTCTAAAACAGGCTTAGGACCTTTAATATAAAGGATGATGCAATGTCCCTTTTTATTCCTCTGCCAAAAAAACAAAAAAAACCCCAAACCAACAAAAAACCACCACCAAAACCCCTCAGCAGGCACCTTTCAAACATGGGAGCTCATGTGGGAGTAGGGATGGGAAGGGTACACAGAGACCAGGACTAGCTGAGGCTGCTCACCTCTTTGACAGCTGTGCGAAGCTGCTGCAAGGCTGTCTCCCTCTGCTGGGCCTCCTCTTTCAGGGCTTGGCTTGTTCCTTCTTCTTGAGCCACCTGCTGCTCTAGGCTCTAAATTCGATGGCAAGGAGTGACGGGAGAGCACACCAGGGGTAACAGGTCTGGTACAGACCATATCACCTCTGGCCTGGACTAAACAGTAAAGCCCTACCCTGCCCACACACTGCTGCTAAGAGATTATTTTAGAATAGCCCTGACTGAAACCCCCCTATAGCCAGTGACCATGTACAAAATAAGAGGCTAGTTCCTCGGCAGGGCATTCCAGGCCAGTCTAGCCCTTACCTACTTTTACAGCCATACCTCTTTTTACCCTCCACACAACCTCCATTTTAGCCAGACCTACAGAATAACTGGCTGGCCTTCATCCCCCAAGGCTCCAGCTTCAATATTGTTACTCATTCCTCTTCCCCTTCACCCAGAATTCTCTTCTGTTCTGCCTGTCACCCAGGAAACCTCCTCCAAGGCCACCCAAGCTTTCCTCAATCTGCAAATCAGATTCAATTCATCATAACCTCACCTTGCTACTCATACCGCCCTCAGAGACCATGAGTGCCTTTGTTGGTTGTGCAGATGATTCCTCCCTCCACTAGACCATTACTTTCTTTTTTAAAAATATTTTTTTTATTGATTTCAAAGAGAGGAAGGGAGAGGGAGAGAGATAAAAACGTCAAAGGGAGAAAATCATTGATTGGCTGCCACCTGCACACCCCCTCACCAGCGATTGAGCTCGCCACCTGGGGATGTACCTTGACTAGGAATCTAACTGTGACCTTCTTGTTCAAGGCCTGAGCCACGCCTGTCGGGCAAACAATTACTTTCTTGAGAGCAGGGAACATCCATTAGGTTGAATTCAATGTTTGCTGATAACTTACTGCGACATGCACTAAGGCTACTGAAAAGAATGCCAGTCGTTAAGGAGCTCACAGTCCAAGCCCCTCACAATATTGTTTTAAATGCTTTTACAGAGATGAGAAGGGGTAGGAGAACACTCCCACAGGCATCAAATCTAGATTGTAATGTATGTGTGTGGTGTGTGCATGCAGGGGTAGCCAGAGGGAGGAAAGTATTTATATTTATTATATTCTGCCTCTTATTCTATTCATTCTATTTCAATTTCCCCCCGATTTTGTAACTGATTTGAACAAATACAATATTGTAAAAATCTGAATTTTCCCATTTGTATTAATAAAAATATGTAACTTCCCAGGAGAATATCTCATCACTATGAAATACCCAATGTAACTATCCTGAACCCACATAATTCCAGCAAATTCATCTAATAATTTGCCTGAGAAGTCTCATCATGGCTAAATGTACCATTTAACATGTTAAGCTTTTGCAACCTTTGTGGAACATAGGGTTCCAGAAAACACAGACATTAAAACTCTACTAAAAACGCAAGATTTTAACTATATTTGGTTTGACTACACTCTAATAGGACTTGAAATATGAATTAGGTGAACTAAATAGGCATCGCCTGGCCCACAAATGGCAACGGCGGGATTGCAGCTTTTGTTGCTCCTCAGAATAAGTGTGTTTTATCCATTTTAGTGTGAAACCTCTTTTGGAGTCCAAAGAGAACCTGAGTGAACCTGCTTTTCCTAGGATTTCTTAGAGAACCCAATTAAGGACATGCCCACTCGGACCCAAGATTGAAACCAAGAGTTCTCTTTGATTTTTCCTTATGCTTCAATCCGCTATATTCTGACAGTCACTGATTCCTCTCAATTTTACCTCCTAAAATTCACAGAAATGCCAGGTTCCTTCACCATCTCTCACTAGGATTTTCACAACAGTTCACTGGCCTCCAGCTTTGTCTCTCTCCCAAGAGCAATCTTTTTCCATAAAAAGCCTGAATTGCTAACTTAACCACACCACACTCCAATTAAATGCTTTAGAAGATTCCCATCACCTACCTAAAGAATAAAAGCTGCCTGGCCAGTGTGGTTCAGTGGTTGAGCATCAACCCATGAACCAAGATATCCCCAGTAGGGGGCATGCAGGAGGTAGCTAATCCATGTTTTTCTCTCTATCCCTCTTCTTTTCTCTCTCTCTAAAATCATTATATTGCCCTAGCTGGTTTGGCTCAGTGGGTAGAACATTGGCCTGCGGACTGAAGGGTCCCAGGTTCAATTCTGACCAAGGGTGCATGCCTGGGTTGTGGGCTCAATCCCCAGTAGGGTGCATGCAGGAGGCAGCCGATCAATGATTCTCTCATCATTGATGTTTCTCTCTCTCTAGTGTGGCTAAGTGGTTGAGCATCGGATCCATGAACCAGGAATCACAGTTCAATTCTGGTCAGGCCACATGCCTGGGTTGCAGGTTCCATCACCAGTAGGGGGCGTGCAGGAGGCAGCTGATCAATGATTCTCTCATCCCTGATGTTTCTCTCTCCCTCTCCCTTCCTTTCTCTGAAATCAATAAAAACATATATTTATTTTTTAAAAAAGCTAACTTAATTGGAGAGACAAATTCTTCCCATACCCCAGTTCTCCATTCACCATCTTACTTCAACAGTATCACACTAGCCAAGTGTATTCTATATTTTTCATTAAGTATACTATAGAACTATCAGAGAGCTGTATGCTTGTAATTTTATTAAACTCTGTGAGTATAAAAAATTTATTTGGGTAAATGTTTAAAGTTAAAATATACTCTTCTAGTGTTTAATAAAAACAAAAACAAAAACAAAAACCAGTATCACACTGCTTGCAGCTCCATGTGCAAAACCCTGCTGTTTCATGCCTCCATGTTCCTACCTGTGCTGTTCCTTCTATCTGGAGCTCCAATACCATTCCTTCCAGCTCTACCTCTCTGCCTGCCTAATTCTTCCTCCTCCCTCAAGGGTCATGACCTCCAGAAACCCTTGATCTCCTCCTCCTCAACCAACTCTTCTATGCTCCCCTAGGGTAACATGAACATGGCACTCACTGCACTGATTGGATCTCATTCTTGTATTCCTAACACTGAACAAATTGGATGGCAGAGAATGGAACAGTGTTGGCTGAATTCTAGAGATTCCATTAAGTCCTGCCCACCATATCCCAAGGACTCCAGCTCACCTGTACTTGTGAGTGTAACTGGCCCATCTTCTGCTGTTGCCTTCCCACAATCTGAAAGGCAAAGTTATCAAGAAAGGCTATAAGCACACGTTGATGTTGAGGTAGGAGGCAAGAGGGCAAGAGACTACACTAGGACCTGTGGTCTGGCTATTAGCTCTACTGGCTACAGCCAGCCAGTCAATAGTGAGATCATGGTGAAGACAAGTTAACTCTACCTACAGAAATACAACCCAGATTCCTTATCCGATAGGCTAACCAACTTCACACTCCTGTGCTTCAGTCACACACACACAAATGAGTGTGGACTTACTACTGGGGGTGAGAGACAACCTCACCCTGATGACGGAGGGCCAGTGGAATTAACTTTATATATAGCCAGCTTACATTCCTGTTCTTTGGTCAAGGACATGACTAAAAATTCAGTTGAACAAAACCTGGCTTATCCAGGGCTGTGATGGTTGTTACGTATAGCCTTCTCACACTGAATGTTGAAGGAGAGAACCTGAATAGGCCCAGTTTCCTGTTCTTTGAGACCTCAGGTATTCTCTGAACTATTTCTGGGTCTTCTTTTTTGCTGATTTGTGATCAGTCTCACCAACAGGCCCTGGACTGCTCCTCTGCTGAATTAGGGCCACATCAGTGCCAGAGATTCTGTAGAGGGCCGGAGCAATGAATGAAGTGCACCATTTTGGAGCATCCGGTCTGAATGTTCAGAGGCATGTCCTCCCCTCACTTTCTTACCTGTCATAAGGATGAATACCTAAATGCAAACTTATTATGCAGGAGTGACTTCTCGGAAAAGAGGGAAAGGCTCTGGGTAATACAGATGGCCCAGGGCCAGAATTCATGGTGCCTTCCCCAAACACAAATTTCTCTTTCCTCTTAGCCTACCACCTGTTACAGCCTGGATACCCTCAATCACCTTTCGGAGAGAATCACATTCCTTCTGCCAGGACTCCATTTCCACCTTTGGACCTTCTTCCTGTTGGGCTGGACCTTCTCCACTGGCCTCCATACACTGCTTATCTTGCAGGCTGAAAGACAGTGGCCTCTTCAAGAAGTCTGAAGTCAGAGGGATGTGGCTCTGACTCCTGATCTGCTTGTATGTTTGGGACAAAACACTTAGGCCCTTCTGAGCCACAGCTGAGGATAACATTAGGTATGTTGTAATGGAAGGTGTGCCACCCTGAAACTACTTAGTCCCTTTATTAGAAGCCAATATCTATACCAGGGGTCCTCAAACTTTTTAAACAGGGGGCCAGTTCACTGTCCCTCAGACCGATGGAGGGCCCGACTATAGTTTAAAAAAAAACTATGAACAAATTCCTATGCACACTGCACATATCTTATTTTGAAGTAAAAAAACAAAACGGGAATAAATACAATTTATATTTGCATGTGGCCCACAGGCCGTAGTTTGAGGACCCCTGATCTATACAATGGCCACCTGCCCAAGGCTTTTATTCTTTGTTTTGATATCTAAAAAATAAACATTCATCACATGTATTTAGATTATAAAAGTCATACATGTATACTGTAGAACTTTGGAAACCATAAAAAAATCTCTTTTTCTTGGTATACATAGTTTGGGGCAGAATCAACTTTGTCCCCTAACTTCACTTCTGACTCCAAACAATGGTCTCCCCTAATGGATCCCCACAGTCACTTTCATCATGGCCCATCTGCTAAGATAAACAACAGGGTCACTGTGGTATATTAGGATGAAAAATCCAATCCATCCCATTAGAAACTGGATTTGATCCAAGAAGCTTTTGAAACACAGCCATCACATTTTCAGAAATTGCTATTAATATGGATGAGGCTCCCAAGACACCCTGAGAGTACATTATGCTATTTTGTTCTCAGAACCTGTTGTGGCAATCAAGAGCAATCCCTCGTGCGGAGAAGAAACAGATTCTGCTGGTAGTCTTTAGCTTACAAGGTTCAAAATGTGGATAACTCCCCAGTGCTCAGCACCAGGATCTACTTTTGCAAATATACAGACAACTTATTTCCCAGTTTATAAAGTGCTTTCATTCATTCAACACAGATAGTCAAGGATTATTATTCAGCATTGTTATGGCAGGCACTGAGCTGGACCCTTCTAAAGGATAAAATGACAAGTTCCCACTGTACCATTATATCCCCCAGACTCCATCTCAAAGACATAGGTCGTTTTTCTATTATTCACACTCCAAACAAAACGAAGCTTAGAGAAGAAGAGATCAGAGCAGTCACACAACTAGTACGGGGTGGCCAGGACCAGAACCTAGCCCTCCTCTTCCTCAACCGCACAGGGATGTTTACCTGTGTCCAGTGGAGCATTCTGCTTCTGTCTGTCTCAGGCTTTCCAGCTGAACCTCCTTCTTTCTGCAAGCTGCCTGGGTCTCCTCCAGCAAATCCTCCAACTCAGTCACTCTCTCCTGCAGCTCTGTGATCTTCAACTCAGAATCCTTAAGCTGGGAGACAGGATTCCATGCTTAGGTCAACAAACTAAAAAAGACTGTCTGGGTCTTATAAAATTTACAGTCCAGCTGTGTCTTGATATGGGGAGTTTCCTTTCGGGAACCACAGGGTAACTGCATACAGCAGAGGCGGAGAAAGTCCCCCTGGTTTGGCCACTCCCTGCTTGCCCCAGGTACGCCCAGACATTGCTGCTACCTGCTGGCTCTGCTTCTGATGGTCTTCCAGGGTGGGCAGGTCAGCCAGGTAGCGCTCCAAGGTTTCAATACGCTGCTGCTTCTCCCGGTTCTGCTCGGATTCCTTCTGGCATTTCTTTTTCAAATTATTGATATGTTTATCACGACCCTTGACCTAGGGAACGACATGTCCAGAATCTATCTCCATCGACTCCTCCAGGAACCTGAACATCAATTTTTTTTTTTTTAACTGACCACTGTCTCTGTTCTTAGAGCTGTAAATATTTTTCTACTACAATGAAGGCAGGAAGTGGTTCAAATTTTACCATTTGAGATTAGGGCATAAAGTGCAGAGTTAACACACCTGAACTTTCCAATCAAGGACAAGGAAGAAGAGCTCCCTGGGCTGTTTTCAAAAATTGCCCAAGTACTTCTGCATAATAAATAATCTGTCTGGCCCTAGCCGCTGTCCCATGCATTCCAGTTTGATTCCTGGTCAGGGCACAAATCTCCAGTAGGGGGCATGCAGGAGGCAGCAATTAATGTTTCTCACACAGATGTTTCTCCCTCTCCCTTTCTCTCTAAATAAATCAATAAAAATAAACAAACCGCCGAAACCGGTTTGGCTCAGTGGATAGAGCGTCGGCCTGTAGACTGAAAGGTCCCAGGTTCGATTCCGGTCAAGGGCATGTACCTGGGTTGCGGGCACATCCCCAGTAGGAGGTGTGCAGGAGGCAGCTGGTCGATGTTTCTCATCGATGTTTCCAACTCTCTATCTCCCTCCCTTCCTCTCTGTAAAAAATCAATAAAATATATTTAAAAAAAAAATAAACCAACAAAAAAAGTCAACAGAGGAGGAGACAAAGTATATAAGAAATTTCAATATATTTTCAGAAGATGAAAGTGGATGGAGGGATAAATGACTTGGAGCAGAGGAGTTATACTCTGCAGTGGGAGTTAACATTTAGAAAACAATGTGCCCTTCAGAACTCCCAATAATCTCTGTACTAAGGCACCAGGTACTCCTGAGGCAGGTTATCAGTCATAGATCTGAAAAATAGGGGGATTTACTGCAAGTCTATATACAGGTTAGCTGGATACCATCCTCACCCTAGGTTTCCCCAATAGGATAATGGAGATTTAATCTCTGGAGAAATCAAATGAGAGATTCCAGACTCAGGAATATCAGTCACAGCAGGCAGAGAGTGAAGTGGTGGGTTGAAAATAAGTACAAGTAAAAATCAATGTACACAACGGTGGGACTCTAAACCTCATCTTGTTCTCAGTGTCAAGAACCTAACAGCTAAAAGCATTCTTGCTCCCAGCTGTTCCATGGAACAGGCTGAAGATTCTTTTCTAAAGAGAGGTAAGACATTCAGATACTTATATTTGATGGTTCCCAAGAGAGATGGCAGTTTAAGTCTGGACATACTATAGACAAGTCTACCAGGCAACTACCATGAACCCAGAGCTTCCATCCAGCTTTTAAATACTTCCTTTTATTCAAGGATCACCAAGACTCTAACTTGAAAGTCACCAAACAAAATAAAAAGCCCTGAAGGAAACAAGAAACACTATAAGTAGGTGCAGATATCCCAAAAGGTATAATCAATATAATCAAAAAAATAAGCTAACTGCATCCATGAAATAAAAACAGCATAAGCCCTAGCTGGTTTGGATAGAGCATCGGCCTACGGACTGCAGGGTCCCAGGTTCGACTCAGTCAAGGGCACAAGCCTGGGTTGTGGGCTCGATCCCCAGTGGAGGGCATACAGGAGGCAGCCGGCCGATCAAGGATTCTCTCTCATCACTGATGTTTCTATCTCTCTCTCCCTCTCCCTTCCTCTCTGAAATCAATAAAAAAAATATTTTTAAGTAAATAAATACAGCAAAAGAACAAAAAAAGAATACTATTCATATATGTAGAAGTATATTTCAGGAGAAAGAGAAGAGTTGAGGATGAATACCTTTATGGAGTAGACTAGGCACAGAACTACTAACTTTTATTACAAACTTATTGGTATCTGATTATTTACCTTAGAGATTTGTATTATTTAGATTAAAAGTTTCTTTTCAATATATGTTTTTATTTATTTCAGAGAGCTAAGGAGAGGCAGAGAGAGACAGAAACATTAATGATAAGAGACTCATTGATTGACTGCCTCCTGCATGACCCCCACTGGGGATCGAGCCCACAACCCGGGCATGTGCCCTGACCAGGAATTGAACCGTGACCTCCTGGTTCATAGGTCAACGCTCAACCACTGAGCCACGCTGGCCAGGCTAAGTTTCTTTCATAACAAGTCTCTCAAAGTCTTTGTTGTACCAGAGGCACCAATATCACCTGGGAACTTGCTAAAATGTAGGCTCTCAGGCCTCTTCCCCTTCCAGAACTACTGAAGCTGGATCCACATTTTAAACAAGATCTCCAAGTAATTTTTTAAAAATATATTTTTATTGATTTCAGAGAGAGGAAGGGAGAGGGAGAGATAGAAACATCAATGATGAGAATCATTGACCGGCTGCTTCCTTCACGCCCCCTACTGGGAATCAAGCCCACAACCTGGGTATGTGCCCTTCATCCGAATCGAACCTGGGACCCTTCAGTCCCCAGGCCAGTGCTCTATCCACTAAGCCAACTGGCTAGGGCCAAGTCATTCTTTTTTACTATTCCTACTCCTAACCAAAACTAAGTTTAACCTTACTCTTAACCCTAACCATATACCTAAGCTCAACTTAAACCTAATCCTAACACTAAATCACACCTAACCCTCTTAATAACCCTAATACTAAACCCTAACCCAAAAACTATCTAACTTCTTCCACTAAGTGAAACCCTAACCCTAAAACTCAGCCCTATCCCTAACTTTAACCCCAACCCTACCCACTATTGCTAACCTCAACACTAACCCTAAAACTAACACAAAAGCTAACCTGATGTTTAACCTCAACATGAACCCAAACTCTACACTAACCCTAACCCTGACCCTATCCTAACAGTAACTCCATACCTAAACTTCACCCTAACCGTAACACTAATGCTAACAATATACCTAACCTTAAACTTAATCCTAACCTAACCCCAACACTCTATAAAATCCTCTTCATAACTCTAACACTAACCAAAATCCTAATCCAAACCTATACCTATCCTCAACACTAATCCTAACACTAATCCTAGACCGAACTCAACTCTCTATCACTAACTTTAACCAGAAACATAACTTTACTATCTTCAACCCTAATCCTGTCCCTAAACCAACCTCAACCCTAATACTATATCTAACCCTAACCCTGTACTAAACTCAACCCTAATTCTAACTCAAAACCTAATGCTATACCTAACCTCAATCCTAACCCTATACTGTCATACCTAACTTTAATCCCATAACAATATTATACTTAACCCTCTCTATAACCCTAATATAATCCTAACCCTAAACCTGTATCTTAACCTTATCCTTAACCTAATTCTAATCCTAACCCTACCAATATACCTAACCTCAATCCTAAACTTAATCCTAACACTAACCTTACACCTAAACTCAAACTGAAATCCAACCTTAACACTAACCCTATCTCTGTACTAAACTTCAACCCTACCCCGAACCTTTACCCTAAATCTTACCCTAATCCTAGCAATAACTTAACCCTATACCTAACCTCAGCCATACCCTAAACCTAGCCCAAGCTAACCCTAAACCTAAACTATACTTAACTTTAACCTAACTTAACCCTAAAACTAACCATATACGTGGGTCAACTCTAAACCTACTCTAAGTGACTCTTAAGCACATTAAAGTTTAAAGTTTAAGCACTGTTCTAGTTGATTTTGATGTAGATGGTCCAGAACTAAACATTATTAAACTGCCCCCACCCCTAGAACATCTGCATTAGAGAAAGCTGTGACTAGAACCAAAAGATTTTAAATCAGCCCTGGCTGTGTATCTCAGTGGTTAGAGCGCAGGCCCATGCACCGGAGGTCGTGGGTTCAATTCCTGGTCAAGAGCAAGTACCTGGGTTGGCTCCCTGGCCTGTGTGGGAGGCAACAAATCAATGTGTTTCTCTCACATCAATGTTTCTCTCTCCCTCTCTCCCCCTTTCCCTTCCACACTCTCTCTTAAAAAAAAAAAGAGGGAAAAAAAATTTTAAATCAGCTCCTTCTATGACAATCAAGCTCACTCAAAGACAATTCTAAGAGCAATGGCAAAAATGTAAAAACTCCCAAGCTGGCTGCACACATGGAATTCTTCTCCTTTTTAGGTAGAGTGAAGAGAAACCAGGCTGAATGGTGCAAATTTACCATAGGTATTTAAACATCATGCAATGGTATCATCTGGTATGACTGCTCAGGCCGGTTTTCCACCTACGTCACCTGGTGGCCCATCACAACCTGGGGCAGTGAGGGCTTATACTGTGGTAGTTTTGTGGAGATGAAACAGAAAGAAGGAGCTCCATTTCTAGCAGACCAGTCCTGCATGAGAAGTCAATGCAGGGTCTGACCCAATTGGCTGGCTTCCCCTGGTTCCAAGAATGGGGCCAGAAACAGCTTAGAGTTTGGCAGGAGAAAGCTGACTGTCAACTCCTTTGTGAATTAGAGAGCTATCAGCTCCTTAGCTCACCCTATCTTCCTGTTTCTTCCCCTCCTCTGAATGCTTCTGCAACGCCACTCTGAGAGACTCTCTGATGAGTTGGACTTCAACTTCTGAAGCAGAAAGTTTCCTTTCAAGCTCGATCTTTTCCTTGTTCAAGGCTTCTGTCTTCTGCGCAAACTGCGCACGTAAGAAAGTGTTCTCTCGTTGCAATTCCTGCAGAAAGATTCTCAATATACCTATTCCTTACTCTTACAGTCCCATGTAATTTACTTATCCCAGGAGACTTCATGGCCAAATATTATCTTTCTCTGAAAATTTCAAGCAGTGCTTCTCAGAATGTGATCCTAGGACTAACAGCATCAGTATCACCTGGGAATTTGTTAGAAATGCAAATTCTTGAGCCCAATTCCAAGACCCACTGAATCAGGAACTCTGGGGCTGGGTCTTAACAATCTATGTTTTAAAAAGCCCTCCAGATCCCTGGCTGGAGTGGCTCGGTTGGGTGTCATCCCGTGCCCCAAAAGGCTGCCAGTTAGATTACTGGTCAGGACACACACCCGAGTGGTGGGCTCGATCCCTGGGATGGGGTATGCAGGAGGCAACCGATCTATACGTCGCTCTCACACAGTTTCTCCCTCTCTCTTTCTAAAGATCAATTTAAAAAAATCTTTTTAGAAAAGCACTCCAGGTGATTCTGATGCACACTCACATTTCAGAACCACTGCCATGAAGCAATACCTGAGGAGTTATAGTATCATAGAAGGAACACAGGACAAGATACCAGAAGACCTGGACTCCAAGGCACAAGGCCAATTTTTTCATCAGTAAATCAGAGAACTGAACTAGATTTTATCTAACAACTAGAGGCCGGTGCATGAATTCGTGCATGGGTGGGGTCCCTAGGCCTGGCCAGCGATCAGGGCCAATTGGGGCCAGGCTGATCAGGGCCTGCTAGCCGGGAGGAGGGACCATGGGAGGTTGGCCACCAGTGCCCAAGGAGGGAACCGGCCCTCGGCCCCCCTGGGAAATGGGCTGTGTCCGCTGCCACCTACCCCCAGTTCCCTGTCCCATCCCAGGGCCTGAAGGCCCCAGCAGAGTCAGGAGAGGAGGCCATGGTCACCAGGTCGGGTGTGGGAAGAATGGACTCCTCCCCACCACCGCACGGTTCCCTGCCTCCCCCCCTACTCCCCTTCGCTCTCACAGCGACTGGTCAACCAGTCGTCCCAGTCATTCGGGTGTAACGATTGCTTAGGTTTTTATATATATAGATTTGATTCTATAAGATGGAACAGTCTCACAAGCCCACTAGGTGGCAAAATCAGTACTATAATTTGTCTATATCCATCACTCAAAAGCCCAAATTGCAGAGACTCTTAGCCAACAAAGCTGGCTTTTTCTAGAGTCATTGACTTCAGTGAGAATATGGCTTCCTTCAGTTGTTCCTAGACATGGAAGATAAAAATTAAAATGGCTCTAAATACACCGTTACATCTGCCTCTCCTTCCATTGGCCAGGGCTGGTAGATTAAGACCTCAGAACATCACCCAACTCTAGACCTTACAATGTACCTTGCTCTGCCTTCCTTTTCTCCCAAGTATATCCTGACACCAAAGCATCTGGACTTCCACCTGATTCTATCCTCAAGCCTTTTCTGCCCCCACATGGGCAGGACAAGAGATGCTTTAAATTAGGATGTTTACTCTTTGAGGGAAGGGACACCTTACATCACTTGGTTTCTTTTCTATTTCCTGGATACCTAACAGTGCCAAGCATAGCTAAGATACTAAATTATGACAAGCAGAATGCCAACCCAACTGCCAATGCTTACCTGCAGCCTCAGCAAGCAGACATCCCCAAAGGGGGCAGGGCGGCCCAAAAGGGCACTGTGGACTTGTAGTTCACTCTCTCGCACTTTCTGCTCCAGCTGAGAGATGTGTTTCCTCTGTCTGCAAAAGCCAGAAGAATAGGGTCCAGGATTCTAACACTAACCAACTTGCAAATATAAGCCCCCACTTTCCTTAGATGGGTACATCGATGCTATATAAGCAAGGACCTTAGATTCTGGGCAGTACTATTTTGCTGGAGGAGAACAAATGAGAAAGCTGACTGAGGGGAAATGAAGAAAGATCAGTTACAAAGAAACCGCTGCCTGCTTTAGGCATTCCCACAGCCCCTGCAGATACACAATTGGTCTATCACATTTGTCAGCTAGAGGACTAGGCTGCTTATCAACCTAGCTCTACCATGAGGCAAGGAGTAAACATAAACAGAGGGGAATGTACTGCCCTTGAGGAGAATTCATTAAGTGTCCTTAGTGGGGGCTGAGAGAACAGAAGCTGGTCTATGGTAGGTACCCTATGCTCTCTTACTTGTCAATGAGGAGTTCCTTTTCCTTTAGAAGGTGTTCATTACTGTTCAAGATGCTGACCAACTGTGCTGGTTCTAACATGGGCAGTGAAGGAGCAAATGCAGCAGGATGGTGGCAGGTGGCTCCATTCTGAAGCTGAAAGACAAGCAGGACCAAAGGGGCTTGATCTTGACCCACAGGCACCTGAAAACACCTGAGCAATATGCTGGGTCTGTAGTCAAGGTTCATTTTGGCTCAGACTAAGAAGGCCCAGTGTTTATGAAATAATTTTAGCTCTGATGCATGACTGGAAAGAACCTGCCAGGGAGACTTCTGCCAACTGGACACAGCTCAGAAAGGCTCTAGTTTCTAAGAAAAGGTCAGTTATCTTTTATTATCTGACAACAGAAGCAAACCAAGAGCTAAGATGTCCTCAACAACTAGGAAAAAATAGTATATTCAGCTTCTTTCCTTCCCACTCTTAAGTAGCACATGGACTTTTTTAAAAACACAAAACTGGTATAGTGGAAAAAGCATAGGGGTTCAAAGACAATTTTTAAACCCTAGCTCTGTCACTTAACCAGCTTTGTGATCCTGGGCAAATTACTTAGTCTAAGAACCTACTAAATTTCTACATATACCTCACCAAGATGCTATAAGGATTAATTAAGATTCTGTAAGTAAAAGTACCTAGCCTAGTGACTTTTTTGGGTCTTCTCTTGTAACCCTCTACTTTGGAGAACCTATCTGGTGTTTCATTAGACCACCAACAGATTCAATGGCATCCATAAGCCTTCATTTCTTATCTATAAACATTTTCCCTCTTTCTTACAAATGTTTTCTTTAGAGTCAAAACTTAGAAGACACAACCTATACAAGTTCAAAGATCTGTACCAAACCCCAAAATCCAAGCAAAGAAGCCCCTCTACCTACCTGCATTTGTTCCATCTGTAAACGAATCAATTCCAGATGCTGCCGACAAGTGCTGAGCTCACAAGACCGCTCTCGAGGATGCCAAGGGTCAGAATTTGGCTGCCACACCTGAGAGGATAGAGGCTTGGAGAGCCCAGGAGCAGGCTGGAGTCCCAAAGGGAGCAACCCACTGCTGCTAGGATGTAGTCCATTCCGATCACATACCACACCACTGTCTGGGGTCTTCTTGGTCTCAGGCAACCCTTTGTATAACTCCTTGTTTGGGTCGGTTCTTAGGTTGTGGAAGTGGACCCTGTAGCGAGGATCTGAATAAAGTGTCTCCATCACTGCTGACTGATTAAGGGTAGACTCCATACTGGGAATATCAAACTTCCTCATCTCTTCTTCTCTTTCATGGCCCACGGCTGGAAACCAAGTCCGCTCAATTCCATTTTCTCCAGCAGTACCACAATGATACATGAAATCTCTAGATAAGCCTGGAGAATGTTTCATTCCACCAAGCTCTCCATTTCTTGTCATTCCCACACTTTCAGCCAATCCTGACAAAGGGATTTTGGAGGAAGAGGGTCTGGCAGGTGTAGAATTTGGCTTGGCAGGAGAGGTCCCTAAAGTAGAAGGCATCACATGGGCTGTTGGAATGGTCACGTGGCTTTTGATGGGCTGGAAAGACGGACTGCTACTTGAGCTGCAAAAATCTGTGGAGAGAATAGTCTTCCATAAGTCAAAATCAAAGCAGCAAGGTTTGTGGAGTTGAGCTGCTATGTCTGATGTTCTCTGCCTATCCTGAGACCAAGGAGAGAGGCATTATCATCACAAATATCAGGCAAGAAGACACGATAGCCTAACTGGGAGATGTGTGTTCTAGGTTCTCAAATGCTATTCACAAGGTAAACCAACAAAAGGCAACACTGGATTCACTTTCAATTTATACTCTATCCCTTGTTTTTTAATAGAAAATCTTGCCAGTCAACAAAGCTGAAAACTGAACTTAAAAAAAAAATCAGCCCTAGCTGGTTTGGCTCAGTGGATAGAGCACTGGCCTTCAGACTGAAGGGTCCCAGGTTCGATTCCAGGCACATGCCTGAGTTGTGGGCTCAATCCCCGGTAGGAGGCATGCAGGAGGTAGCTGATCAATGATTCTCTCTCATCACTGATGTTTCTCTCTCCCTCTCCCTTCCTCTCTGAAATCAATAAAAACATATTAAAAAAAGAAACTTAAAAAAACAATCACTTACTTAAGGGAAATGGATTAGGTCCTACTCTTCTGGGAGCTGGGAACCTCTAAGCTATAATCCAATCTAATAAAAATATCCTTTCCAAGATCTGCAAGAATCCTCTGTGACCTCCAAAAGCTCCCCAGTGAAGGTGAGGAATGAATCTAAACCATCTGAAGAATAAGGCAAACTGGATAGTGCCGCTCTAGATCCAAGGCAGGGAATACAGCTTCGAATCAAGCTTCTGTTCTTTCTCCCACACACCAGAAGCAACTGCCTGGATATGTGAAGTTATTCTTAGTAACTCTCAGGTTTCATTCTCGCACAGTGAGCATTCTCAAGTGGGTACACACTGAAATGCTCTAACTTGTATTTTGCCTTTCACTTACCCCTTTGTTTGTATCCAACTGTGATTTTTTCCCTTTTCCCTCAGACTGGACTTATGTTTCTTTTAGCTCCTTCCTAGTCTTGGAAGACAATTATTATTAGCCCTGCCATAGAAGGTTCATATTTCCAACTTTTAAGTGCTACTCTGAAGAAGACTACAAGGGCACAGTACTAACATGCCAGGGTAGTGGCTACAAGAAAACATACCTGTTACCTTACTGAGGCAGAAAACTGAGTAAGGGGAAAGGAATATAAATGTCTTCCCTTTTCAATTATGCCCAGAACTCTTTTCTAAACCAAGCGCACCTACCCTGGTAAGAGTGGACTAGCAATCTGTTTCTTTTTTTCTTTCCATCAACCAACAAAGAACACACTCAGCTACCAAGGACAGATACTATAACCTTTCCTAGAATTATATGAGTACAGATGAGCGACCATCTTCTCATATGAGTTTGTAAGCAGCTCTTTAAAAACACAGGCAATGCCCTAACCGGTTTGGCTCAGTGGATAGAGCGTCACCCTGTAGACTCAAGGGTCCAAGGTTCAATTCCGGTCAAGGGCATGTTCCTTGGTTGCGGGCACATCCCCAGTAGGAGGTGTGCAGGAGGCAGCTGATCGATGTTTCTCTCTCATGGATGTTTCTCTCTAACCCTCTCCCTTACTCTCTGTAAAAAATAAAAAAAAAAGTATTAAAAAAAAAAGGACTTCCAAGACTAGGAAGCTCTCTACTTAAAATCCTCCATAACACCCAGCCAGTGTGCCTCAGTGGTTGAGCCCTGATCTATGATGTCATGGTTCGATTCCTGGTCAGGGCACATGCCTGGATTGTAGGCTTGATTCTTGGTGGGAGGCGTGCAGGAGGCAGCCGATCAATGATTCTCTCTTATCATTGATGTTTCTCTCTCTCCCTTCTTCTCTAAAATAAAAAAATGTATTTTTTAAAATCCCCCATAACAGCATAATAGTATCCACTCTCACTAACAGTTCCTGCTCCAAAAATGTAATTTTGGAACAGAAGAGAGGGACTGCTACGAAGGGCTGCTAATATGTTGAAGTTAGTTAACACCTCTTTCCATTCTCCATTCACAGCACCACTCTCTCTCTCAAGACTCACCAAATTCAGTTTTGACCCCATAACACCCAAAGTAGTAATGCCAAAGCCCAAAAGGTACTACCTGACCCAGGAGAATATAGTTTTTCTAATTTCCTGGTGAGTGTGGTCCACCTATGGATGACAGAAGTGAAGTCTATCAGCATTTGTCACTTGTCTATTGGGTTTGTTTATTTATATTAAGGAAACTGCCTGATTCTTACAAAATACTAAAAAGTAAGTTGGACCTGAAGTATGATTTGCGGTTCAGAACACTTTGAAACAAAATGACAGCACTTATTTTTAAAAGGGTCACTACCTTGCACAATTTTCAAAGTCTTTCAAAATTTAGTATATGGGATATGTTGTTTTTATTTAGAGAAGTCTGGCTTTTACCTGAGCCTCTCCCCGAAAACTATTAGCCATTTTTTTTAACTACCTTGAAAGCCCTCTCCCATGCATTGACCAAATGGAAATAATAAAGCTTTTTGCAGCAAAAACAAAACAAAACCCAAACAAACAAACAACAAAACGACAGGTGGGACAGGGCCAGATCATAAGAGAACTGAGGCCTCTGAATTTTATCCTGTAAATAATGGAAATGTGAGGATTGCAGAAAAAAGGAAACTATGAAATCAGGCTTTTAGAAAGATTAATCTGGCAGTAGAAGAAAGATTAGACGTTGTTTGTGATAGGACAAACAGTAGAAATTTAGAGGAAGGGACCAGCTGTGGGAAGCATGGAATAAGAAGTATCAGGCAGACTTAGTGGACTGACTTATGAATATTCTGGAAATGACAATACACCTGGCATACAACCTGAAAGCGACAACACATATTGGTAATCAAATTATTAATCCAAACTTACCCTCTGTCATGTCTGAGCATGATGTGCCAATGGCTGTGTCCCCACTGTCAGTAACACTGGAACAGCGGCTGAAGCGGCTCCGAAAGGCCTCCGAGATAACTGGAGTCTGCCATTCACAACCCAGAGAACTGCTTTTCTTAATCACAATGGAACCTGAAACAAGAAGCATTTCTACCTTTAGAGTGAACCAGCTGATGCAACCCCACAAGACTCTTTTTAAAAAATCACTTAAGCCCTAACCGGTTGGGCTCAGTGGATAGAGCATCGGCCTGCGGACTGAAGGGGCCCAGGTTCGATTCCGGTCAAGGGCATGTACCTTGGTTGCAGGCACATCCCCAGTAGGGGGTGTGCAGGAGGCAGCTGATCGATGTTTCTAACTCTCTATCCCTCTCCCTTCCGCTCTATAAAAAATCAATAAAATATATATATATATTTTAAAAAATCACTTGAACTTGTGAGAAATAGCAGCATCCCACCCCCTTCTCGCTCCTGTGCCTATTTCAGCAACTCTGAGTTTGTTAATTTTAAATGGAAATAGCATGAGAAGTGAGAATGTTCAAAGACAGAACCAAGACCTACCAGGAATCCAGGAGTACTGAGACAGAAAACAATAATATTTGATAGTAGCTACCATTTCTGAAATCTAGAAGCCACAGCACTTTATAAACATGATCTCATCTACCTATTTACTGAAAAGTATTATCATATTAACACCCCTATTTTATAGAGGATAGAACTGAGATTGGAACCTAGGATGTTCTAATCCCAATACCCACATTTTTCCTTCTTACAAGCTTTAACAACAGGTGCTGTTAGCCTTCTGGGCAAGACAATGTATAAAGGATGATTTAGCATTCCTGGTCCCCATCCACTAAATGCCAGGAGTAGCCCACCCCATCCTACCATCATTGTGCAACCTGAAACTACCCTGTATGTTTCCAAATGCTTCCTATGGTAATAGGAAAACCACTGTTTGACTGAACCACAGTGCCCTCATGAGTAGGGTGAATCCAGATCAAGGTGAGTCTTAAAAGTCAACCTAAAGAGCTTTTGAGAGCAATGCAAAAACAAACAAACACCCCAAACCAACCAAACAAAGTTTCTGAGTGGGTAAGATATAAGATTGATGAAATTTATTTGACTTTACTAACAAAGATTTAAATTCAAATTATTTGTTTTAAAAAATTTTTATTTATTGATTTGAGAGAGAAACAGATTTGTTGTCCCACTTAGTTATGCATTCATTTGTTGATTCTTGTATGTGCCTTGACTGGGAATGGAACAGCAACCTTGGCACATCAGGACAATGCTCTAATCAACTGACTACCCGGCCAGGGCTCAAATTATTTTTTTTTAAAACCACTATAATTTTTCTAAATTGTAACTGATGACCCATGTAAAAAAACAAACAGAAAAAAGCATAAACAACAAAAAAACAAACAATAAAAAGGTAATGGCAGTTATTTAATTCATTTTTTTTCATTTAATTCATTGAAGTATCAGAGTTTAAGATGAAATCAGAAAATATGGTTCTACAGATTCTCTGAGCTAGTGTGAAGCCAATAATATTTGAACACAATCATCTTATTCCCTTCTTCCAAGCCACCTAATTCCTTCTACTTTTGTTCCTTTTTGAGCTACCATTACTTCTGCATTCTACTGAAGGAACCCTAATTTTACCTAAAGACTCCTTTTATCCTTTGGGTCACAGTGAACTGTCTGATTTGAAAGAATCTATATACATGCAGCAATCTGTAATAGTCTTTTTTAAAATGAAAGTCTTTCATTAATATTTATTTTTTTAGAGAGAGGAAGGGAGAGAGAGAGAAACATGGATGTGAGAAACATTAATTGGTTGCTTCCCGTACATGTCCCAACTGGGGATAGAACCCACAACTGAGACATGTGCATTGATCTAGAATTGAACCCGCCACCTTTTGGTGTACTGGATGATGCTCCAACCACAATGGTGAGGGCATGTAATAATCTTTAATAAAAGACATAACCAACAATCAGATCTTCTGATCAGTGTAAGATTAGCCAGTGTTAACTATACTAAATTAGTGTAATACTAGCCAGAAGCAAAGAAATTTGACCTCTTGGTCAGTCTATATAGTGTTACCTCTCTAGTCAGTGTAGTTTACCAGGCCTTTTGAAGTAGTAAAAATTGATTGAGGACCTGTATTACCATGTTCCTGGCCTCCTACTAGAAACCACTCTGTTATTACCATTACTAATCTTCCATTCCTCACCACTAACCACTTTTCTCATGCACCCACTCCATATATCAATTCTAAAGACATACTTGCTAAAATAAAAGTATGTTTGGTGTATAGAGGCTTATGCTTATTTCAAAATTCAAGTTTGAAAGCTGAAATTTTCTTGTGTCATATCACATACTATCAGTAGCATCCTTATCAAACTTTAACCATTATTAATGAAATGAAAAACTATTGAAGACAAAACCATAAAAAGAAATTGAGCTTTCTTAGGAATTGCTACATTCCAGAAACTTGCATTATACACACAATTGTTATAAGAAACTAGAGGCCCAATGCATGAAATTCGTGGAAGAGTAGGCCTTCCTTCTCCCGGCACCGGCTTCCCTCTGGCACCCAGGACCCGGGCTTTTTATGGCTGCTGGCAGGCACCCAGGATCGGGCCTTTGCTCCACCCTGGCTTGGTCCGGAATGACATCCGGTTTAATTAGCATATTACCCTTTTATTATTATAGATTGTACAATCCAGTCTAAGACAGTGCACGGCACATAAGGATGTTCAAATAGTTGCTGAATGAATCTTAAATTGATTCAGCAAATGTTTTTCAAAGTGCTTACTATATGCAAGGCAGCATGCCTAGGCAAACAGAACAACCATCTACCAAATGTCTGCTTTGAGGCACCGTGGGATTTTAAAATTAAATAAAATAAGACATACCCTTAATCGAAGGAAATGTATCCTTTTCTTCATAAATAGCACAGAATTCAAAAAGTTATTTTTGGAATGCTACTTCCTAATTAAATGTACCATATCTAGTTAATGTGTATTGTGTGTATATATTTATATAGGTTTTAGTATATCTGAGTTTTCAAAATCTTGTCAATCCATTCTAGAGACAAATTCCTGAGTCTCCTGTGACAATACAACTGAGACTGTTGGCATTCAAGAAGAATTCCAATCTTTGTGGGCTAGCAGATGACTGACTCACTCACAAAACTACAAAGACAACATAGAGCACAGTAATTTATGCTGTGTTTTTCTGATTTCAAATAGCACTATGTTCCAAAGTCATTCTGTTCCAATCCTTTATGTGTCCTCCTGTCTCAATCAATCATGTGGTCTTGTTGTAAGCGCTGTACGACCAGACATAAATAGTCTTGGAGAGACCTCTTTTTCCTTTCAATATAGCCCATGTTACTGAACTCAATAACAAAACCAACAATTAAATATTAATACCAGCATTTCAGCAAATATTTGCTTGCTCAGTTTGTCCTTTAAAGAAAATTTCTGTTATAAAATAACAGAGCAAAGGTCAGAATTTACCCAGAAAACTTTGACTACTCACCTGGTGAAGTGGGATGAGAGTTTCTCTCACTTGGATATTTTTCCTGCATGGCCATCAACACAGTTATTTGACCCAACTCTAGAATGAAGGGATAAACAGTCAGATCTCTCCACTATCTTTTAATTTCCCATAACTCATTCCCATTCAACTAAAACAATCAAAATCATACAGAGGATGCAAGTATTCTTCCACATGTTTACTCTTAAGGATACTTTTTAAGGCAAACCAATTCACAATACTCCACCCCACTTTTCTTCCTAAAGCAAGGAGAAAAAAACCTAGACCCAAAGAGACTCCCAACATTCATCTTATATGGTCTTAGAACCCCTTCAATTGTTGCAAAAATTAAAAATATTACTTTTAACTAAATTTTGCCATGAATCATCTTAGCCATGGGGACAGGATGGGAGGATGGGGTGGAAAAAGAACTAATTAACCAAACCAACAATTAAGTATTATGGCTTCAATTATGATTAACATAAAAACAAAATTCCCTTATTCTCCCAGTAATCACATGATGCACAAAGATGACAGAATTCTTGGTCATTAGCAGAACCCCAGTCCTTAGGTGGGAACATGAGGATTTCTTCTCATTTCTCCACTCCTTAAAATATTTATATTTACTCTAATGTAGGTTCTGAGAATTCAGCAGAAATCTGATTACTATCTGTGTAAACAAAAGCTTTAACTATAATAATTGCAAGTAATATCTTATATTTGCATAATACTTGAGAGGCAGTACAGAGAATTGTTTCACAATTTATATTCTATTTCTCTATAATACTCTTTAATACTTTATTTATTTTATTGACTTTTTTTTTTTTTGAGAGAGAGGAAGGGAGAGAGATAGAGAAACATCGATGTGAGAGAAACATAGATGGGCTGCCTCCTACTGGGGATTGAGCCTGAATATTGGGCATGTGCCCAGACTGAGAATCGAACCAGAGACCTTTTGGTGCATGGGAAGATGCCCAACCGAGTTACACCAGCCAGGGTTCACAGTATGGACTCTTGATCAGACAGCTTGGGTTTGAAGTGTGACTTAGTAATTTATTTGCTTTATAAGGAAGGCAAATTTTTTTAATATCTCTGCACCTCAGTTCCTTCATATAAAAATGAATATAGCCCTGACTGGTTTGGCTCAGTGGATAGAGCATCGGCCTGCGGACTGAAGGGTCCCAGGTTCGATTCCGGTCAAGGGCATGTACCTTGGTTGTGGGCACATCCCCAGTAGGGAGTGTGCAGGAAGCAGCGGATCGATGTTTCTCTCTCATCGATGTTTCTAACTCTCTATCCCTCTCCCTTCCTCTCTGTAAAATATCAATAAAATATATATTAAAAAAAATAATAAAATAAAAATGAATATAATGACAGCACCTAACTCATGTTAATTCTTTTAAAATTAACTTACAACAGTGCCTGACACATACTAAGTGCTTTGTTAAAGTTTTTTTTAATTATACATGTCAATAAAAGTGGCAGTTTGGCCCCTGGAGGATAAAGTATAAATGTGGAAACTTTGAATTCATAAGAGCCTACAAAGAGTTTGGGACAAACTCTTAGAAGTGAATTTAAAACTTTGGAGGGAAAAAAAGAAGCTATATGGTACTATTTCTCTAATGTACTTCACTGACCTCTACAGTTTTCTTTTAGTAACAGCAACCAAACCCTCACTAATTCACTGCATTTACAACAGAAATCCCAGGTCTTCACATACTGATTAAAAGTTTTGTTCAGTAATAAAAGCTTCAATTTATGGCTAGTATCATTCAATGTGTTAATGGTGAAACAGAAGGATTAGATTACCTACCTACTAGTGATATCAAACAATCAATATCAAAATCCTTTTTTTAAAATCCCTTTCTTTTTTTTTTACAGAGAGGAAGGAAGAGGGATAGAGAGTTAGAAACATCGATAAGAGAGAAACATTGATCAGCTGCCTCCTGCACACCCCCTACTGGGGATGTGCCTGCAACCAAAGTACATGCTCTTGACCAGAGTCGAACCTGGGACCTTTCAGTTCGCAGGCTGACGCTCTATCCACTGAGCCAAACCGGTTACGGCTCATCCCGTTCTTTAAAGTAGAACAAAATGATAGGCCCACTGGATTCTAAGATCTTTTCAAATGGACATAAATTAAAAATAGAATGACAATGGAACTTTCAGTTAACAGATTCACTCCTAGGTATATAATCTCTTCAAAAGAAATAAAAATATAGGCCCACAAAATCTTGTATATGAACACTCACAGCAGTTAAATAAATAAAACTAGAGGCCCGGTGCCGGTGCACAAAAATTTGTGCACTGGGGTGGGGGGGGGGGCGGGGAATCCCTCGGCCCAGCCTGTGCCCTCTTGCAGTCTGGGGCCCCTCGGGGGATAACCACCTGCTGGCGTGCTGTAGGCCCACTCACAAGGGGATTGGGTCTAAGCTGGCAGTCAGACATCCCTCTGGCAGCCCAGGAGCCCTTGGGGGATGTCCAACTAATGGCTTAGGCCTGCTGCCTGCCGTTAGTCTGACTACCTTAGTGCCACCACGTAGGTGGGAGAGGCTTCTGCCACCGCTGCTGCACTGGCCAGCCCTGAACCAGCTTCTGG
>NW_006352194.1:1712514-1713113 GCF_000327345.1 Myotis davidii
TGTGGGGGTCCCCACTGGGGTGCCTGGCCAGACTGGGTGAGGGGCTGAGGGCCATTTTCAGGCTGGCCACAGCCCCTTCAGGGTGGGGGGTCCTGCTGGTGTACCTGGCCAGTCTGGGTGAGGGGCTGTTGGCTGTTTGAAGGCTGGCCACAGCTCCTTCAGGGTGGTAGTCCCCCCTGGGCTGCCTGTCCAGCCTGGGTGAGGGGCTGATGGCTGTTTGCAGGCTGGCCACGGCCGCCAGCCACCCAACCACCCAGTGGAAGCTGGCTGGAAGCAGGTATCTGGGGTTTATTTATCTTCTATAATTGAAACTTTGTTGCCTTCAGCGGAGGCCAGAGCCAGCCAGGGCAGGCGGGAAGCTTGGCTTCCTCCATCGCCGGGGCAACCAAGACTCATGCTTGCTACAGCTCCGTGGCTGCCGGCCACCATCTTGGTTGGATTAATTTGCATATATTTCCTCTGACTGGCTGGTGGCGTGGCTTGGGGCATAGCAAAAATATGGTCAATTTGCATGTCTCTCTTTTATTAGATTACTAGGGGCCCGGTGCACGAAATTCGTGCACTGGGTGTTGGGGGAGGGGGTTGTCCGTCAGCCCAGC
>NW_006352194.1:1714250-1716283 GCF_000327345.1 Myotis davidii
CTCCCTGCATTGTGCCTACATATGCAAATTAACCGCCATTTTGTTGTCAGTTAACTGCCATCTGAGTTGGCAGTTAATTTGCATATAGCCCTGATTAGCCAATGAAAAGGGTAGCGTCGTACGCCAATTACCATTTTTCTCTCTTATTAGTGTAGACTAGAGGCCCGGTGCACAAAAATTTGTGCATCTGGGGGTAAGTGGTCCCTCAGCCCCGCCTGTGCCCTTTTGCAGTCTGGGACCCCTCGGGTTGACCACTTGCTGGCTTAGGCCTGCTCCCCGGGGGATTGGGCCTAAGATGGCAATCAGACATCCCTCTGGCAGCCCGGCAGCGCTTGGGGGATGTCCACTTGCCAGCGGGGAGCAGGCCTAAACTGCAGTCGGACATCCTTAACACTGCTGAGGAGGCAGGAGAGGCTCCACCACCACTGCTGTACTGGCAGCCACCAGCCTGGCTTGTGGCTGAGCAGAGCTCCTCCCATGTGAGAGCGCCCTGACCACCAGAGGGCAGCTCCTGCACTGAGCGTCTGCCCCGTGGTGGTCACTGTGTCTCATAGTGACTAGTCATTCCCAGTCTTTCTGCTGTTAGAAATGGAGGCAAAAAATCACACGAGATCAGGAGGCACAGAGAACCCCAAACAAGAAGAACCCGAAGAGACTCATGCCCAGACACATCATAATTAAAATGGCAACAATTAAAGACAAAGAGATAATCTGAAAGGCAGCAAGAGAAAAGAAAACTGTTACCTACAAAGGAGTTCCCATAAGGCTGACACCTGATTTCTCGTCAGAAACGCTACAGGCCAGAAGGGAATGGCATGAAGTACTCAAGGTAATGGAAAGCAAGGATCTCAGACCAAGATTACTATATCCAGCAAGGCTATCATTCAAAATAGATGGTCAAATAAAGAGCTTCCCAGACAAAAAAAAGATTAAAGGAGTTCATCACCACCAAACCAGCATTACAAGAAATGCTTAAGGGACTGCTGAGAAGAAACAGAGAGAAACCTAGCCATACAGAATTAAAATGGCTATAAATGAGGGGTATTAAAGTCCCCTACTATGACTATTGTTGTCAATTTCTCTGCTAAAGTCCTCTAGAAGTTTTTTTATATATATATTTAGGTGCACCTATATTGGGTGCATAAATGTTTACCAGGGTTATATCCTCTTGTTGGATGGATCCCGTTAGTATTATGTAGTGACCTTTGTTGTCTCTTGTGATGGCCTTTTCAATAATAACCCTAAATGTAAATGGATGAAATGCTCCAATCAAAAGGTGTAGGGTAGCTGAATGGATACAAAAACATGACCCAACTATATGCTTTCTACAAGAGACCCACCTCAAAAAGAAAGACACACATAGGATGAAAGTGAAGGGATGGAAACATTTTTTTCCATGCAAATGGAAAAGAAAAAGAAAGCTAGAGTAGCGATACTCATCTCTGACAAAATAGACTTAAAATGAAGGCCATCACAAGAGACAACATAGGTCACTACATAATACTAAAGGGATCAATCCAACAAGAGGATATAACCCTGGTAAACATTTATGCACCCAATATAGATGCACTTAAATATATGTAAAAAAAACCCCAAACTTCTAGAGGACTTTAACAGAGAGATTGACAACAATATAGTCATAGTAGGGGACTTTAACACCCCTCTGACTTCCTTGGATAGATCTTCCAGACAAAAAGTTAACAAGGAAACAGAGACTTTAAAGGACACACTGGATCAAATGGATTTAATAGACATTTATAGACCATTTCACCCCAACACAGCAGAATATACATTCTTCTTATGTGCCCATGGGTCAGTCTCAAAGATAGACCACATATTAGGACACAAAACAAGTCTCTACAAGTTCAAGAAGATTGTAATCATATCAAGCATCTTCTCAGATCACAGTGGAATGAAATTAGAAATCAACTACAGTAAAAAGACTCAAAAACATTTAAACACATGGAGGTTAAATAGCATGTTATTAAACAGTGAATGGGTTACTAATGAGATCATGAAAGAAACCAAAAACT
>NW_006352194.1:1717771-1746044 GCF_000327345.1 Myotis davidii
GCACCAATCGGCCCTACCCTGAGCGTGACTTAGGGTGGCATCACAACCTCCCAATCGCCCTTCTCTGTGCATGACAGGGGGCGGCGCCCCAACTCCCCAATCGGTCCTGCTCTGAGCCCAACCAGAGGCTGCACCTAGGGATTGGGCCTGCCCTCTGCCACCCGGGAGCAGGCCTAAGCCAGCAGGTTGTTATCTCCCGAGGGGTCCCAGACTGCAAGAGGGCACAGGCCGGTCTGAGGGACCCCCGCTTCCCCCGAGTGCACAAATTTTTGTGCACCGGGCCTCTAGTCCTATATAATAAAAGGCTAATATGCAAACTGACCAAACGGCAGAGCAACCGTCACTATGACGCACACTGACCACCAGGCACAGACGCTCAACACAGGAGCTGCCCCCTGGTGGTCAGTGCACTCCGATGGAGGTGTGCCACTCAGCCAGAAGCCCTGAGCTGGGCTGGAAAGTGCAGCGGTGGTGGTGGGAGCCTCTCCCACTGCCGCAGCAGTGCTAAGGAAGTCTGACTGCCGGCTTAGGCCCGCTCCCCGCCATCAGTCAGACATCCTCTGAGGGCTCCTGGACTGCAAGAGGGTGTAGGCCAGGCTGAGGGACTCCCCCTCCCTCGAGTGCACGATTTTTGTGCACCAGGCCTCTAGTATTATTATCTGTAGAATCATTTTTCTTGAATAATTGGTGTTTATTGCATGCAACATTATCATATTTAAAATTGTTTTTCTTGAGATATGTTTATTGCATGTACCAATATTATATTTAAGATAATTTTTCTTGAAATATTAAGGTTTATTGCATGTAACATTTAAAATCGTTTTTTCTTAAAATGAAAACTGAAGAAAAGGAAAAATAAAATAAAATAAAAAGAAATGAACACTACTGTCACGACAAGTGAAGAAGGATTACATCATAAACCAGAGCAGAGAGCAAGGCCATGGGATGGGAAGGAAGTTTCCCAGAGAAAGCAATGACAGGGCCGAAATCTATAGGTAAGTCAAAGCAAAGAACTGGAAGACTTAAAACACACCACCCTCACTCTCCAAACTTCTCATTTCTAAGCCTGATGGCTCCCAACCTGAATGTGGAACCCAGACATCGTCCTGGGCAGAGACTGTATCTACTCCTCCAGGTACCTGTTGCACCTGTTGCCCCCATCCCGCAATGCGCACTGTAATCAACCTCAACACATTTTGCTGAAAAGAACTGAAAGCAGCCCTGGCCGGTTTGGCTCAGTGGATAGAGCATCGGCCTGCGGACTCAAGGGTCCCAGGTTCGATTCCGGTCAAGGGCATGTGCCTTGGTTGTGGGCACGTCCCCAGTGGGGAGTGTGCAGGAGGCAGCTGGTCGAGTTTTCTCTCTCATCGATGTGTCTGGCTCTCTATCCCTCGCTCTTCCTCTCTGTAAAAATCAATAAAAAATATTTAAAAAAAAAAAGAACTGAAAGCAACCTTACAAGTCATGCAGATTGCCTAAAGTATTTTAAACATACAGTCCAGCCTGGCCGGTGTGGCTCAATGGTTGAGCATCAACCTGTGAACCAGGAGGTCATGGTTCAATTCCAGGTCAGGGTACATGCCCGGGTTGTGGGCTCACTCCCCAATATGAGGTGTACAGGAGGCAGCCGACCAATGATTCTCTCTCATCACTTATATTTCTATCTCTCTCCCCCTCTCCCTTCCTCTCTGAAATCAATGAAAATATATTAAAAAAAATAAATACAGTCCACAGGCACAAAAAAAAAAAGAATAAAGCACTGATACATGCTACAAAATAGATAAACTTTGAAAACATTATACCAAATGAAAGAAGCTAAACACAAAAGGCCTCATATTGTATGATTCCACTTATATGCAATGTCCAGAATTGGTTGCCAGGGACCAAGAGGAGGGCCATGGGGGAACAGGGAGTGAATGCTAATGAATATGGGGTTTCTTTCCAAGGTGATCAAAATGTTCTGAGATTAG
This sequence comes from Myotis davidii, assembly GCF_000327345.1. Lineage (NCBI taxonomy): Eukaryota > Metazoa > Chordata > Mammalia > Chiroptera > Vespertilionidae > Myotis > Myotis davidii. The sequence goes on from NW_006352194.1 coordinate 1,719,742, forward strand.
ATAGTAGTAATGGCTGCAACAACCTTGTGAATATACTAAAACCACTAAACTATACACACATAAAATCAGATTTTATGATATGTGAATTATATCTCAAGTAAGAACTCCCACAAGGAGTAAACTAGTACATAATAAATAATTCTGACTTTTTCCCACTAACTTCAGAAGTAGATGGGCTACTGGTGGAAATTTTTAGAACTACTGGAGAAGAGATTTCCTGAGATAAAATCAAGAGAAATAAAGGTATGAGAAGCAACACAAACAATCCATTATACAGCCAGGAAAAGTAGAAGTGAATGGAAACAGAAAAAAAGCACCCAATATTGATGGCTTCTATCTTCAAAGCCCTTTAAACTACAGAAATATTAATTCATTCAATAAATTTAACATGTGTTCAGTGCTTACTACCCATCAAGCACTGAGCTAAACACTCTGTAGGTATCATGTCTTATGTTTAATGCTCACATCAAACCTATGAGGTAGTTACCATTATTATGGTCATTTTCTGGATGAAGAAATAAAAATTTAGAGAGGTGAAGATCAGATGGCTAGGAAGAGGCTTCACAGCCAGGACTGTGCTCTAATGCTATAGGAGTCTAATCAGTATTCTCTCTGTGTAGGACAAAGAGAAATAAAGGATATTCTAAGGCACTACAAGTTGAAAGTTCTGCCTCAGATACAGCCAGATTTGCTAGCCCCAGAGCAGTAAGGAACGGAGATAGCTCATATAATTTCTTCACTTTGCCCCTGATAACCACCCAGGCTCTATTTCCCAAGCTGCTACCCAAAATTAAATTTTTACTGTTGTATTTCTCCCCTTGAGGAGTTATCATCTTAGTGTGGGACGTTGCACTAGGCAGCTGTTGAGAGAACCACATCAAGAGAGGAGAGGATTTGAAGGGATACACAGACAGCTGACACAGACACATGAAGAATCTCACACCATCACACTGTTTTCATGGCCTTGATAGTTCACTAAATCAGCTCTAAAGAGAAGCCAAACCATTGCCAAGAAGTGACCTCGACAAAGAACAGGTCCTGAAGCACACACAACAGCAGACCACTATGGAACAGACAAGGCCCAAGGGCAAGTAATGAGGCCTGGCTGTCTTCCTCAGCCTCCCTACCCAGCACACTAGTCAATTCATCAATCAAAACCTACCCAGTGCCAAAACCGGTTTGGCTCAGTGGCTAGAGCGTAGGCCTGCAGACTGAAAGGTCCCAGGTTCATTCCAGTCAAGGGCATGTACCTGGATTGTGGGCACATCCCCCAGGAGGCGACTGATGGATATTTCTGACTCTCTATCTCTCTCCCTTCCTCTCTGTAAAAAATCAATAAAATATATTTTTAAAAAAACCTACCCAGTGCCTACTATGTGCCTACCTCTACACCATGTGGTGAAAATAAACTGGAGCAAAAGACAGAGCCCGGCCGGCGTGGCTGTGGCTGAGCATCGATCTATGAAGCAGGAGGTCAACGTTCACCGGTCCGATTCCCGGTCAGGGCACATGCCTGGGTGGTGGGCTCCTTCCCCAGTGGGGGGCGTGCAGGAGGCAGCCGATCAAGGATGCTCGCTCATAAATGATGTTTTTCTCTCTCTCCCTTTCCCTTCCTCTCTGAAATCAATAAAAAATATTTTAAAAAAAGACAAAGAGCTCTGATTCTCCCAGTTTATTGTGATGGAGCAAGTACTAAGTACCCTCTATTGAACAGATAAGTTTTCACACACTAAACGCCAACAGCGCCTCCTGGTCTACAGCAGAAGCAGGGTTCCTCAATCTCCGTGCTACTGACATTTTAGGTCGGAAAAGTCTTTGTTGGGGAAGGCTGTGCCGTCACGGTAGGTTATTTCGCAGCACCCACCCTTGACTTCTAACCACTAGGTGCCAGGGGCAGTCTCTGAGGTGAGATCATCAGAAAATCTCCGGACGGGGCCAAAGACCCCGTGGGGAGCAAAACGGCCCCGCTCGGAAACTCCAGCCGAGAGCTCTCACAGGCGCACCCGGCCCCCCAAATCTATTCATTCTTCAACTCTCAGCTCAAACTACAGCAGGAAGGGCTCCCTGCCCTCGCAGACTACATCCGCAACTTGGATTCCGTCTACTTTCTCCCGGGACTGCGCGCCGCCTGAGGGCACGGACCCGGCTTCCCGCCGTCCAACTGGCCCAGGCCTGAGGCCCTTCACTCAGGCACAGCGACTGCTGTGGCGGGAATGACGACGGAGCAGAAAGCCAGGCGAGAAACTCCAAGGGGCGTGTGGGGGGCATTATTTTAGGAAACCCAGCTAAGAGACCAGGGCTGACCGCGTCGGTGCTGTGCGCATGCGGTTTCGCTCAGCCGCGCCATCCCCGCCCCTCCCCGCCCCCGCTCCCGCGAGGCTGATAGGGCGTGAGTGTCTGAGGCTTCTCCAAGGCTCCCCAAGGTGGGGTAGGGTTTGTCAACCCGACGGAAGTCCCCGAGGGGAGGGGGACTTACGTGGGCCTGGAAGCGGGCAGCGAAATACCTCACTCAGGGACACCAACTGCGGCCACCACGTCTGCCACCGGCGCCGAATCCGCCCCTTGCTTCTTCTAACGGCCGTTGCACGCCCGCCTGGCCGCGCGCCTCAGAGCGCGCCTCCCCGGCCCCACCCCTTCTGCGCGCCTGTGGCCAATCAGGAGCCGGGCCGCGCCGGTGTCCCGCCCTTGCACGCTGCCCTGGGTTCCGAGAGTGGACGGATCTTTCTGCGCATGACCCTGCCGCCCCAGCCAGCCCGCCGGTCTGCCCCTGGCGCGGGTCTCGCCTCTGGGCGGAGTCCGGCTCCCCCGGGCCTGGAGTAGCTTGCTGGGCATGGGCAGATGGAGAAGCTGGCGGCCAGGACAAATCTTTCCGGAATCCCATTTAACCTGCCCCTCCCTCCTCCCGTTCCCCACTCCTGAATGGGACTCCCATCTGAAAATAGGGCGTGGGTCACTGCTCACACGTCAGGGTTAGGGCTGCTGTGGCTGGGGTCAGGGCTTGGGGTCAGTGGTCAGTTTGTGACCAGGACTCAGGTTGAAGGATCAAGCTTGCCTTCCTACCCAAATTCAGTCCCCAGGAAAAGGAACTAAGTTCATTGCATTAATAGATATTTAAAAGTCATACTTGGAAATTGTTTAAAGAAGGAACAAAACCATCAGCCGAAGGATAGTGAAATCCCAGGGTATCTGGAAACCTGACTTAGGAGGGAGAGACATTAAAAAGCTGTGTGATTTTTTTTTTAACTTTGAAGAACCAGACTAAAGAACTTTAATTACTGGATCAAATTCACTCTAGAACAGTGGTTCTCAACCTTCCTAATGCCGCGACCCTTTAATACAGTTCCTCATGTGGTGACCCCCAATTTCATTGTTACAAATTGAACATAATTAAAGCATAGTGATTAATCACAAAAACGATATGTAATTATATATGTGTTTTCCAATGGTCTTAGGCGACCCCTGTGAAAGGGTCATTCGACCCCCAAAGGGGTCACGACCCACAGGTTGAGAACCGCTGCTCTAGAGGAAGGAATCTGAGATGTGCTCCAGGGTTCTACCAGCACCCTCATATTTTTAGAATATAGAAGGGCCCTGGCCGGTGTGGCTCAGTTGGTTGAGCATCCTCCCATGCACCCAAAGTCCCTGGTTTGATTCCTGGTCAGAACATATGTCCAGGGTTTTGGGCTCGATCCCACATTGGAATGCATGCTGGAGGCAGCTGATCATGTTTCTCACAGAGATGTCTTCCCCCGCTCCCATCTCCCTAAATGGAAAAAAATATCCTTGGGTGAGGATTAATTAACTTATTAAATAAAATAAGGGCAATAGTTAATGCTTTTGCCAACAGAGCTATTTAAAATCTACTCCAGATCTGTAAAGTTAATATGATTTCCCATTGCAGGATAGGCCAATATCCTGGACCGCCGTCCTACCTTTCCCTCCCTAGTCCCACCCCCAGGGTGACGGCTTAGCTGGGCGTCTGGCTCCCTGGGTAGGCAGTGGCCACAGAGCTGCAAGGTGGAGGCTGCAGCGATGGCCAGGAACCCTCCCTCCCCCAACCTGAGCTGTGTGTTCCCCAGCTGGCCGGCCCGAGCATCCCGCTGCTAGTCACACAGGGTCACTCAGCTGTGCAGGTAGAGCCCATTGCTGTTGAAGGCCAGCATCACCTCCAGAGAAGCCTCTGTTGCCCTGCAGGCCCCAGAGTAGCCGGTTGCTGACTGGACAGCTGTGGGGAGAGGCAGCGTCACCCATTGCTAGGAGCCTGGGCTTGGGGTCCTCAGTGTGGATGGACAAACATTGATTTCCCTTTATGTGCTTGTCCCTGTGTGATTGTAGATGCTGGGTCTCTTGCTGAGAACTTTGCATACATTATTTCGTATCAGTCCTAGAAGAAAGACAATATTTTTGCCCCCTTCCTTCTCTTTTTTAAAAATATTTTTTTATTGATTTCAGAGAGAAGGGAGAGGGGGAGAGATAGAAACATCAATGATGAGAATCATTGATCGGCTGCCTCCTGTATGCCCCCTACTGGGGGGTTGAGCCCGCTACTGGGCATGGGTCCTGATCAGGAATTGAACCTTGACCTCCTGGTTGATGAGTCGATGCTCAACCACCGAGCTACATTGGCTGGACAACATTGTTCAATTTTTACCTTGTCCGATTAAGGTGCTGCTCCAATGAGCATTGGTTCATTGAATCTTCACAACTAATCTGAGTAAAGACTATTATTTCTATTAAGCAAATGAAGAAACAAAGGCTTAGATCGGGGAAGACATCTATTCAAGGTCACACAGCAGGAAGTGGTCCATCAGACCCCAGAGCCCAGTGTCTTCTCTACCATGCTGCACTATCTCACAAAAATACAGCTTCATACCCGAGCCAGCCACTCTGGAGAGAGAGAGAGAAGGGCCCAGCTCAGCACAGAGCCTTCCTCTTTTCCCTGGGCAATGGGCAGAAATAGGTCCATCACCTGATACCCTTACATTGCATCCTTGACTGTTGTCAAAGGTCTAATTCAGTAAACTAGTGACCCAACCCAGGTGACTGGCTCTTCATTCCCACAACCTACTTCTGAGGAGGCACTGACCCTTGTCCCCAACCCTGCCCGGGTCTTGCACCCACTCCTTCTGCACCCAACTTTCTTGTAGCTCTGTGCAGAGTTAAAGGGATTGCAATAGGGCAGAAGAGCTGGCTGGGATGCATGGAAAGAGTAGGGGGATCTAGGCTCGAGACCTGGGTCTATTACTGACTCACTGTGTGATTTTGAGGAAGATCCCACCCACCTCAGTGCCTCCATGTCCCCCTCAGCGCAGTGAAGGACTTGTGCTCGCATTGGAGGAGCCCTCTATACTCTGGTGACCAATGGGTCTGTTTGCTACAAAAGTCCAGGCTGAAATAAACAGATGTTTGCTATAAGGGTTTCCGTTTTTTATTTTTTAAAAAAATATATTTTATTGATTTTTTACAGAGAGGAAGGGAGAGGGATAGAGAGTTAGAAACATCGATGAGAGAGGAACATCGATCAGCTGCCTCCTGCACATCTCCTACTGGGGATGTGCCCGCAACCCAGGTACATGCCCTTGATGGGAATCGAACCTGGGACCTTTCAGTCCGCAGGCCGACGCTCTATCCACTGAGCCAAACCGGTTTTGGCGGGTTTCTATTTTTTATTTGCAAGGAGAGATATTTCCATTGGATCTAATTTTGTTGTTGTTTTTCTTCCGTGTGGTCAACCAGTTGTCTCTGCCTCCTTACAGAAGAGTCCATCCTTTCCTACTGACTTGCCATGCTATCTGTCATTATGTATCCAGATGGATTTTCATTCCCTTTCTTTCATTCCACTAGTTCACTTGTCTATCCCTGCACTAACACCATGTTATGTTACTGTTACTTTAATGTAAATCTCAGTCTATGGTAGAGTCTCCCATCTTGTTCTTCAGAATTATCTTGGCCATGTTGGCCTTTTGATTTTCCTTATATATATTAGAATCTGCTTATCGAGTTGTGATTTTGATGGGAATGATGCCACAATTGTAGATTTGGGAGAATTGACATCTTTATGATACTGAGGTTTCCTGCCCACAGCAGCTCCTTTGAGAAGCCATGGAGTATGGCCTGGGCTCTGAATTCAGACCTGTGATAGGATCCTAGCTCTGTGATGGGGACAAATCACTTCATGTTTCTGAGCCTCAGTTTCCTCAGCTGTAAAACAGGGATGATAATAGTACCCACCTCACTGATGGTCATAAGGATTAAATGAGATAATGCATGTGAACAACCTAGTATAGTGCTTAGCATATACTTGGTGCTCAATAACTAGAACCTGCTAATAATTGTCCCCTTCTGCTCCTCTTACCAAAATTGCTATCTGCTTCCTGGATACTCCTGTTCCTGGAAAATGTCATGGACTCATGGGAGTGATGAGACATGCAATTTGCTGCCACCTCCCAATATCTTCCCCCATACTGTCCAAGGAGCTCAGGATCCAGGGCTGCCCTCCAACCTCAGGCTCAGCAGAGCTCTTTGCTGGAGTGGGGCAAGAGAGGGCAGCAGGTGTCCGAGCTCCTCGGCCCTCAGTTCTAGGCCAGCTTGGAAGAAAACTAGCCTGCTGAAATCCCAAGCTATTGGCCCAGCCCAGATGGGAAGGACAGACAAAAAGGGGGAGATGGCTGAGATGACAGATGGAGGAAGTAGATAGACAAAGCTAGCATCCTCTAAGAAGATGGATGAGCAAAGCCAGAAGCCCCTTGGAGGTCATCCCATCATGCTCCTGTGTCCAAACTCATTGGTGCCCAAGCCTTTTAGACAATTAAAGGGTGGGGTAGAGGATGGCTGTGCTCACATTATAGCAGCGGTTCTCAACCTGGGGGTCGGGACCCCTTTGGCGGTCAAATGACCCTTTCACAGGGGTCGCCCAAGACCATCCTGCATATCAGATATTTACATTACGATTCATAACAGTAGCAACATTACAGTTATGAAGTAGCAACGAAGATAATTTTATGGTTGGGTCACAATATGAGGAACTGTATTTAAAGGGCTCGAAGGTTGAGAACCACTGCATTATAGGATCTTCCAGAGGATACTACCTGATCTTACCTGATCTTCCACCACCTTCTTCCCCTCTCTGGCCAGCCAGACAAGGAGAAATGAGAGTCCCCAGAGAAGGATAGATGGAAAGGGTGAATGTGGCTACTCACCAGGCAGATTGAGGGCTCGATCTCCAGTAAATAGCAGCAGCAGCAAAAGCCACTGGCTGCCCATAGCTCTGCTGGTTGATGATCCTGGAGGGCACTGGAAAGAGTCCTGGCCCAAACATCAGCTCCAAGATAGTGAGGCACCGCTGTCACTGGGGCCACCTCTCACCTGCCTGCTGAGTGTACCACCCTGTCCCAGGTGTCCAGACCCCCCCCCCACCCCCCCGCAGAAGATCCCAGAGGGCTTCTCTGTAGTGAAACCAATGCTGATGGGAGGGGTATGGAGGGTAGAGTTTCCCCATCAGCTGCAATCAATGGGTCTCTGCAGATGCCCATTCAAGTTGATGAATATCCCCAAGGTCCCTCGTTGTCAGTCTTTGCTAAATAGCTGGGCAGAACTCTGGGCCTTTCAGCCTTCCCCTCTACCCAACACGGAGGAACCTGAGTCTCAGTGATGTGGCCGATTTCATCGGCCTCCCCACTCCTGGGCTTAGAGCGGGCCATTTGATCTTGGGGCTGGAAACCAATCTCATCCTCTCCCCGCTTCACAGATGGGGAAAGCAGAAAACAAGGCCCAGTGACTTGCCTAAGGACCAGAATCCTGTCCTCCAACACATCTCTTCCTGCTGCCCGTGACCGCCACAGCTTTCTCAGACTCTCTGCATTGCCTAAGTCTGGAACCGGCTATGGCAGTAAATGGTGTCTGGTTTGTCATTCTCCGTTGCCTCAAGATGGAGCTTCCTGTACCTGCATGACTTGGTCAATGGTGACCCCATTAGACTAGAATTCCCCAGAATGAGGACCAGTCTCTTCTGCCTTCAGACACAGGGGTAGGACTGTCTCCTGCGTCAGGCAGGGGCTCCCAACCACCAAATTTTGGGTCTCTAAGCACATGATCACATCTTTACCATTTAGTCACAGTTATGTAGGGTGCAGATTCTCTCTCCCATTGGACTGGAAGCTCTGGAGGGCAGTCAGTGACTTTCCAATCAGACAAACAGGCTATTGAGGGGCAAGATCAGTCTTGCCCATCAGACCTGGGGCAAGGTTGCCCCAAGGTGTTGGAGATCCACAAATCAGACACACTGATCCCAACATAAAACTTTATTGTCAATACACAGATGCCTAGCCTTACTGGCCTCAGCTTTTTCCTCGTAGTTCTTGGGCCCACAGAGGCCCCATCTAGTTCTGTCCTAGAGCAGGGGGCCAGGGGTGCCCCTACTTAGGCCAAATCCTGGCTGCCTTGGCCAGCACCTTCTTGCTGTAGGACTCCCACTCTCATCCAGCGTCCTTCTCCTTCCTGGCTCCTCTGGACCTGGAACTCAGGCACAGGCCCTAGAGAGGCCACCACTTCCATAGCTCCAGGCATCACCCCAGGTGTAAGGGAGAGGAGGGGCTCAGGCCAGGCTTAGCCAAGTCACGCTTGGGATGCAGGAAGATACAGCAGCTGGGCGTGTGTGCACAGGCCCCTTGGCTCCCCTCCTGCCCTCTCAGCGGCTGCTCTTCTTCCTTTTAGGTAAGTTTGTGGTAGATTCCTGAACCTGCAAACCCAGAGGTCTTGTCAGTACTCTACCCTGCCATGGCAGATGCTCCTTACTCCCCTCCTCCAGCTTCAGGGGTGCCCCATCGAGGCCTCCCAAGGAAGTCCTTCCTATGTCTCGCCTGCCTAGTGTCCTCTCTGGGCTTGGGAGCCCCAGATGTGGGATTTACAGTCACAGTCAGATGGTGTGAGAAGCAGAAACTAACGTGGGTGTGTGCCTTTTTCTCCCCAAGAGGCTTACTGCTTGACAGGACCCAGGGGTCCTTTGCCATCAGTGGGCATAAGTATCTGCCACTAAGCAGGAACGGAGCTGGCTCAAGCCTCTCTAAGAAAGGGTAGAGTTGAGGGCACTAGAATCAGAAGGGGCTCAATGAGAGGAATCTGATGGATTCCCGGGCTTCTTAAAGAAGGAAACGTGGAACCTAACCAGATTGGCCAATTGGCTGTGACTACTGGGGCTAAGTGTCTAGGGCGCGGGCCTAGGAATAGACAAACTTGGACTAATTCCTCAGAGACTAGGCTGGGCTGGGCTGGGCTGGGTAGAGTGGCGGGGTGAGCACAGATCAGATAGGAGAGGGAAACGGCACCTTTTCCCTGTGGACGAGCGCAGTGATCAAGTCTTGCTGGCTAGTCATCTCATACAGGTCCATGGAGGACTTGCTCTCCATCGACTGGACTGACAAGTGTCTGTGCAATAGCTCCTCCTCCTGCTCCTGGTTGAAGCGTATGGAGCGCACCTCCTCCACTATCCTGGGGGCGGAGGGGTGAGCGCGTTCAGGGTAGGGGAAAAAGGGGCAGTCCTCCCACCTGTTCCCTGGTGTCCGCCCCCCGTCACCCTCCCTCTTCACGCTGATAGAGATCCAGGCCAAGCCGGGAAGTCTGGATTCCAGCTCCTCCATAGGCTGGAGAACCATGGGCAGGCCACTTAACCTCTCTGGGCCTCAAGGACCACAGTGTAACATGGCGAGGACATAAGGCCAGAAGAATCTGAGGCCCTGCTCAGTCCTAACTCACGGGGCTCGGGGTACCCCCAGTAGCCGCCCTACGTGTTGAGCTCCTCTCGGATCTCTTGGTACTGCATCAAGTTCTCCTGTATCGCCTCGAGCACCAAACAAAAGTTGTCGCAAGCGCTTTCGGAGAGGTTGGACAGAGGGCCTCCCACCAGCGGCTCTTGGGGAAGGCCAGACATCTCCAAACGGGCCACCTCGCAGTGCACCAGGGGCAGGTCCTTGTTCCCGAACTCCTCCACATCTGTCTGGGAAAGGGGAGATGGAGAGGGGAGAGACAGCCCAGCCGGCACCCCTGCCCCAGCCCCTGCCTGCTTGGCTTCAGAGAGGATGAGTCTCTTAGGACACCAGGATTCTAATGTCCCTCATTTCAGCTTCAAGCAAGCTTAGCCTTCTCACTCCTGCTAAATCCTACCCAGCAAACTTCTAAAGCCCATCTGCTCCCAATTCACAGCTTAGTGACTTCAACACTGTGGGAAGTGCTACACCATTCACCTCCCCAGCCCTTTGGAGGTTCTAACCCTGAAAAAATAATTCTGTAGCTAACATGTAGTGAGTTCTTAGTATGTGTCAAGTACTGTTCATTTACCCATGCCATTCTCGGAATAGTACTTTGCGGTAAGTACTATCATTATTCCCATTTTACAGAAGAAGAAATCGAGGCTTAGATTGGTTAAATGCCCTAAGGTCATCCAGGCTACTCAGTTTGAGTTGCCATAGAAATAAAACATCTAGGAAATCCATAGCCCTCGGAAGCCCCAGTTGGTGAACTGGCACTCAAGGTGGGAAATGATGCCTCTCGGTCTCAGGCTTGGCTTGCTCCAGGCACTCGAGTGTGTGAGCACACACACACATACCCCTATGCTCAAGTCAGCACTCATACATACACTCCCTCTCCTCCCTCTGCCCTCCCCATCTCACTCACCTCACTGAAGCCTATTTTATCCTGTTGTCTCTGTTCTCCTGCCTTTATCATTTGCTCCAGGTTGGTGGTTACCACGACGACCAACAGGTTGATGCCAATAAGGGCACCAATAGTGATGAAGGTGATAAAGTAGAAGGCCCCCGCAACCTCCATTGCGTAGTCCCTGGTCTTCGTCCTGGAGATGGCAGGTAGGGGCCCTGTCACCGCCCTGGCCCTTTGAGCTCATTTCCTCATCTATGAAATGGGGAGATTACCTCAAGGCTACTAGGGCTTCTGCTGCCTCACTGCTACTGTGAGATCCAATGCCTGCTTCTAATTGTACTGCCAGACAGCAGGGTCCTCAACCCACCCGGCAAGGTGGGGATTTGTACATCAGCATTATTAAGTTTAATCTATTGGCTATACTCTTTCTTATTATAAAAGACAATTCAAGCTCGTTATAGAAAGAGCAGAAGGAAAATATACAGGAAAAATCCCACCCACTGTTAATACCTATTATAAATATCCTATAAAATATTCCCCAAATAATAGTGTGTGTTCTCTCTCTCTCTCTCTCCCCTCCCTCTCTCTCTCTCTCTCTCTCTCTCTCTCTCTCTCCCTCCCTCCCTCCCCCATCCATCCATATTTATACCTCTCTATCTCACTTTTTTTCCCCTCTTCCCATTACAGATCTGTGTTTCCAACTCCACGGGACAAAGGGGAGAACAACCTTGGCTAAAAGGTCATTTATGTTTCAGGACCAGGGACAGGGATCTATGCCAGGTTCTATGCTAAGAGATTTATATTGATCCTCACAGCAATCCATGACATAGCTAATATTGTATTGTAATCCTCAATTGACAGATGAGGAAACTGAGGCTCAGGAAAGTAATTTGCCCAAGGTCATATGGCTAGTGTGGTAGAGTAAAGACTCAAAAGCCCAGTCCACCTTTATTGCACACTTTGTGGTTTCTCTACCACCTAAATCATAATGGATAATGATAGTAGAATCTCTTTACCAATTGAGCTTCTACTCTCACATGAAGGGAATAAAAAGATATCATCAGTGGGCCCAAATCCCTGGAGTGGACTGGAAACAAATATGGTTTAGTCTTAATGGGAAAGCGGGAAAGGACAGAACCCAGGCAATCATCTGTGGCCAAATGTGATCTTGGGCAGTGAGTCTAAGAATCAATGAAATGAGACCCTAGGCTCCCAGGAGTCCAGACAGTTTGGTAGGCTCCAGTGTGGGCCCTAAAGCTCTAGTGCAACCACAGGCAGCTCCGGTGCCCAAGGCCTACCAACCGGCCGTTTAGCCTGATGGGAGAAATATCCATGAATAGGCCTGTGGTGGGACTTTGGTTGGAGTTTCAAGGGGACAAGGCTTCAAGTAGGCCACAAACCCAGAGGCCCCAGACCCAGCGATCTCTTTTCCTCCTTTAAAGCCCTGACACCCGTTTCCTGCTGGGCCATCCTCATCCCCAGCCCTGGAGCTCCACACCCACCTGGAGCCCTTTTCCCTCTCCAGTCAGTATTTTGTTTCACGAGAGCCCAGCCCCTGCCTTGCCTGGATGGGCTGGGGATCAGCCTCACAGGGACTCACTGAAAGTCATTGTAGATGTCCACCCAGCCATCTTGGGTGATGCAGATGAAGAGGGTGTACAGGGCCACCTGCATGTTCTGGAAATGCCTGGGCACGAATGCACCAAAGAGAGTGACCCCAAACACGGAGAACACCTGCCGGAGAGATCGGAGACCCGTCTGACTTCACACAAGAGCCTTGGAGACAGCACATACAAATGAACGCTGCCAAGGGAATCACAGGGATTTGGGCCCATAAGCCTCTCCTCTTCTCCAGACACCCCTGTATCCCCAGTGACCCATGACCTGTTCAGGGAAGGGGAGTGGCTGGGGTGGGGGAGGGACTGACCAGCATGAAGAAGAGGATGAGGGCCATGATATTGGCCATGTCAGGCACCGACTGCAGGATGACGCGAATGATCCGGGCCAGGGGCTCCACAGCCATGCACACATGCACGAGACGAAGGACCCTGTAGCAGAGCCTCTCAGGGATGCCCCTCAGCCTTTCCCAGACCCCTCCTCCCCACTGCCACCCTACCTGCCCAGACAGGCAGAACTACCCCAGTTGGTAATAGCCCCCCATCTCTTCCCCAGGGTCCAGGCAGGTCCCCCTCTTTTCTCCAGTGTTCCCAGCTCACCTGAGGGTGTAGGTGATAGAGATGACATTGAGTTCACTAATGAAGAACCCCAGGAGCAAGATAAAGATGATAAGGAAGTTGAGGATGTTCCAGCCGTCCTGGGGGGTGGGGTGGGCCAGCCCCAGTGGGGTCTGTCAGGCCCAGCCCATGGAGACATCCCAGGTCTGCCTTCCCCAGCCCCCAAGGATGAGGGGATCTTCTCATAGCAGGGCCAATCATCTGCCATTCACTGTTGTTACTCATTCTGTTGCCCACAAAACATGTCACCCAATAGGCATGCACTTGCTGTCTCATACATGTGTCAACAGCCAAGTGCAGTTTCAGAGACACACAGTGTATGATCACACATACATACAAGCTAGTTCCTCAGCTGACCACCCCTGTGGTTGGTGCACTGCTGAAAATGGCCTTGTCCTACAGTCAAGTGACAAGAGAGTGTTGGGATGCTCCAGCCTTTGTGTGACACACACTCCAATCAATAATAAAAGGAAAATAAATACTAATGAAAACATTAGAGACCACTGCTTCAGTAGTCAGTTCAGAGGTGAACTAGCTCTCACTGTATAAGAGAGACAGGACATTTTTACAAGCCCTTTGTCCAATAAGGCACAGACTCATCTAGGAGTGGGGATGGGGGAAGGGCGCTCCCAGAGATGAAAATTCAAGCACAATGACTAAAGAGGGGACTTTGCTCTATTTCACAAACAATATGTGCACTGACCTTTTGACCAGTGATCCCACTTCTAGACACCTGACCCACAGAAACTCTAGTTCAAGTACAAAATGACATTTGTATAAGGTTGAAAACGACCAAAGTGTCCAGCAAGTGGGCCCCGGTTGAACAAACTATTACATATTCATTCACTGGAGTAGTACCGTTGAGCCATAAAAAAAAGAAAAGTAAAAGATCTTCATGTATTGACATAGAAAGTTTGCCAAGATCCATTAAGTGACAAATGCAAAGTGCAGCCCTAGCTGGGGGTCCCTGGCTCAATTCCAGTCAAGGGCACATGCCTGGGTTGCGGACTCAATCCCCGTTAGGGGGCATGCAGGAGGCAGCCAAACAATGATTCTCTCTCATCATTGATGTTTCTATCTCTCTCTCCCTCTCCCTTCCTCTCTGAAATCAATAAAAATATATTTTAAAATATTTAAAAAATCAAAGTGCAAAACAGTGACAATAGTATGTTACTGTTAGGAAAGGGAGGACTAAAACTATATACTTGTTTGCTTATGATTGCAAAATAAACAGAGGTAGGATAAGCAAGAGAATATAAATATACAAAGACTACCTAGAGAGGGTGGGGGTGGAGAGGAAGGGATGAAAGGAAAGGAATGAAATCAAGAATTCTGTGTGTACTTTTCAATATAGTTTTGACCAATATGTATCTGTAGTAAATATTTTTTTTAATTATATTTTATTGATTTTTTACAGAGAGGAAGGGAGAGAGATAGAGAGTTAGAAACATCGATGAGAGAGAAATATCGACCAGCTGCCTCCTGCACATCTCCTACTGGGGATGTGCCCACAACCCAGGTACATCCCCTTGACCGGAATCGAACCTGGGACCTTTCAGTCCGCAGGCCGACGCTCTATCCACTGAGCCAAACCGGTTTTGGCTGTAGTAAATATTTTTTAATGAAAAAAATGTTCTTCAATTTCTTGGGTAGTCTAATAAACACAAGCTCGCCCAGTGTCCCAAGTTCAGAATGTCTGTGCCTACACATCCACAAAGAGATACAAGTCTGCCTGTCTAAAGATTCATCCCTCTACCCATTCGGTATTAAACTCACACTATATGCCAGACCCTGAACCCTGAAAACCCAGAAGCCATTTAACCAGCCAAGGAGGTGAGAAGCAGTGTGTGTGTGTGTGTGTGTGTGTGTGTGTGAGTGTGTGTGTGTGTGTGTAATGCAATTACAAGCAGTTTGGTGCAGCTGGAACACCAGGGTGAGGCCAGGAGTGATGAGGCTGCAAAAATAAGCAAGGATACTTTGGCTTGTGCCTTAGGAAGATCGCTTTAATGGCAGGTGGGGACACAGGAAGCCATAGCAACATCCTGGTGAGGGAAGACAAAGCAAGAGCTAAAACAGGGATAGGAGAAATTTGACGAGATCGGGGGGTTCAGGGTGGAATGGCCATATCATAGACAGGGATAGCAGAAATTTGAGAAAGATTTAGGTGGTGAAATAGTGATTAATAGGCTGTGGAGGTGAGGAGAAGGAAGGAGTCACACACAGATGATAAAAAATGGGGGAGAGCTGGGGACAAAATTGGGGATCCCTATGTGACTAGGTAATATTTGAGATGTTAATTTCCAGACTTCCTGCTTTCCCTGTATTTATCCCATTCTTTCCTCTCAACAACCCCTCCACCACACCCTTGCAAAAGGGATCAGATTTTGTGTATTAGGATCCAGGGGGAAGGGTGGGAGTGGGGAAGGAGGCAAAAACAGCTTCTAACCAGCCCTGGCTTTTGGCACTGGTAGCTTGGCCCCAGAGGAAAGGTTAGGTTTTGGAACATTATCTCAGCCAGGGGTGATTTTGCCCTCCAGATGACATTTGGCAATGTCTGGGAACATTCTTGGTTATCACAACAAGGATGGTGCTAATGGTATCTAGTGGGTAGATGCCAGGAATGCTGCTAAACATCTGACAATGCATGGGACAGTCCCCACAACAAAAAAGTATCCAGGCCTAAACGTCATTATTGTAGTGCTGAGGTTGAGAAACCCTGGCTGATGGAATGGCTTGGAGGAACACAAGATCCTCATGCTTGCTTCAAGTCTCCTGTGCTAAGAAACTCTGGGACAAATCCCTAAGTGTTGCTGAAAGAAATCTCAGGAAAATGAAGGAGGAATGTTCCCTCCTAGTAAGTAGATGTCTGCCTGCATCCTAGAGCTAGTTCTGAAAAAGCAGTGCAGGGAAATGTTCACAAAACCAAGGTATCTGAGATACGTCAATACGAACCATCCTATTCTTTTTTAAAAAATTGATTTCAGAGAGGAAAGGAGAAGGAGAGAGATATAGAAACATCAATGATGATAGAGAATCATTGATCAGCTGCCTCCTGCATGCCCCACAATGGGGGGATGGAGCCCACAACCCGGGCATATGCCCTGACCGGGAATTGAACCATGACCTCCTGGTTCATAGGTAGATGCTCAACCACTGAGCCACGCCGGCCAGGCTCCTTTTTCTGTTAATAAGCATCCTTACAAGTGTTGTTTGCCCAAAGCAGTCTTTAAGACATTGACTTCACAATTTTTGTTCTAGATTCTACATTCTGTATTCTATGAAGTGAAACCTCTAACCCATGGAAAGCTTATAATTCGAACTGGTTGTTCTAGTAACTATATTTAAATACTTCCTTTTTATGAGAGGGTTCTTTTTTGGGTAGTTTTTGTTGTTTGTTTGTTTGTTTGTTTTTGTAAGCCTCTTCTCGAAAATACCCAAAGGCAAATAAATCCCTTGGCTCCTGAAGTCCTATTCAAACAAAGAGTTTGATGTAACGTAACTTTGAGACCTATTCCTACAGAGACAGCTCCTCAACATTCTCCAGGACAGGGCTCAGCCAACTCTAGGCCAGGGGCCAATCTGGCCAGCAGCTCTTTGTAGAACGCTCAGGCTAAGAATGGTGGTTGTTGTTGTTTTTAATTGGGGGGGGGGGGAATCTAAAGAATAGCATGTGGTGACACATGCAAATTATATGAAGTTCAACTCTCAGTGTCCTTGTGTGAGATTATTTGGAGCACAGCCATGTTTATTCACCTATGTGCTGCCTACAGCTTCTCTGTGCTCCCACTGCTGAGATGAATGTTTGCAACAGAGACGAGGGCCCACAAAGCTTAAAATCTTTATCTGGCTCTTGATAGAAAAAGTTTGTTGACTCCTACTCTTGAACCCTGTAAATTAAGGTAAATGCTCTCAATCTCATTTCCTATATAAGGACATCAAGGTTTTCCCAGGATCACAGAATAGGGGAAGGCTGGAGCAG
This sequence comes from Myotis davidii, assembly GCF_000327345.1. NCBI lineage: Eukaryota > Metazoa > Chordata > Mammalia > Chiroptera > Vespertilionidae > Myotis > Myotis davidii. The sequence continues at coordinate 1,736,605 of NW_006352194.1, forward strand.
AGACTGGGACCCAGGGAAGCTGCACTTCTAGTATAAGTTCCTATATCAGACATCTCAGAAAGTTCTCTCTCTCTCTCTCTCTCTCTCTCTCTCTCTCTCTCTCTCTCTTACACACACACACACACACACACACACACACACACACCTCTCAATCTTCAGGGCCAGGAGCACAGAAATGGGGTCTGGACGGGGTACACTTCCTAAGGAGGGGTAAGGGCGATGGCAGGGAGGGCCCAGGATCTCACCTTCCAGAAAACCCAGAAGCCATTTAACCAGCCAAGGAGAACCTCGCAGATAAGGATGGTCAGCACAATGTCATCTATGGTAGAGAAGAACTCATAGTGCTTCTACATGGAGGACAGAGAAAAAGAGAGGGACAGAGCGGTCAGTGGAGTGGGGGACTGGGCGGGGCTAGGGAGAGAGGACATCGTGGGGGGAGGGAAGGCCCATATTCCTGTTGCTCTTCATCCTCAGCATCTTTGTAGCTCTTTTATTTTATTTTATATACTTTTAAATATATTTTTGTTTATTTCAGAGAGGAAGGGAGAGGGAGAGAGAGATAGAAACATCAATGATGAGAGAGCATCATTGATTGGTTGCCTGCATCTCCCTATTGGGGATGGTGCCCGCAACTCAGGCTTATGCCCTTGACCGGAATTGAACCCCAGGACCCTTCAGTCCACAGGCCGACATTTTATCCACTGAGCTAAACCAGCTAGGGATGTAGCTCCTTTAGAGCACATTTTGCATGTACATGCCAGGCGCCTTGCTAAGACCACTATGCATTATTTTGCTTTACTGTCACCATCATCCTAAAAAGTAGGCTGTATTCTCATCCTACAGATGAGAGATGAGTGGTGCCCAAGGTCAGACAGCAGTAAAGATTGTTGTCCAGCCCTGGCAGGTGTGACTTGGTTGGATGTTGTCCGGCGCACCAAAAGGCTGCCAGTTCAATGCCCAGGCGGAGCACAACTCAGGTTGCGGGCTCAATCCCTGTTATGGGGCATGAAGGAGGCAGCCGATCAATAGTTTGCTCTCACATCAATGTTTCTCTCTTTCTCCCTCTCCCTTCCTCTCTCTCTAAAAATCAATTTAAAAAATAAATAAATTGTTATCTGACTACAAACCTTTGATCCCCTAGAGTAAGGATACTTGGAAAAGGGAGACTGGGAGAGGCAGAACTGGCTCCAGAATTGGGAGGAAAAGCCCTAGCCCCTGAGAGAGAAGACACCAAGTTCCATCCTTTCTTCCCTGATTGTCCCAACCACTCTTGCTGCCCCAGCTCCCAAATCCCGTAGGCCAACCTGACCAAGCTGCTGAGTATCTACTCCAGGACGTGTTCTCTGGGTGAATGGATTGTGGCCAGATGACTTGATGACTGAATTCTGTTTAAATCCCAACTCACTTTCACCCAAACGAGATACTACTCCCTTAGTTCCCGCTAAGCTGTGACACCACTATAGTCTGTGACACTGTTAATAGCTCCCAGACCCCTGGCTCTACCCTGGCAGTTACCAAAGTCACCTGGACTCCTCCCTTTCTTCACTTCCATGGCCAATAGACTCTGCCCCAAGGCTCGCTGCCACACATGAAAGCCTCTTGCTACCACACCTTGCCATCACCCCCATCCACCAGCTGGGCAGAGCTTCTTAAACCCAGATGAGAGGTTAAGTTTTATGGGTTCCAAATTCCCAAAAAGCATCAGGGGCCAGGGATGTCTGCCCATAACAAGGAAGAGCTTTCTGTCCCCTCATCTATCACCTCAGTTCCACCCCACTGGCCACTGAAGGCAATAGGCTCCCCTATTTATAGAAAGAATTTCCTAAATAGTCCTCCTGCCTTCTCCAAGTCATGGGCATCTATGTGTACATCAGAGTTGCCTTCTCCACTACTAGACTTCCATGGTTCCCTATGACCTTCAGGGTAAGGTTCAAATTAGTCTGGCGTTCACAGGCTTCTAGGATTCGACCTCCATGACACATATCCTATACCAGTGCTTTTTACCATTTTTGACTAGGACCCATAATAAGAAATCTATTTTACATCTTACAACCTCTCTCTCTCTCACACACATAATTTCTATTTAATTCTTTTTCATCCTACTATTTCATTCTACATCACAATGTTAGTATCTGCACTCTGAATTGATTTCATGATCCATCAATGTGTGTGATCTGCCTCCCCATCTACTCATCTTCCAAATCTAGCAATAGGATTTCTGCTAATACCATATCCAGGTCATAAAAGCTAAATCCAAGGGGTACTTAGTCCTTACTGCCTTGTCTCTTAGACACATCTGCCACTGTGCCCACTCCCCTGAGCGTACACTGTCCTGGGTTCCTCCCACTCCTCTGGCACGCCTTCTCCTCAGTTTCCCTTGTACCTCCTCTTCCACTTTCTGCCCTTTACTTACAGGTTCTCCTCTAGAGCTCTGTGTTGGCCTGTTCTCACTCAATTCTCTCTCCCCAGGCAACCTCATCAATTCCTTTAGTTTCGGCAACTATCCACCCAGATGCTGGCAACTCTCTCGTCACCACCTCCATCCCAGTGTTCTCTGAGGCATTTCAGAACTGACCTCTAACCCCTCACCATCTCTGTGTGGATACTGCATGGGCACCACAGACCCTACCCAACTCAAACTGAACTCAGCATCCTCCCCAAACCTGCTCATCCTATGTCCCCATGTCCCAACAAAAAGCACCAGAAACTTAACTTCTTGCTCTCCCTGTGTGTACGTGAGGTGGTGACAGATGTTAAACGAGGCAGCACATGTCAGTGCTCACTAAGTGTTTGCTCTAAAGTAAGTCAATCTATAAGGCCCATGGATCCAACTCCTAGGGAACTTCAGATGCATGTGACCTCTTTTTACCTACTGCCATTAGCCTGGTCCAAGCCCCATCTGCTTTCACCTGAACATCTCCAACACGATCTTGCCTGCTTCACTGTTTTCCATTCTTGATACTCTCCCTTCCGTAGCCCTCACTGTGGCAGACAGGGCCAGTTTTATAACATGCCTGGTCATGTCACTTCCATGCTTTAAACTCTTCCCTGGCTTTCCAATGACTTAGGATAAAGACCACCCTCCTTGACATAACTTAAAGGCCCTGCCCCTGATCACCATTCTGAACTCATCAGCCACCACATTGAACATTTAAAAAATGTTGATTTTTAAATAGCACAATCCATGTATGTTGTATATTCCTTGTAAGAAAAAAGCACGAGACCAGTGTCACACTGGACTTCAAGTTGGACACATAGAACACACATGCTATTTCTCCTGCCCCCACACACTCTTCCTCACCTCTCTTTGCCTGACCAACTTCTACTCATTCTTTATTCTCTGCTTAAGTGTCCTTTTCTCCAGGAACCCTTCCTTAATCCACCAGGTTTGATGCCTTCTCCATGTGCTCTGACACTCAGGCATTTATGATGACATGTTTGTGTCTAAGACAGAACTGCATCTGTTGTGTTCATACCTGGAACCCTAGCCCTGAGTACAGTGCATGGTACACAACGATTCTCTCTCAGTGACTAGTGAGTAAAATGGGATACCTTTGCCCTAGCCATTGTGGCTCAGTTGGTTGGGCATCCTCCCATGCACCAGGAGATTGCTAGTTCCATTCCCAGTCAAGGGTACATGCCCAGGTTGTGGGCTTGATCCCCAGTACAGGAGGCAGCCGATCAATACTGCACTCTCACATCGATGTTTCTCCTCTTCTCTCCCACTCCCTTCCTCTCTATCTAAAAATCCATTTTTAAAAATCTTATAAATAAATAAGGGATACCCTTCCCTACATGGCATCTGTTTGCCTGCCTCTGCTCACACCATTTCCCCCCTGCCCTTCCTGTACAAATGCAATGTGTTCCTCAAAGCTGGCCGCCGCCCCTCCCCCCCCAATGTCCTCTTTTATCTCTAGACCACTGGAAGGTCAGTGCTGGCAGGCCCTTGAAGAGCAGCCAATCCAATCATCATGGACAGAGGAGGATCCAGAGGCCCAGAGAGGGAAGTGCCTTACCCAGGCCCCCATTAGGTCAGTGGGTGCAGAAGTCAGGCTAGAGTCCCACCTGGCCAAGGGCGAAATTGGTGCGGAGCGCAACGGTGACGGCATTGACCACCAGCAGCATGGCCAGCAGCAGCTGAAACGTCCAGTGTTGGAGCAGCTGCTTGACATACATTCGAGTGATGAACTCCTGCATATCCCAGGCATCCTGGGAGAGAGCGAAGGACCTTCCTTCAGGCAGGTATCACCGTAGGAGGCCTCTGCCTGGATGTTTGCCCTCAGTGGATGGGGTTCTCTGAGGAAGGCCACTCTGGGGAAAGGGGCCTAAGAGGGAATCATGGTATGGGGTATCAGTGTAGAGGTCACTACCTAAATGGCCCACTGCGGGGGATCTTTGTCGGGAGTCATTACAAGGGAGACTCTTTTAGGATCTCTGTTGGGAGGAGACTATCATTATAGAGGGGTTCCTATAGGGGGCACTGACAGGCAATTCTAACATATCACGGGGGTGTGACTGCAGGGATTACTTCTGGGGAGTGTCCTCTGAAAGGACATTTAGAAGGCAAAAGGGACAGAGTGATTATGAGGCTTGTTGCCGCATGGGCGCAGCTGCAGAAGGGTCCCTGTGGGGGAGGTTGGATCACCTTGTTTTTACCTTTGTGTCAATAATGTCTCCGCGGTCGATAAGCACTTGCTCCTCTGGCGAGAAGTAGGGATCATGAGGGGACTTCTGCAAGGGTGAGGAGAAGGCCCATCAGCGCAGCCCCTATCCCTCTGGACCCAGCACAGTCCTCCTGTGCCCCACCCGATCCTGGGATGCCCAGATTAAATGGTAGAGCCAGGCAGGGGTCATCTACCATAGACTTGATAGTCCTTCGCTGCCATTCTTTATCCTGCATAGTTGCGCAGCCTCCTCCCACTCTTCAAAGCAACTTTATTCCGTGCGGGCTTGCTCCCCCTCGTGGTGATATCATAGAGGTCTCTGTGACTCCAGTCATTTGCATTCCACCAAGGAATTCCAGTCCCGAGAGAAGTTCCTCCCACTGAATTCTCTTGCAACCCCACCGAGAAAGCCAGGGACACTAAGGACCTTGGCTGGGGTCAGAGGTCAGAGGCACAGAGCAGGTCAGGTCTCCTCTACCACCTGGATGGAGAGGAGTATGTCCCTACTCTAAATCCAGGAGCTGGAGGTGACACTGGGCTAAGGAGAGGAGAAAAATGTTCACCTCAGGAGCTTCCTCCTAGCTGACTACACCCGGCACCTCCCCCCTCTGGCTATGCCATCTCACCACCCTGGTCTCCAGGAGCCCATCCTGCCTTTCATGCAAGGTATGTGCCCCATCTAGTAAAAGGCTGATCTCAGCCTCTCACTTTGTCTCCCCTGAGATGGGACAGGAAAGCAAACCTCTGGTCTCTGAAGGGCTGGGACAGATGAGCACGAGTAGAAGCCATCGGGAGCCACGGATTAGCAGTCCTCATCCTGGTGGACAGGAGCTTCACGCACAGCCCGGGCCAGTTACCAAGAGCGCTCATCCCTGTCAGTTTTCCTCCCAGTCCCACTGGGGAGCCAATTCCTGACTCTAATATGGAAGTCAAGCACAGATGTGGATTCATTTTAGAGAAATTGACTTTATTTGGTTGAAGTGTCTCTTGTGTAAAGTCAGGAAGGTCTGTACAGACCGGTTTGGGGAGGGAGAAGTGCCAAAGGACTGAGGGAGGCAGGTGTGCACCCCCACAGGTCAGAGGACGGACAGGAGAGAGTTTCTTTCAGCCTTGCCTCCCACTCTTTTGTTGCCAAGATGGGAGAGGGTGGCACAGAGATCACATTACGTTACCCCACTCCAGGGGAGAAGGGAGCAGAAATGGTGGCCACTCAGGCAGAAGGGGGTCGGCTAGGGTAAAGCCTGAGGCCAGAGGTGGAGGTGGTCCTCGGGGCCAGAGGTCAGGAACTAGATGCTGGTCAGAGTCAGAGGTTGCTCTCTGGTGTCAGGTGGCAAAGATGAGAGAGCTCCTCAGGGTAGGAGGACAGGGCTTGGGCAGAATGTCCTCTGGAGCCAGAGGTCAGGACTTGGGAGCTGCTCTCAGCCTGCACCACGCCCCAGGCCCCCAGGCCCTCTGAGTAGAGCTCTTGGTTCTGGTCTTTCCACCGCCGGAACTTCTCTCCAGTCAGCTCAGGGTCGCCCAGCACTTCTTCCAGGGCCTGCAGCTCCTGCAGCTTTGCCTGTAAGGAGAGTCCCTTAGGGGCCATGATCGCCCAGGGAAGGCGGCAGAGCCTGAGTCCAGAGCTAATTTTGGAGTCTAGTGCCTAGAACACAGCACGGGCCCAGTCTAGACCTGGTTCTCAAATCAGGAACCTAGAACTTGGCCAACTCCACCACTGAGCCCAGAGCTGTGGGACAGCAACCAGAGCCAAAAGCGTAGAGCCCAGCCCCTGCCATGCCGTGTCCCCTGCTGACCTTGAGTGTGCTCTGCAGTGCCCGCACACGGTGCACTCGCTCGTTGAGCTGGGGGTCTCGGTTGCGCCGCAGGAAAGAGCTCCGCCATTGCTCATGGGTGAGGGGCTGTGGCCGGCCCAGGAGGGACACGCCACCCTGCCTCAGGCCCCGCACCATTCCTTCCAACGTCCCCTCACTGCTGTCTGTGGGGGGCGGGGTGGGGAGGCAGGGAGGCAGGATGAGGATGTGCCTGTCCCAGGCCCAGCTCTCCACCTCAGCTCCCACCCCCAGCACAGCACCTGTTGGAAGGCCAAAGGAGGTCCGTGGGCTGCCCTGCGTAGGGGTGGCTGCAGGTGATGTGTCTCCATGGGGGGGACTCCCAGCTTGGCCCAGGCTGGGCTGTGGGCACCATGGAAGGAGAGAAAGGTATCAGTCTGAGCTCTGTGCCCTGCTCCTCACCCCCCACCAGTCCCCGACTCACCGAGGCTGAGCGGGACCCAGCCTCATCGTCAAGGTCTTCTACTTCTGTCTCACTGTAGCAGTCTGGGGTGGACAGGAGCAATTGGGGAACCCACTAAGTTTCACACGGTTTGGGGGGGCCAGGAAGGGGGTGAGGGCATTTGAGTTCCTAGCCTCCATCCCAGGAAAGGCCGAAGCTCAGGTTAGACACAGTGAGACCCACCCTTGTGAGCACCCACCTTCCTCTCGGGGTAGGGCGGCCTGGCCTGGAGACTGGTACTTGGAAATGCAGGTAATGAGATGGCGCACCCACCTGTGGAGGGGCAAATGGGTCTGAGGGAATTTCTAGGTACCGTATGCCAAGGGCCTTTCCCCTACATCAGCGGTTCTCAACCTGTGGGTCACGACCCCTTTGGGGGTCGAATGACCCTTTCACAGGGGATCGCCTAAGACCATCAGAAAACACATATATAATTACATATTGTTTTTGTGATTAATCACTATGCTTTAATTATGTTCAATTTGTAACAATGAAATTGGGGGTCACCACAACATGAGGAACTGTATTAAAGGGTCGAGGCATTAGGAAGGTTGAGAATCACTGCCCTATATGATTGTCTAATCTAATCTTCAGAGCAACTCTGAGAGGCAGGAACTCTTATTAGTCCATTTTATAGATAATGAAACTGAGGCCTAGAAAAATGAGTGCCTTGATCAACCACTGTCAGAGAGCTGAGATTTAAATCTAGGCTCCCAGGCACTCATGCGGAAGTCTGGGAGTGGAGAGGGTGGCACTCACATGCTCAGATCCGCCAGGGTATCAGCAGCAAAGATGAAGGGTTTGTACACGTCATGGGTGAGCTGGAACACACTGCCAGGGAGCAGAGGGCCTTCACTCAGCCTGGGCGTGCCCATCTAGACCCAGAGAGGCCACACTGGCAATCCCAGCTCCCTGCTGCCTCCACCCGACCCCTGCCGTCACCCTATCTCTCCCTTTCTCTTCCCACCACCCAGCCCGTCACACCCAGGACTTAACTATTTTTTCTTCTGATCATGCCCACTTTCCAGACTGTAGTTGGAGACATTGATGAGGCCCTCAGCCTTCTCATCCTGGGGGGATCACAGGGAGGGTCAGCACGAAGCCCCAACATTCTCAAGGTCATCAGCTTCCTGAGGCCACATCCCACGGGGACATCTCCTGGGCTCTCTAACCACAAACCTCTCAGTCTCAGGAGCTCAGGGTAGAAATTTAGGGGGAGCGGGTGTGTGACCAAGGAGTGCCTTTGAGCCGGGAAAGGGGAGCCAAGGAGATCTAGACAAACAGCCGCAGAAGAGGGGGCTGCTCCCACATTTGTTCCATCAATAGGCACAGACGGAGCCGCCTTGGGCCGCCGAGCCCTGCAGAGGCTGCCCTCCCTCTGGCTTCTTCCTCCTTTGCGCCCGACTGACCCTCAGGTGCTGATTTCTCCGGAAGCCTTCGCCGCTCCTCAGGCTGGACTGGCCACTTCTGTGGGCTTCCCACCCCCATTCCCCGGGCTTTTCCTTTGTCACAGCGTGTGTTCCCTGCACTGTCCTTGAGCGTGTATTACCACCCCCCGCCCTGAGCCTGGATTAGCAAGAACTCCTCTGTGTCCAAGTCTCCTTTGTGTCCTCAATGCCCAGCCCAGAGCTGAGTAACAGCAGGCGCCTGCATGTTGGCTGAGGAATAAACAATGGAATGAATAGCCTATCACTAGGATGGACAGAATAACAGAAGAGGAAGGAACGGTGCTTTTACACACACAGCAGCTCATTTCTCGTTGAAGAGTGTCCCCATTTTAGAGACAGGAACACTGGGGCTCATGAGGGTTTGTGGCCCACCTGTGACCACAGTGGGAGTAGACAGTGGGGAGTAGGAACAAGAACTGTGGCCCTGGGGTGACTCAGCTGCTTCCGCATGTGTGTAGGGTCTCACCTGGGGCTGGCGGTACCAGTAGAGCTTGTGTTTCTTGAGCACAAACCAGCAGCGGCGCCAGCGAGGGCTCATGAAGCCGCCGGGCACCTTGCGCAGCAGGAGCCAGCCATCGCAGTCCGGCTGGCCCAGCTCCCGGCAGGACACCCGCCGGCGGCTCAGCCGCGTCGCCACGCCTGCAGCAGCGGAGCACGGCCATCAGCGAGGGGCTGGCGAGGCACCACGGACCCCCAAATCTACTCCCTTGTCCACCAGGAGAGCACCCCCTGGTATTTCTGAGCCCGTACTCTGTGCTTGGGATGAATCCCCTGTCAGCTCTGAGGAATGACTCTCCCCACCGTGGAGGCAAGGAAATGAAAGAACGGAGGCTGAACTGTTAGCTCAGTCACAGAGCGCACAAGAGGCCCAGGCTGGGAGCACCGGTCCGTCTGATCCAAGAGACAGAGCTCTTTCCCGAAGAGGCTGAGCATAAAGTGTGTGCGTGTGTTTCGGGGTGGGGGGGGTCTGCTCAGCACTATAAAGACTTCTTAGAGCTGCTCGTGTCAGGGGACCCCACATGTTGGGTGCGTCTCATACCTTTTGATTTCTTCCGAT
>NW_006352194.1:1746098-1757964 GCF_000327345.1 Myotis davidii
ACAGGGGGTTGGAAGGGTCTGGATTTAGAACCACACCCCTCCTTGCTGAGCCCCTCAGCTTACCTTGTTTTCTAGGGGTTCACGAGTCTCTGCTCCCCCTGTTGGGAGTGTGGCTGGGGGTGCAGGGGTAATGGGCAGGGGCTCAGGTTCAAGAGAGGCAGAGTCTGTCAGGGAAGGAGAAGAGCGGGGGGGGTCCATGAGCCTAGTCCAGGCCGGGCAGTAGGGTGGGGGCATCAGAGTCCAGGGGTCAGAGCCAGGCACCCCACATGTCTCCTAGGGCATCACCACATTGTGGGACTTTGGACCTACCTGTTGAGGCAGAGCTGGACCCGGGACTTGGGTTTGAAGTCAGGTTGAAGGCAAAGATGTCTTCAGATGTGGCCCTGGGGAGAGGAGAGCAAGGGGAGATGAGATGAGCCCACGGCTCCCCCACCAGACGCACCCAGGGCAGAGCCTGTTACCTGGGAGACAGTGGGTCCTGAGCCAGCGATGGGACCCTCAGCTGTGGGGAGCCCAGGGCCTGCGGAGGGGACTGGGGAACAACCAGAAGCAGGTGATTCAGCTGGCGACAGGAATCTGAAAGCGGCTGAGGGCAGGTCAGGGGACAGGTACCTGTGGAGGGGTCTCCGGCACCGGAACCTTCTTCAGCACTAAGCTGAGCTTGGCTGCTTCCCGATACAGCTCCCTCACCACATTCTTATGGGGCCAGCCCACCTGGGAGACGGGACAGGGACAAGGAGCTGGGTCAGCTGGGCAGGAGGCTCTGAAACAACCCAACAGCCCCCTCCCTTGGAGCACTCTCTCAGCCTCCTGCTCCTCCTCCTCCTCTCCTCCTCCTCCCTCCTCCTCCTCCTCCTCTTCCTCCTCGGGAAGCCTCCATGAGTCCCTTCACCTTGGCTCTGCTGAGGCCGCTCTGGCTTGTGTGAGCCGACTCACCTGGTGTGAGGCAACTCCCACAACCCTGGTCTCGGCAAGAGTCCCTGCCGGACCCACAGCCCTGGGTTCTACTCGGTCACCCCTTCGCTCCCACTATGTCGCTCTTGTTCTCACTCACCACCACCTGCTCGTTGACCTGGACAATCTCATCCCCAGGCAGGATCTGCAGCCGGATGTTGGGAGGGACCTGGTGTGGGAGGTGAGGCTCAGAGGGTGCACCCTTCTGGGGCCTGAGGCTGGCGTGGCTGGCTGGTAAAGGGGTCTTAGCGGGGAGGCGGCTGGAAAGGGTGTGGGGTTCTCACCTGGGTGCCCACGTGGGACACGAAGTGCAGGCAGTTGCTGGTGGTGTGGATCTCCAGGCCCTGTGAAAGCAGAGGCTGGAGTCACCGAGGGGGTGGGCGCAGCAGGGCCAGTGGGCATGGCCCCCGCTAGGCAGCAAAATCCCTGGGTGGGCAGGACTGGGGAAAGAGCTGGCCCCAGCTGGCACTGCCCAACTTGCTGTGTGACTTTGGGCTTGTCACTCCTCTATGGGTCTCTGCCTCTTCCTTTAATAAGGATCAGAGGTAAGTTGGGGCGGCTGACTCCTAAGGTATAAAATTCTCAGCAACGCTCCTCAGGGATAAGCAGGGAGGGGGCAGGGCAGGGGCAGCGCTGGGGCTCTGGCTTTCCCAACTGGAGAGATTAAAGCAGAAAAGTTCATGTCCTCTCCCCTAACCTTCCAGGTCTGTACCTCAGGGCTAGACTGTGTCACCTGAGGATTGGGGACAGTGCTGAATAACTGTGAGGCCCCAGGAAAGTCCTCTGGGCATTTTTCTTTTTCTTTGGGGGGGGGGGTCCTCTGGGCCTTTAACTTCTGTACGAAAAAGGCCTTCTAGCTCTAACAGTACAGGAATCTGTGGGGTCCTGGAACCATGTTTCAGGGCCCAGGCCAGGCTGCCAAGAGGTGAGAAGTGAGCCCTGGCCGGGAGCTCAGTTGGTTGGAGCGCTGCCCCGATATGCCAAGGTTGCGGGTTCCATCCCTGGTCAGGGCACTTACAGAAAGCAAACAATAAATGCATACATAAGCACAACAACAAATCGATGTTTCTCTCTCCTCTCTCTCTCTCTCTCTCTCTCTCTCTCTCTCTTTAAAAACACACCAATAAATAAAATTTAAAAAGAAAAGGCAAAAGGTCAGAGGTCAGAGCTCACCAGAGGATCACCCAGCTGCACGTGTTCCAGCACGGCCCTCTGCTCCAGAAGCTCCTGGGGGCTGCAGCTCAGAATGCTGTGGCAGATCCCGGTCACATGGCTGCACTGGGATGGGGAGCACAATGCCCAGCCTGAGCCCCATCCACTGCACCCTGTCCCCATCACTCCCTACCCCCCGAAACACACACACACTTACAATCCTCAGGACTCGGCTCTCCCTCTCCGCTGCTGGGCAGTCCTGGAAGCAGTGAGAGCAGGGGCCTTCCCTGAGTCGGGGCACTGCCTTCTCCAGAGGGCAGGGTGGGTTCCCAGCAGTCCCTCCCTGCCTCCACTCCCTGGCCCCCTTTCCAGAACTACAGGCCATAGAGCTCCGTCCCCAAGGTCTCCCCCTGACACCAGGCCTCCAGAAGTGAACACATAGGCCCCCTCCTCTCCCCCTCCTGAGAGTCAAACTCCTGGGGGTGCCCTGGCCAGGTAGGAGACCCCCTGCCCCCATTGCCGCCTACCCAGTGACTGGGCACCTCTCTTCCTGCTCTTGCCTCTTCCTGCCCTCACACCCGATCTTGTGCTGATTCACAGGTTATAAAAAGCTCTTGCCTGACCCGTCTCTACAGCCTGGGCCAAACCTGGCCCCTGGTTCTCCTACCTCCTGCAAGGCCAGGCCCAGCTTCCGACACAACTCCCCAATCTCCTGACAGGCCGAGAAGTCATTCAAGTGGGTGAAGAGGTGCCTGGCCGGGGGAAGGATGGAACAGTGGTTAGCACACTGTGCTTAACAGTCAAGTCCCAGAACCACTCAGAGCCGGCGACTCGTCTGAGACGGGATAATACCTACTCTGATGGGTTTGATTTGGGGTAAAGATGACTGATAAAGCTCAACAGCTTAGCACAGCACCCAATACTGTCAGGCTCTGTTTAGGCACTGGGGAGTCAGAAGTTAAATACATAATTCCATCAATAGTGATTTAACTTCAACTGCTGTGAAGTGCAGGGAGCTCTGAGAATATCTGACAGGGAAGGCTTCCCTGAGGAGGTGACACTTATGCTGGGACCTGTGGGACAAGCAGCAACCAGTGGAGGGGGAGGAGCTCTCTATGTTGATGACCGCTGTGGGTGGGGTGGGATGGGTAGGAACCAGGTGACCCAGTGCCCCCAAGCAGACCAACTAACCTCTTTGCCCTGCCCCACCACATCTGAGCAAGAGCCAAGCTCTGTTTTTCTTTCCTGGGCCCCGAGGAGGCCACGGATGAGAAGGGTCCCCTCATCAGTCACCCCAACCCCGTACGTTAGGAAGAGCCTGAGGTACCTGTTGAGCCAGAAGAGGAGGGTACGGGCTTCCCGCACCAGCTCCACAGCTGCACTGAGGACATCAGCAGGGGGCTCGGCACAGCCCCCCAGGCGGCCTTGGACTAAGCTCTGGAAGACATGGGTCCCCTCCAGCAGCCTCTCGGTCAGGCTCTGCAGGTTCTCGGTCTGTAGCCCGGAACCCTGTGCCAGAGAGGGAGCTGGTCACCCCCTTGGCAGTGGCCAGCCCATCAGACACCCCCAGGCGGGTGGAAGCTGCAGCCAGTGTGGCCACCATTCACTCACCAGGGCCCGGAGCTGTTCCACTCCTTCCAGGATGAGCTCCTGGTGGCCCAGAGGGCGCACGGTCAGAGCCTCAAGACTACGGGGGCAGAGCTGCAGCAGGTACTTGCCAGGCAGCTCCCAGTCCTCAAAGCAGTAATCCTGCAGGGAATCATCGAGGCCTGAAGGGACAGCAGGAGTCAGAAGGGGGAGGAAGGGGGTAGCATGGCCTTTCTGGCCATTTCTTCACTCCCATAGAGCCCCTTTCCCTCCCATCTGTTCCTAATAACAACCCTGAGACCTAGGCTGTGTTCTGCCCATTTCACAGATGAGGCTACTGAGTTGGGAAGTAGAGTATTTCCCCAGACCTCACTGGAGAGCTAGTTAGAAATGCAAATTTTTGGCCCTATCCTGCACCTGCTAAATAACTCAGAGGTAGGCCCAGCAGTTCTGGTTTTAACAAATCCTCCAGTTGTTCTGATGCTTGCTTGTCAACTAAATGGGGAGTAAGAACATGGATGGAGCTTTGGAATCAGGAAGGCCTGAATGTCAGCACTTGAGCAAGTAATTTAATTGCTCTATGCCTCAGTTTCCTCACCTGTAAATGGTGACAATAAAAGCATCTACCTTCTAATCATGTGTAAATGACACGACACATGTCAAACACTTGGCCCATTTCCTGGTTTGTGGTAGATCACCAGTAACAGCACTGTATTATGATCGCCAGAGTTTTCACCATGGTCTACAAGGCCCGGGATGATCGGACTGCCCTGCGCCTCTCCAGTCTCATCACTTGACACAGCCCCTCAAACTCAACACTTCAGATGCAGAGCACTAACACCCTGGAATGTTCTTCTGTCCCAGGGTCCTTGCAGGTGCTCCTACTCCTGCCTAGACTGCTCTTCCAGCTCCTTCCCTCCCTTTTTCATTGAACTCCCTGCAGGAAGTGCTCCACACTCTCCAGGTTGGGGCGGGAGCCCCTTGTGCTCCCACTGCTTCCTGTGCCTCCAGAAACACCTGCAACTGAGCATCAGCCTCTCCTACTTTATCAAGAGCTCTTCAAATAACCGTTCATCTCTAATTCCAGCCCTTGTCTGGCACAAAGTAGACTCTCAAAAAATAAGACTGCCCTAACCAGATTGGCTCAGTGGATAGAGCGTCAGCCTGCTGACTCAAGGGTCCCAGGTTTGATTCTGCTCAAGGGCATGTACCTTGGTTGTGGGCACATCCCCAGTGGGGGGTGTGCAGGAGGCAGCTGATCGATGTTTCTCTCTCGTTGATGTTTCTAACTCTCTATTCCTCTCCCTTCTTCTCTGTAAAAAATCAATAAAATATATTTAAAAAAAAATAAGACTATCTACTGACTGCTTCCTATGAGCTGGGCAAAATTTTAAGGGCTGTAAACACATTCAGGATGTGAAGGCGATCGGGCTGCGACATCTGCCACCCCATTGATCCCCAGGGTTGACTCAGCTGATCTGGCTGGCTAGCAGGTGTCCCCTCCCTCCCTCACCACTCCATGTGCGTCCCTCTCAAAGCTGCATGCTCAGTTGAAGAGGATGACCTTCCCCAACAGAGGAGAGGACCATTTTTCAATCAAGGGTTAAAACGAAATGAATAATTAATTAAAAATAAACATATTCAGAATTTGATCCTCACCGAATCTAGAAGGCAGAGACTACTGTGACTCCCATTTCACAGGTGGGAAAACAGATATGAATAGAGGTTAACAGTTTGCTCACTCTTTGAAGGAATTCCTCCCATTCCACGTGAGCCAGGTTCCTTCCCTGGAGAACCTGTGTCTGATCAGCAGCTCTCCCTCGTTCCCTGTGTGACATTTAGAGCACTGGACAGGAGTCCATGAACCTGTTACTCCATAGCTATGGGCCCTTGAGCAAATTCCCAGTACAATGAATGTGCTGTGCTGCCTCCCACACTGAGCCTCATACACATCCCAGGCACTTGTCGCGATTGTCTCATTCTGTGCGTTTCATGAACCCGAGTTGCCTTTCTCATTTTATGGAGAGGGAAACTGAGACCTACGGTCACAGAACTGGTGAGTGGACGGGCTGGGCCTGAAACCCAGTGTGGGAGTCTGAATTCAACCCTGAATCCTGCTGTTATAGGGTTAGTCACCCTGAGCCTGGGCCTAGTGAACTCATGCTGCCCCTCTAGGAGAAACTCACCTGCCCTGACTCACCTGCTCCTCCCACCTGCATGTCAGAGGTCCTCACTTCTCTGAGTCTGTGGGCCATCTGGGACCTTTCCCATCCATTTGGGCTCACTGAGCCTGTGGGGTATCTCCCTTAGAGACCCCTGGGCACAAGCGGGGGGGGGGGGGGGGGGGGGGTTGGGGGCTGTGCCAACCTTTCATCTGGTTGGGGGTCTGCCTCGCACACTGGGAGCCTCAGGATGGAGAGAAGGAAAGTCGGGCAGACTCTATCCCAAAGCCAGAGCAAATCACTTCCTGGCTCAGTGCGTCAGTTTCCGCTTCAGAAAAATGGGTTTAATAACAGCCCTCTACGCCCTGGGGCGGAGGGAAGATTAAGGCGATTCCTTGGGTTGGGCCGCGCTGGGCCATCCCCTCTGTTTTCATTACCCACCGCCTCGCCATCGCCACCCTGGCAGCCTCCTGGGATGATGGGGCAATGGGAGACCCCTTCTGGTTCCTCGGCCTCCCGGCTCATCTCTGCCTCGCACAGTTCCAGACACAGGCAGACGCTAATAAACACTGTGTGACAGACTAACCAACCGACAGCCCCAGCGGGCCCTTTTCTTTATTTACCTCTCCCGGGTCCAGTGCCCCTCAAGCCCGACTCTGCCCCGGCCCCACCCACCTCTCAGCCAGGCTGCCACCTTCCCGGGGGTCCAGGTCTCCACTGGCTCCATGGTGGAGTCCAGTCTGCCCGCCCGAAGGGATCGGCGTCCGCTCCGTCCTGCGGGCGCAGGAATTTCCGCTCCCGGAGCCCAGGGGTGGGGAGGGGCTGGGCTGGGCCCGGGGCGGAGCCACCAGCATACCTGGGCCCACGTGGTTGGCCAGGTGAGGCGCAGAGACAGCCATTGGCCCACTGCCTGTCGGCCTCCTGCCCGCCCTTCAGGCGTGCCAGGGCTGTAGGGCGGCTCGATGCGGGGCGGTGCACTGGTGTGTAACCCATGTGACCTCAGCGTCAGCCTGGGGTCCAGCCCCAAACTGGCTTCACAAGGAGGGACGTTGACCTTTAGGCTCCTCAAAAAGGGGCTGAAGCCGGGCGATGTGGCTCAGTGGTGCCCAATCTATGGCAGCTACGTTGCAGGAGTCTCTGAAACAGTGTGATTTAACGGTGGGTTAATAACTATCATGATTTAAAATATATTTTTATTGATGTTTTAGAGAGAGAGAAACATCGATGTGAGAATGAAACATTGATTGGCTGCCTCCTGCATACCCCCTATTGGGGTTTGAGTCTGAAATCCAGCCATGTGCCCTGACCAGGAATCAAATTGGCAACCTTTCAGTGTGCATGGAATGACGCCTAACCAACTGAGGGTAACTATCATGATTTTGAAGTAGTTATGAGCATAAATATTTTGAGATACTTCCAATAACTACAATTCAATATAAAAATATATGTGATTTCTCTTGGTGACAAAGCCACAGATACTGCTAACACTTTAATCCATATGGAAGGAAATGCCAAATTTTGATGTTAGTGAAAATACATATATATATATATTTTCTCTCCGAGTTTCTTGGATCCCTGGATTCTGAAGCCCAGGTTAAGAGCCTTCCTCTTAGAACATCTGAAACGTACTAACTGTTTGCAGTTATCTTTACCAGCACAGCCAGCCAGAGACTCCCAGGACTCTGGAATCAGAATCAGTTCCACTTGCTGTGTGACTGAGCCCAAACTCTACCCATCTCTGAACTTGTTTCTTCTTCTCTAAAAGGGGGACACCTAGGTCTTAGTGCTGTGAGGGGTCCTTTAAGTATTTTGAAATCTATAACATGAAGTAGAGCAGCGGATCTCAACCTATGAGTCCCGACCCCTTTGGGGGTTGAACGACCCTTTCACAGGGGTCGCCTAAGACCATCGGAAAACACATACATAATTACATATTGTTTTTGTGATTAGTCACTATACTTTAATTATATTCAATTTGTAACAATGAAATTGGGGGTCACCACATGAGGAACTGTATTAAAGGGTCGCGGCATTAGGAAGGTTGAGAACCACTGAAGTAGAGCTTTAATTTTATGAGGAGGCCTTCCTAGAGCCTACCCCTTTGATTGTGCCACCTAATTGAAATCTCTACCAGTGCCCCACAACCCAGCCTTCAAAGCCTATTACTATTTTGCCTGTTAACAAGACCTTAAGTCTGAATTTGGTCCATGTAGTCTATGTGTGTTCGTTGCCATCATTTAATAATTTTTTAAAAACATATTTTTATTGATTTCAGAGAGGAAGGAAGAGGGATAGAAACATCAATGACGAGAGAGAATCGTTGATCGGCTGCCTCCTGCCCGCCCCCAACTGGGGATTGAGCCTGCAACCTGGGCATGTGCCCTTGACCAGAATCGAATCTGGGACCCTTCAGTCCAGAGGCCGACACTCTATCCACTGAGCCAAACCAGTCAGGGCCATTTAATAATTTCACATACAAATGGAGTTCTCTGGAACTTGGTCAGCTCTTCTGATCCCATCCCATCTTCATATGTGGCATCAAACACAAGTACAGACCAGTCAATTGCTTCCTTCAAAGGGTCAGTTTCCGCTTCTGAAAATGGGTTCAATAACAGCCCTCTGCACCCATCTCATGAGGTCCCCGCAGGTCTAGCTCCCTCATTTGTGAACCAGTAGGCTTCAGATTTGCAACATGGCCCTCACCTCTCTGACTTTGTCCTTCAACTCACATTCTCACACCCTGCACTATGTGTCCCCTCTAACCCTCCTCCATGCTGAGTCCCACTTTAATGTTTTGTTTTTTTCCCCTCTTTCTTCCTACAATAGTCTCCCTATGGCAGTCTGGGAAAGCCCAATAAACAGATCCATCTCCACCATCCTGATGTTATCAAACACCTACCCTGAGATAGCAAAAGACATAGAAGTGAGAAGCCAGCCTCTGCCCTCCCTGAACTCACAATCCTGTAGGGGAGAAACAGACAAGAACTCACCACTTGTATCCACATATTCTCCTAGAAGGACTGCGGGCCTAATAACCACAATAGTGTCTATACTCTGTGCCCCTAGCACCTGGCAGGAGTAGACAGTTAGGGGCATAATAAAGGACAGTTTTTTAAAAAATAAGTGTATATATATATATATAGAGAGAGAGAGAGAGAGAGAGAGAGAGAGATGTTAGCCTTGAATTTGAAGCTAATTTTAAGATGCTAAAATTTCCCTCTTCAGTGAAAGCCAATAGTAAAAGAATTCTCCACAAGTTCAAATGAAAACATTTATGAGCCACCTACTATGATAATAATGTACTTCAGCACATTAGGCTAAAACACGGGAGAGGTTGGTGGTCTTCCACCCTCAGGACAGAAGCAGACGCAGACTGAGCCAAACCAGCTAGGGCAGCAGCTTCTATTTTGAAGTTAGTTTATGAGTTTAACAAACATTCCTTCTACACATTTGCTGTAAAAATTTCAAAGGTCATTACCTAACAGTAGGTCATTAAGTAAAAGGAGAACCTTTCCCCAACATATCCTTAGCCCATTACACAGTGGGGGCCACTGTTAAATTTGCTGGGTGTTCTTCCATTCTCTATATATGTATATAATCAATCTATATACTATTCTGTAAATAAGCCTTTTTCATTTTCTGAGATAATTAATGCCAAATAATATATGCAAACTACTTAGAATACTACTGTCTATAATGTGCTAAAAAAATAATAGCTTTTTTTTAAAATATATATTTTATTGATTTTTTTACAGAGAGGAAGGGAGAGAGATAGTCAGAAACATCGATGAGAGAGGAACATCGATCAGCTGCCTCCTGCACATCCCTCACTGGGGAAGTGCGCGCAACCCAGGTACATGCCCTTGACCGGAATCGAACCTGGGACCTTTCAGTCCGCAGGCTGACGCTCTATCCACTGAGCCAAACCGGTTCCGGCAATAATAGCTTTTTAAATCGGTATATACAAATCTTTTATTTTCAAGCTGAGGGTAGGAAAGTCCTTGCAGGAACTCCATCCTGGGGAAAGGGGTGACGTGTGCCCTCTCCCAAGGTGTGGCTGATCTAACCCAAACCAAATGAGTCACTGTTGTGACGTGGGGTAAGGTGCCCTTTCCCACCTTTCCTGAGAGCTGATAGGTGACATCCAATCATCTGGGGTAGGCAAGGGCCAGGACCAGGGCTGCAGAGGTCCTCCCAGTACCTGGTTTAGGCCTAAGATGCCTGAACGCTGTCAGGCAAGGCCTCTCCCGCCTACCCAGCCTGCATGCCCGGTGGGTGGGGGAGGTGCTGCTCAGGCCTGATGCTGATCTCTCCTGACAGCTGCTCCTAAGGCTGGCAGGGCAGGCAGGGGGGGGAAGCGACCAGATTTAAAGGTCCAGCTGCCCCACCCCCTGACAGATCTGGGAGGGCAGACTCTGGTGAGCATCTTCTGAGGCCATGGCTATGGAAGTCAGGAACCTTTCTGCCCTCATATTTCCACTTCTTCATACCAAGAGTGCCACTGGTCCTCATTTCTGCTCACACCCCGCAGGCTGCCAGGGAGACGAGTGGCACCCACCATGCGACTGCGACGCCTGACCCCTGGCTACTTCCGGGTGCTACAGGTAAGGACCTCTAACTCATGGTTTCTGGTACGGACCCCTCCCTCCCCATATTGTGACTGGGTTGGGGGCCCCAACAGCCAGGGAATGGTGTCACGTTCCCTGCCGCCTGAGCAGCCAGGACCCAGATGGGCACTGAAGCGAGAGGAACTAGGGTGGAATCTCCCTGGGGCAGCAGTGGCGGCCATCTCTCCTTCACCCAGCTGTGTCTCCTCAGCCCCTTCCCTTCCGAGAAGTCTCAACTGACCCTTCAGGTGGACCCTCTGTACCTCCCCAGATGCAGGTAGCCGGGGAGCTGAAGGCAGAGCCACGGAGTCCACTGGCTGGGGTTGTGGCTACACTGCTGGCTGTCCTTGGACTGGGTGGCTCCTGCTATGCTGTCTGGAAGATGGTGGGACAACAGCCACCACCCCATGACGAAGTGGGCAGCCTGTCGCCTGGGCCTCGGCGGTAGGCAACTCAGCAGGGACTGCAATCTTGGGGTCCCACTTCATTTCTGCCCTCATTGGAAGCAGAGCCCTATACACGCCTCCCCTGCCCCCCCCATCACCCCCCAACTGTACCTGGGCTCTGCCTGTGGCTCCAGGCAAGGATGCAGGTTCCACAGCTGGACCAAGTAGGGAATAGACACCCTGACTCCGGCACACAAGAGTGGCAGAGAAATCCTTAAGGGCAGGAGTTCGGGGGAGGCCTGGAGGCCAGGGAGTCAGAAGCAGGCACTCTTTATCCAGTTCCTTTATTTGAGCGGAGGGCACCCAGAAGACGCTATCCACTTGCAAACTCAGGGCCAAAAAAGGATGGCCCAGTCTCTCCCGGCCTAGTTCTGCGCCATTGTCCATGGGCAGCGGCTCTGCCCCGCACCTGCAGGCCATGTCAGGTAGACGTGTCCATCTCAGGGAGCTCAGTGGATACTTCGGTGGGCACTGCTAGCCGCTGGGGGGGCACATAGGAGCCCATACCCGCTGCCCTCTCAGCCTCTTCCTGGGTGTAGGGCTCCACGCTCAGCTGCTTTAGCCTGGGGGAGGGGAGGAAAAAGGAGGTGGGAGCTGCCAGATGGGCGCCCTGTCAACCAGACACCCATCCTCGGCCCCCGCCTTACTCCTCCATACCTTTTCTTGTGGTCTTTGGATCGGAGGTGGGTCTTGAGGTTGGCGGAATCGATGAAGTACCTCCTACAGGGGTGCGGGTAAAGGAGGGTGAGCAGGTACCTGATGTCTCTCGGGGACGTCTAGCTCCCTGACCACCGACCATTCACTTCGAGTCGGAAGGGACAGGAGGCCCGCAGACCCCGTGCGCCCGGGGGGGACCGGACCCCACAGCCCCAGCCCAGAGCACGGACCCTACTCCTCCCGAGGCAGCCCGCGGGACTTACGAGCAGGCCAGGCAGCGCTGCAGGCCGCCCCCCGGCAG
>NW_006352194.1:1758307-1762910 GCF_000327345.1 Myotis davidii
AGAGCCCAACGGAGTGTCCCAACCAGAGGGCGCAGGAGGCCTGCGGGTGCCGCTGGAGAGGGGTGGGGTGGTGCATGCCCTTGGGGGTTCCTGGGCGTCCCGCTGCCCGGCCTACCCGGCTCTGCACCACCTCTCGGCGCTATCCTTTGGCCCCGGCTCTCCTCCCTGGTTCCCACATCTTAGACTCTGCGGTGGAGGATGGGCATGTTTTTTTGTGTGTGTGTTTTTAAAAATATATTTTATTAATTTGTCACAGAGAGGAAAGGAGAGGGACAGAGAGTCAGAAATATCGATGAGAGAGAAACATCGATCAGCTGCCTCCTGCACACACTCCCGCACCGGGGATGTGCCCGCAACCAAGGTACATGCCCTTGGCCGGAATCGAACCTGGGACCTTTCAGTCCGCAGGCCGAGGCTCTATCCACTGAGCCAAACCGGTTAGGGCAGATAGGCATGTTTGAAATATCTCCGGGAGGCACTGAAAAATACCTGTGATGTGAATAAATTGAATAAGTTTGGAACTCCGGTCCCCATAAGGCTTCCTGAGATACCTCCATTCCCTGACAAATCCTTGCCCCTCCCACTGCTCCTCAGTTATTCCCTCTGGTGTCCATTCCTTACCCCCACCCCCACCCCGCCCTCCAGTCAAATCCACATGGGAGACTGGAAGGGGTGTTCCTCCCCAGAGATCACAGTGCTCAGGCAGTGTCGGACTTAAGAGCGATCAGCTCCTTCCACAAGAAGAGGTGCTCACAGGAGGGCCTCCCATATCTGAGCCCCGGCCTGCCCTGCGTGGGCTGGCAACAAAGGCAGAGAGATACAGTCTAGGTGTGTGTGCTCAGAGTAGGGAGAGGGCCGAGAAGCCCTTTCCCGCTCACCTGGGCCTGGTGCCTTCCAGGCCGACCAGAGGAGCTCAGCAATAATTCAGGGGCTCCAGCTCTTTGGAACCTGTTGCCAGGAAACAGGGAGGCAGGCACGTGCATCCCTGGGGAGAGGAGTCAGTTTCCAGCCCAGACAAAGCAGTGAAATGTAAGCCCAGGGCACTGACTGGGGGACTTGGGACCTTCCCACTCCAATTCACAGAGGCTAAGTGGGGACAGAGGGCAGGGCCCTGCTGAGGGCAGCAGCTATGGCTATAGTCACCGGGGTGCCAATGTGGGTCCGGGGGACAAGGACTTTGGAAATGGACTTTGTGAAAGGAAGATGACTTTTCTGGAGCCATTCCAAGAGATCAAATTCAAGTACTCCTGGGAAGGAGGCCTCTGTGGGGAGAGATGTCGCTATTATTCTTGGCCAATGTGGGTCACGGCAAGGGGCCGAGGTGGCAGAAGCCTGCTCTGTCCCACCCCCACCCTAGACTCCTTTGGATCCGTTCACTTGCTGGGCACTGTGCCAGCTGGGGAGGCTGGTGCATCTTTAATGAAGTCACCAGATCCCTGGGACAGGCTCTCGGTCTCACCAAGTTCCTAAGCCAGACCCACTGGATGCCCTCTGAGCCACTGCCTCCTGCACCTGGGCACCAGGCCCGTTTCCCCTGCAGCTATGAGCCAGGCCTTCTGGAAAACCTACAAATCCAAGGTGCTACAGACCCTGAGTGGGGAATCTGAGGAGGTTCTGGCAGAGGAGGTGAGTACCATCCATGCTTGCTGGGTGGGGCAGGGGCAGAGGGGAAGCAGGAGTGGAAGGTACAGAGAAGGGCAAGGGGCAGGCTAGAGAGAATGAGAGGGTGGGGTACATTTGTGCAGAAGTCATCAGCCCACTGAAGGATGAAAATGGCTTGGCACAGGGTCAGAAAGACAGGAGGTTCAAGAAGAAAAGACTTGGGGGACCTTGGGGGAGCGGTCACTATATCCATGGATCTCCAGGATTGCCACCAGGAGAAGATCCTTCTAGGTCCAGTGTGCAGTGGCCACACAGGTACACTCAGCTTACTACTGGGCAGAGCGGAACAGAAGTGGAGCCTCCTGGTACCGGAGGTAGGAACAGTGACACTTTTATTCTGAGGGTCACTGACAGCATCAGGTCAGAGCCACACTTGGACCATGTTTACCCTGACGTTAAAAACAAACAAAACTGAACAGGCTCTGCAACAGTCCTACATCTAGCGGCTGTGATAAGTGGCAATTGCACAAATAGACGTGGAGGGACAGGAACACGGTCTGTGGTATGTGTGTATGTGAATTAGTGAATGTCTAGACAGGGCTGGGCATGTGTAGAAGTATTTGTGGGTCAGTGTTAGGATTGGTGTCTGTGTGGTATCCCCAGGGAAGGCGTATGTGCAGGTGTGAGCTAGGTATAGGTATTTTCAGGTGTGTACATTTGGGCAGAAGTCTATGCCTGCCTAGCTCTGTGCAGGTTTGGCAGGTGTTCTGTTTGTGTGTTGTGTGTGTTTGTGTGTACATCTGTATCTTGGTGTCTGGGGATGGGTGGAAAGGTTTGTGTGCTGTGGGTGGGCCTCGGTGCAGCTGTCTGCAGTTGTATAGGTGCACAAATGTGAATGGTATAATTGTGTATGTGCCCTTGTGTAAGTGCCTCACAGTGCACATAGCCGCGTAGAGGGGAAGAGCTATAGCCATGTGGAGGCATGCTCCCGCACAGGTGTGTCTACATCAGTGTGCATGCCCATGTCCACATGTTTTTGGGGTATATATGGACGTGTCTGTAGGTGGGCACATATGTGTTTGTGGAGGAATTTTTCTATACAGGTAATGTATGTGACTGGTAGCTTTGTTTAGAGCAGTGATCTGCAAACTGCGGCTCGCAAGCCACATGCGACTCTTTGGCCCCTTAAGTGTGGCTCTTCCACAAAATACTGACTTCTGCGCATGGGCCACAAAGTTTCAATCGAACTGTACATGCACGCCCGCACATGGTATTTTGTGGAAGAGCCACACTCAAGGGACCAAAGAGCCGCATGTGGCTCGCAAGCCATAGTTTGCCGACCATGGCCTTAGGGGAATACTTTTATGCATCTGGGAAGGGTGTGAGAAGACTAGGTGTATGTTTACTTCTGTGGAATTTGGGGTGCCTGGTCTGTGTGTACCAGGCTAGCAGTGGGGGAGGGAGTTCCTATGCCTTTGGGGCCTCTCTCATGCTGCGTGGGGGGTCTTGTGTCTCAGAGGGAGAACCCAGCTTTAGTGGAGTCTGAGACAGCAGAACCGACCTCAGAGGCCTTCAACCCCATGTCACAGCTGGCCCGCCGGGTGAGTTCTCCCTCCTTCCAACCCGCCCTGGGGAGCCTGCAAGAGGCTGCTGTGGAGTCCTGGGGTGGGTGGTGCTGTGGCCCCTCAATGACTCCCAGGCCCTCCCTCCCAGGTTCAGGGGGTCGGAGTGAAAGGTTGGCTGACAATGTCATCTCTGTTTAACAAAGAAGATGAAGATAAGCTGCTGCCACCGGAGCCCTGTGCTGACCAGTATGTGTGTGTGTGTGAGGGGTAGGGGGAGGCTCTGGGATGGGCCTGGGGTCGCCTTCTCCACGGCCTTTCCATATGGTCAGTTTGTCTTTCTGGCCACGGAGGGTTGGGATGGGCCAGCCCCTGCTCTTTCTGTTTCTCTTAGCAGGAAAGAGGCCAAATTAGCATATCTGGGAGATTAGGGTAGATTACAGGAGGAATTTACCAAATGTTGGGATTGAGGTGCTAGAAGGTATTATGGGCGCTCGCTCTCCATCCACGTGGGAAGGGTCCTCTCCCTAGAATCAGGGAGCTGAGCAGAGAACCTTTGCGTGTTTGGAACAGAGGGTGATCCAGACCAGTGATTCCCAAATACGGGTCTAAACTCATCCTCCCAGGGTGCTTGTGACAAACACCATTTCCCAGAATCTTCAAAGATTCTGCCTCAGCAGGTGTGGGCTGAGGCCTGGGACCTAGATTTCAGCAAGCGGAAAGGATCTGGGGCACACTAGTTCAGCAACCGGCCTTGTAGATCTAGTGTGCCAGAGGGTTAGGGGGCAGGACCCAGGGCCTCAGTCTTCCTCCTGGCTCTATCTCGGGCACACCCTCCATCTCTGCCCCTTCCTCCAGCCCAGTCCCACCCCCCCCCTTTGACACTCCCATATTTCTTTCTCCCCTAGGGCCCCTGGCCCACCCATCTCTTGTCCCCACACTTATCTCCTGTACTTCCCAGCTCTGGTAGGGGCTCCCCTCAGACCTGAGATCCCACCTCAAGCCTCACCACCGCTCCTCGATTGCTTTCCCCTACATTTCCCGGCTACCTCCAAAGCCCTCCCCCGCCTCCCCTGAGCCTCTGATTTAGACCTTTCTCCTTCCCTAGGGGCCTCTCCACCCGTCGTTCTCCCGTGTCCCCTCATTTTTCTGGTCGCCCTTGACTCCCATCCCAGAACCGGACCCCAGTCCCCACCCCGCCTCTTTCCCAGCCCCTCACCCCCCGGCTTTCCTGACCACCGCGCCTACTGAACCCGTTCCTTTCCCGGTATCTCGCCCTTCCCGGTCCCGAGCCACTCGCTGGAATCCTTGGCCCTGCCCTTCCTCAGGGCACCGTCCCCATCCTCCCGGACCTGGCGCCTCTCTCCGGCTTTCCTACTCTGGCCTCGCCCCCAGTCACTTTCCTAATCCCTAGACCCTGTCCCACCCAGCCCCGCTCC
>NW_006352194.1:1763131-1764648 GCF_000327345.1 Myotis davidii
TGACTTCAAGTGGGGCTTCCTGACCCACAAACTGGCCGAGATGAGGGCGAAGGCCGCGCCCAAAGGTGACTAGCCGGACGGCCGAACCGGGCGCCCACTCCTCCTTCCAACATAAAAACCCTGGTCCCACAGCCCGTTTGCCCGCGTGCTTTTTTGTCTGGACAGTCGGGAAGGCTGCTTTTTGGTGGGCAGCCTCAGGGTGGGGGTCCGGCCGGAGGAATCCTTCCTTCTCCCACAAACATACAGGGAGAAAATGACCAGGGACAGCCAGGGTATCAGGCTAGATTGTGTTAGAGTTAGGGTACAACTTCCCAAGAAGCTGGGGAACCCCTGAGGACAGGCTCCATCGCTCTGCCCAGCCTCTTCTAATTTGGCAAACGTTGTCTGTGGTCCTACTATGTGCTTTGTCCTTGTAGTAGGAGGCTACAGACTAACAAGAGAAGTCAGACTATCAGCGGGTCCCACACAGGGTGACAAATCGAGGCTCAAAATATAGGGCTGTACTTGGGAGCTCAGAGGTGAGGCCGACTGGAGAGCTCAGGAATTCCTGCGGGAGAATGAACATACACAATCTTAGAAGGATGAGTGGAGAGAAAGGGAAGGGTAACCCAGGTAAAGGGCGGACCGTGAACCAAGACTTAAAGATGCAAACGTGTGCGGAAGACGGGTGACCTGGTGGTCTTTGAGGGAAAGGGCAGGATGTGAGGCTGCAGGTTGGCAAAATCCTTGTTTGGAGGGTCCTTGCCTTTATTACCTCAATTCTGCTCCAGCCCTTCATACCTTGCAACCAAAAGCAGGCAGTAAAACTCCAGGAATGGGGACCTTTCAGGCACGGGTGGCCCCCAGAGTTCTAGAGCAAGCCCTTCCCAGAACCCCCTAAACTCTCTATTCTTTCTTCCCGGCTGTAGTGTGGACCGACCTGGGGGTCGTGGAGGAAATGAGTAGTGTGAGTAGGTACTAATTCGGTAGTGGTTATAGCAGCTTGCCTTCATTGAGCACTTCTGTGTGCGGGGAACATTGTCATGAGCTTTACAACTATTTCAAAAATGTTATGATCACCGAGGGGTGCACCTGCAGTCCAGAGACGGAAAGTGCTCGCCCAGGGAGAGTCACACAGTCAGCCTTGCACCCATACTCCAAAACCCACGCAAAACACACCCGCAAACCCGCCCCGCCCCTTCCTGAACATCAATCTCACGACTCGCTTAACGTTTTGCCTTTATTCAGCAGGTTCCCTGAATTCTCAGCCCAGTCTTCACTCCCCAGACCCGGCCTCCACCGGGGCCACGAGGAGGCCTCCTCCGCCTCCGCTGTCCGCACTGGGATGGGTCTTGGGAATCACCTCGTCCCACGCCCCCCACGGTTCCTTGGGGAAGCCAAGATCCAGAGTGGGGAGGAGGGGCTTGCCAAAAGGCCACCCGCGCGCCAGAGGCAGGGCGTCCCTGCCCGTGCCCGGGTCCAGCCCCGCGCTCACCCCCTGCCCTTCCCCAGATACCAGACTCCTCGGGAGCCCGCTC
>NW_006352194.1:1764956-1765263 GCF_000327345.1 Myotis davidii
CGCGCCCCAGCTCTGCGGAGAGAAGCGCTCGGCACCCAGCACCTCCACCAGCGCGCGTTCCAGGCCGCAGTAGTTGAAGAAGCGCTCCTTTTCCGACAGGGGCAGCGAGCACGTGGGGCACAGCGCCCGCTTGCCCGCCGCTTCCGGGGCCTCTTGGGGTGCGGTCCAACCTCCTGTAGCCGCAGGTCGCTCCGTTGGGCCCGGGCTGCTCGAGGAGGCGTCTCGGGGGGTGCCCAGGAAGAGGCGTCGCACCAGCCCCTGGCCCTTGGCATTCTCTTTGTTCACCAAAGCCTTGCAGTCCCGCTTC
>NW_006352194.1:1765506-1766073 GCF_000327345.1 Myotis davidii
AGTCTCTTGACTATTTATGGATTTCACTGATCAGCAAGCTCAGCTAAACTGAACAGCTTCCAGATTCAAGTATCATGGGATTTTAATAGAAGTGTGGTTTTCTTTAAACATGGTTGCATTTCATGAGAACTTAAGATATGTTTGAATGTCTTTCTTTATAATATGTAAATACGATATATCATTTTGAGAAAAATACAAATAACTAGTCATGCTAATTATAAAATGTAACACTGCAATATAAATCCCCTAAGGCAAAGAGAGAGAAAGCTGGGCGTCCTGGGAGATGCTGGGGCCCCCAGCTCATTGCAGGGGTGCGGCATGAGCGGCCCCGGACCCCCGCGCAGGGCTGGCTCCTGGCGTCGCGCTATCACCTGGTGCGTCTTGACATACTTAGCTTTGTCGGCCTCCAGCCGCTCCACCGCGCTGGGGGTCCGTGCCCTGGATGGGGTGGAGGGAGAGGCTAGGAGCATCTTAGCAGAGTGGGGCGGGACAGTGCCCCATAAGCCACCGCAGTTAGGCAGCTAGTGAGTTGCTGAGAGCAGTTGGCTGGGGCTTCCTGGGGCCTGC
>NW_006352194.1:1766166-1770326 GCF_000327345.1 Myotis davidii
CATCCAAGGCCGCCGGTGCCCTGTCTAGGGGGCAGAGGCTCTGGCTGTCCCTTACCTCCATTCCTCAAAGACATGGGGCAGGGGTTCCCTATGCCACATGGAGGGTTGCCCCGATCTGGCCACAGGACCATGCCAAGCAGGCATCAGCAAGCAGGACACTTGGGAAAGGAAATGGGGCCGGTCCCGGCCCAATTCCCGAAAGTGGCCTCGACCGGAAAAAATACCTCTTCCCAAACCAGCAACTTGGAGTCCAAGACAAGGACGCTTCCCAGCCATAGGCTGGCTCCAGCGGGGCCCACCCTTCCCACCCCCAAGCACGGAGGTCAGGGATATAACCACAGTGTAGGAGTCTCCCGTAATTGCGGCCAACTGCCCTGCCCAGGCCCAGGAGGACCATTGAGAAGGAGAGGGCGGTGGTCACCAGGTCATGTCAGCCGGCTGCCTGCTACCCACCCACTCTGTGCCCCTGCCAAGGGAATCCCAGCATGCCCAACGGTAAATATCACCTTACCTACCTCTGCATTTCCATTCTGTAGAATGTGACCCTGGCCCAGGGAGGAGGGGGCTTGCTCAGGGCTTACTGAGAATTGGGGCCTCGGTCTGGAACTAGGTCTCTTGCCTTGCATTCCAGAACTGGTTCAGATTGGATCTCTCACTTGCCTGTCAGAACATCCCTTTTTTTCTTTCTTGTATTCCACGTGATATACAACCAAGCAATTTCCCTTAGAGATGGGCCCTTTGCCTCTTTAAAATGTTCCTGCCATTGATTCTTCCCCAAACCTGCACTCCGAGAAACCTGCCCTCAGGGTCCCTGCCTCCTCCTTATCCTGAGACCCCATGACCCTTCTCCTCCACCTCCCTCTGCAGGGGAAGGGGCCGGAGGGGTTGTAAATCAAGGGTTGACAGTTTCCTTGGCAGTCACAGAATGGGCCACCCACACAGCTCAGCACACCCCACCCCACCCCTGCCCCCTTACGCCCTCCATCCTCCATTCAGCTGAGAGGGACACATCAGTTCTGGGGGCTTAGAGGACCTCACCTCTGGAGGCAACAAAGCAATAGAACTTGTCAGGGATGGGGGGAGGGGAGCCCTGGTGATGAGCCATGAGGCAGAGACCCTGCCAACCCCACTCACCCCAGTGCAACTTGTTCAGCTTTACACACACACACACACACACACACACACACACACTCATGCACACTGCTAGTGCCCAGTAAATCAGTCCATAGGTGACTGGGAACCCAGGAAGCAGGAGAGGCTGACAGTGCCTTCCTTCCTGGCTCCGAAGGCCTATCCCAGGCAATGGGTGAGATTCCGAGGTCTCAGGAGGGCATTGTACTTATCTGACCTCATGGATACCCTCACATCCCCTCAGCCCCTCCGCCTCTTCCATGCCCCAAGTGCAGAGGCTATAAAAAGTCCCTAAACACAGGGACCAAAATAGTCTGCTGTCCACTGCCTCTTCCCTGCCTTCGGGGCTGGCCCTGCCCAACCACAGATGTCCCTCCCTAGATGCCTGGCAGACATCCCTGCGCCCACTTTCTCCCAGTCCTGGGGTTAGTGGTCCGAACTTTGTCCAGGGAGTCTGCTCCCAGTGAGGGCTGGGGAACTGTGCTCATTAACTTGGAGCCAGGCTGCCCGCCTTTGGGTCCCTGGGTGCCTCCCCCCCACCCCCCATCTCAGCACTGGGCTCGGGATGCACTCACCTCTGTGTGGGGAGGCTGAATGCAGGGGTCCGAAGGCAGGTCCAGACTGAGGGCAGCAGGGACAGCAGGGACTAGAAGTAACTTTGGTGGCAGCCAAACCTCACTCTCCACAGGAAAAGCTGAGAGAGCCTCCACCCCCCGCCCCCCCCAGATTAACCCTCGCCTTCCTGACCCAGCGCCTGGCCTCCATTAACTCCTTCCTGGTCACAGTCTGTGTTGGAGAGGCCTATGGAGGGGCCCAGCTCCTTTATTTGATAGGTGGTCACACAGGCCCTGATAGGTTAGTGATTTGGCTGGAGGCACAGTGAGCTTGGGGCGCAGCCAGGACCCCAAGCAAGTTCTCCTGATTCCCAGGCTTCCTTCAGAGGCTTGGGGTGGGGACGTGCTGGTCACGTGGGGTCAGCCCGCTCTGGGCCTTGGCAAATCCTCTTGGTTGGAATAGGATGGCAGAGCAGCGTCCTAGTAACTGTGCCTTCCCGCTCTGTAGCAGGCCGAGACCTGTCCTGGTCCGGGTGTGGGCATCAAGCTGCTCTCCATGGGTGAGGCCAGCAATCTGCAGCCTGAGGGTGGGGCAGTGGTGCTGCGGGTGTTCAGGGTGAGCCTGTCCCAGCAAGTCTTGGCGTGAAGGTCACCTGGGAGCCCATTGGAGGTGCCTGTGCCCAAAGTCCTCCGATGGCAAAGGGGATTGACTGGGAAGAGGAAGATGAAGGGATGGTTTGAGGTCAAGTCTAGGTCTTTTGGCCTCCTTTCTCCTCTGCCCCAACTTGGGGACTTCTAGAGCTGGCACAGTTTCTTGTCCGGCGGCACCTCAAGAGGAGCCCAGTCCCCGCAGTGCTGGTGCCAGGAGGGCTCCTCCCCACTCCCCGGCAGGTAAACTCTGTAGTGCCCAGAGTTCAAAGACAATTTCCCTGCCAAGGGGCTTGCCCTCCTCTACCTGGCCGCTGCAAAGCACATTCACCCCTGTGCTCTCCAATCTCCTCTGTCCCTCCCAAGGACCCTAGACGGGTGACCAGCAGGGTAAGGAAACTGGATCGGAGCGGGGAGAGACTTGCCCGAGCCCAACCCCAAATCCACTCCTTCCACTGCACCCTCTGCCTGTCAAGTAAGGTAATGGGTCTGAAAACCAGAAGGCCCACCTCCTGGTAAGAGATTTTTATTACCTAGTTAGGATTATTATTATTTTGTCCATGATAGTTTCATACGGTGTTGTTACTGTACAAAATGCTTTCATGTACTTTATCACAGTCCATCCCCAGGACAACGTTAGGCAGGTAGGTTTTATTATTCTTCCTATTTGACAGCGGAAGAGACTGCGGCTCAGAGAGGGGAAATGACTGATCCAAGCTCACACAATTAGGAATAATAGTTGACTTTTATGGAGAGATCAATAAGTACTAGGCACTATTCTGAGTATTTCAAACAAATGATTAGCACATTTAATCCTCAAAACAACCAAATGACATGGGTACGTTCATCTCCTAATTTTATAGATGAAGTAGTCCTGAGATCTGGTCACGAAGGGGTTAAGCTTGGAGGCTGGGCAGGGCCCAGCTGGGATGCTGTCAATGGCAGGAAACCTGGCCTGTGAGGGAGGGGGAGGATGGGGCTGCTGTGTCTGACTCCTGATACCACCCCCATCCCTTTGGTCTTAAAGGGGCATCCGGGTTGGGTAGAAGGGCAGGGGGCCCCTTTCTCTTCTCTTTTCCAGGGACCAAAGGCGGATGCTGGACGACAGAAAGGGGGACGCAGGTGCTGCCCTGGGGCAGCCCCGAGTCTGATGAGGTGACTAGAAGTGACCCGTCTCCCGGCCTGAGTGTTCTGTCAGGGGTGGGGGGAGACACCCACTCAACCCTGAGGGTCTCCAGGCCGAGGGGGGAGAGCCGCTCTGCCCTCAGGAGCCTGAGGGGGAGGGTGGTCAAGGAGTCTTTCAGGAGCTCTCTGAGGGGCCACAGCACTCTGGCCGGGATGCCGGGTGCACTGACCCTCTATAATGGGTCCTGGTGGAAAGGTCAAATTGCATTGGCTTCCCGGTGAGACAGGCTTGAAAGAGTGAGCAGGAGATGGGTAAGGAGGTGGAGCTGCAGGGGCCTGCCCGGTCTGTCTTGGCCACACTGGCTGTGACCGGATCATCTGTCTTCCTGGTCATGGTTCCCCAGGGAGATCCTTAAAGTGGCTCCTTCCGGCCCTAGAGCCAGGGCCTGGGGCGGAGGGGCGGGAAGGGGGGAGGTCAAATCTGAGAGGTGTTTCCTTCCTGTTTTGGAGCTCATTCCGGAATCACCCTGAGGGCCGATGGGAAGAGGCCTGAGTCGGAACTGGCTCCTTCCAGGAGAGGTGGGTGGGTCAGGGAGGCCCTTCAGATCCAGCTCAGATCCCAGACCCACACTCTCACCGAGGAGAAGCGTGTCAACCCGCTCACCAGCCAGCCACCCTGCCATAGCATCCACACCTCTGCCC
>NW_006352194.1:1770419-1779428 GCF_000327345.1 Myotis davidii
TTCAGGGGCTCAAAACGTTCGATGAGCCGGGCCAGCGTGGCTCAGTGGTTAAGTGTCACCCTATGAACTTGGAGGTCATGGCTCGATTCCCGGTCAGGGCACATGCCCAGCTTGCGGGCTCAATCTCCAGCGTGGGGCGTGCAGGAGGCAGCTGATCAATGAATCTCTCTCATCATTGATGTTTCTGTCTCTCCCTCTCTCTTCCTCTCTGAAATCAATAAAATTTTTTTTTAAATAAAATAAAAATGCTAAAAACCATGTTAGATGTATCTGACTCTTAGCTCTTGCCCTCCACCAACACCTTCTGGTCAACTCTGGCCTAAATCTTTTTAAACGTTTTTTTCTAGTCCCACAGTCTCACTCTCAGCTGCTGTCAACAAATCATTTTGAACACTGCTCTGTGGCCTGGGTCAGCAGGGAGCTCAGCCTGCTTGGGGGTGGAGGTGGAGGTGGAGGTGGGGGCGGGCAGAGGTGTGAAGGACTGATCACAACTCAAGTGAGAGCAGTGCTGCCATGACATGGGGAGCGGGTATTTATTTATTCTGTCGGGTGAGGTGGGAAGCTTTCAAAGAGGAGAGGGTATCTGGGCCTGGAAGGGATTTCTGATGGGCGTATGATGGGGGTGGGATGGGGGTGGGGCTTTGGGGGTTGGAGGGCAGAGGGTAGGGGAATTGTGGGAGGGATAGTGAGAGCAATAGGCCTAGCGGGCACAGCAGGAGCCAGGCTGTCAGCGAGGGCAAGAGGCTGGGAAGGCGCTGCTGGGGTAGGGGCTCAGGAGGGATTAGAGAGAAGATGGGGTACAGAGAAGGGAGGGGTTTTGTGAGGAGATGAGTTCAGTAAGGCGATGGGGAGCCTGAGAAAAGGCTCTGAATGAGAGAAGGGGGCTCAAGGCGGTGGTTCAGAGAGAGGGAGGGGCTCAGCGCTGGGCTTCTGTGCTGCCCAGGGCCTCAGGAGGAGCCCCTCGCCGGCCATGTGTGTGTCCCCAGAGCGATTAGAGCAGCCATCCTCTCAGCCAGGGCTTTCCGTTTCGGAAAGAATTTCAGCGGCAACAATAGCCTGGCTCCCCTCTCCCTCTGAGGGGCAGCCTGGGGCAGAGCCAGGTGCCCAGCACCCACTGCCCGGTAGCCACTGGGGGAGCGGGGAGGGCCAGGGGTGGCCAGAGAGAGGAGGGGCTGTGGGGTGGGGAAGAGGCAGATGTCATTAACCATTTTTCCCCTGAGCACCTGGTGAACAGTATGAATAAAATAGATAGGGCTGCCCAGCCGGTGTGGCTCAGCGGTTGAGCGTTGACCCATGAACCGAGAAGTCGCTGGTTCGATTCCCAGGTCAGGGCATATGCCCGGGCTGTGGGTTCAGTCCCCAGGGGTGGGCATGCAGGAGGCAGCCGATAGATGTTGTTTCTCTCTGATGGATATTTCTATCTCTCTGTTCCTCTCCCTTTCTCTCTCTAAAAAAATCATTGAAACAGATTTAAGAAATAGATAGGCTTTCTAGTGTTTCAATAACAAAGCCAACTACATCTATTGCTTACTGTGTGCTAGGCACTTTGCTAAGCGCTTTCTGCTCAGCACCTCACTCACTTCTGACAAATTTCTATGTGAGGTGGGTGAGGAAACAGGCAGAGAAGGGTGAAGTGACTCACCGAGGGGCACACAGCTTGTAGATGGGGAGCTGGGACTCAGGGCTCGGCTCTTAGCCAACGAATCACCTGCCACCTCGACTGTACCACAGGCCTGGCTGGAGCAGGCCTCACTACCCACTGGCCTTCCTGCCTTGCTTGCTCTGTTGGCTCCCTATGCTGGATGGAAACAAGGATTGGAGCAAGAGTAACCTCAATGCAGTCCTCGCTCCAGTCCTTGTCACCTACACCTCCGTCACCACATCTTCGTCATCGCCATCATCTCCACTTTCCACCACTGTCTTCATCAACGTGCCTTTAGATTGAGTACAAGGAACAAAAAACATCCAATCTAGACTTAGTAAAACAGGGAAACATCTGGAGAAGAAACGAGGATTTTTCCTGGAATGCAGGGGCAAGGAGTCTTCCCCCGGTCTTGACAGCTACACTTCCATATTGAGGTTCTGAAATATGTTTAGCTTTTTTGTGCACAGAAATTCGTCAAAATACCAAAGATGACTCAACCTACTTATTATTAAGCACACATGGGTGTTTTATTAAAGGACCAACAATGTTGAATGAGTAAGAAAATAAAGATGTGAATAATTCATAAATGATTACATCATTATTTCATCAAATCTATTTTTCTTCCTTGATTTCAGCAAAATTGCTAACTGTCAGAGGGAGAGGTGGAGCCAGGCTATTGTTGTGGCTGAAATTCTTTCCTATAATTAAGGCGTCACATAATTTGTATTCTACTGATAGAAATGCCTAATTAAATAACCTCTCTTCAGTCTGTGTTTTCTCTTATTTTCAGTTTTTTTGTTTTTATTTTATTTATTTTTTAAGATATATTTTTATTGATTTCAGAGAGGAAGGAAGAGGGAGAGAGAGATAGAAACATCCATGATGAGAGAGAATCATGGATCGGCTGCCTCCTGCAAGTCCCCCACTGGGGATCGAGCCCACAACCCGGGCATGTGCCCTTGACCGGAATCGAGCCTGGGACCTTTCAGTTCACAGGCCAACGCTCTATCCACTGTGCCAAACTGGCTTGGGCTTATTTTCAGTTTTTTTAAATTTCAGTGTGGTGAAACTTTACTCTGCTGAGGTGGTAGCAACTAGAATGGAAAATAAAATTCTTAAAGCAATATTCACATTAGAGATGAACTATGAATGTTACATAACATGTTCAAACATTTAAATGGGGGTGTCTCCTGTCCCTCCTTATCTCACCATTTTCACCATCTCCTAAAGCAATTGGCACCACGCTTCTTGCATATTGCACCTGAAGTTACAAATTTAAAAATAAAACATATTGTTTAAAAATGCAGCATGATCCTCAGCCATCACATGCTACTATTGCAAATACTATGCTGCACATTGGAACATGAAATGAAGCAAGAAAATGGACACGCGGCACTTGCTGGGGAACAATAGTTCCTTGTGCCTGAATCTACGGCATTCATGCCCTCTGAGAAGAAGGATTTGACAAGTTAATTAATTTGTTGTTTCTCTTACCTAAGTGCCTTCACCACTGAGTCTTCCCCGCACTCCACACAGTGGCTGTCCGCATGAAGGCGAACCTTCATGACATTTGTATGCAGTCGTCTTATTTCAAGGATATAGGGCAACAGATGGGGAGATGTGTTTGTTTGGCTGGGGCTGAAGAGTGTTAGGTCTGAGAGCAGGTGTTGAGGGTACGGCTTATACAGGGCAGTCTTGAGCACTGGGGCCCGAGTCACAGGTGCCCATGTGGTCTTCAGTACATGACTTTTGGGGTGTTTTGTATGTTAGGGGCCATTTAAAGGGCAGCAGTCCTTTTAGCAAGTTCTAAGGGTGGCACTGAGCTATGGCCATAGAGGTGTTGTATCACATTGAAGCTACCTGACTGCGGGGACCTACATTTTTGTATGTGAGGAGGGCAATTCCCACAGAAGGTGGAGGTTAAGGGGTGGGCTACGGTAATATTATAACCACCATTCCTGACATCATCACAGAATTATAACTAGCACCTGGATCCTACCCCTGGATTAGAACTGTCACCTTCTTCACAGTCATCGCCAGCTACCCCATCGTTCCACACTGCACCCCTGCAGTTCTGCCGTTCAGCAATGACTCACCTTTCTTCTGGCATCTTACCCTGACCTTGGCCGCCTTGTGCTCCCAGAGTGAGGTAAGTTGACTCCGAGTG
This sequence comes from Myotis davidii, assembly GCF_000327345.1. NCBI lineage: Eukaryota > Metazoa > Chordata > Mammalia > Chiroptera > Vespertilionidae > Myotis > Myotis davidii. The sequence continues at coordinate 1,774,232 of NW_006352194.1, forward strand.
GGGCACTTGATCTAGGCCTGGGTCAAAAGCCTATCACAATTCTCAGGTCCCCCTACTTCATTTATTTTCTCCCCACTACTTAATTTATTTTATTTATATTTTATTTTATTTTTTATGTATTTTTATTAATTTCAGGGAGGAAGGAAGAGGGAGAGAGAGATAGAAACATCGGGCATGTGCTTGACCGGAATTGAACCTGGGACCCTTGAGTCCACAGGTCGGCACTCTATCCACTGAGCCAAACCGGCTAGGGCTTCATTTATATTTTAAATGTATATTTTTTAAATTATTGATTTCAGAGAGAAAGGAAAAGAAAGATAGAAACATTAATGATGAGAGAGAATCATTGATCGGCTGCCTCCTGCACACCCCACACTGGGGATTGAGCCCGCAACCTGGGCATATCCTGACCGGGAATTGAACCATGACCTCCTGGTTCCTAGGTCAACGCTCAACTGCTGAGCCACACCAGCTGGGCTCCACTACTTCATTTAAAGATGAACATGCAACTCAAATGATAGCCCATGAGGCTTGCTGGGAGCTCTCTTCCTTCCTCCTCAATTTCCTGTGTGTTCCATGGGCTTTATTCATGTTTTCATATATCACTCTCATTGCTTTTATACTCTATTTGAAATTTAGACACTTTTGGGCTAATTTCCAGATCTAAGCCAGTTCGCAGACCTGAAGTCTTGATGGAATAGGAGGCCCGATCCCTTAGGGGAGAACCTTGCAGCACTGCCAACACCATATACAGTACATCTTCCTCCAAGGAAGGGAGAAGGGAAAGTCCGGGCATTTTAGAAATTATTAGACATTGAGTTTGAATTGAGGCTACTATCTGGAAACCAAAGATTCAGCAAGTCCAAAACTAAACTAGTGACCTGTCTCCCGTACCTCCACAACTCCTGGACCATCGCTGTCCTCATTTCAGGTGATCCTTCATCTCAGCCTCCTTCCAATTGCTCAGGTCAAAACCTCGGAGTAATCTTGGATGCATCTCTGTTCACATTCCACTTCTAATCATTAGCAACATCTTTTGGCTCTAGCTTCAGAATACGTAAGATTTAGATCACTTCTACTCACTCCATCCTACCACCCTGGTCCCAACCATCACCATCTCTTGCCTGGATTACATCCCCAGCCCCCGGGAACAATTCAGCCTCCCACTAACTCTTCTTCTGAGATCCCATTCAGATACCCCAAGGTCTTCTGAAGTGGGGTAGGGGCATCTTAGCAGCTCCTTCAACACATCTCTTTCTACTTTATTTGAAACTTATTTATTTTTATTTCTTGAAAACTGTATTCCCTTGTTCTCATTATGTAGAGAGTATTATCAGCAATAACAATAACAATAATAGCTAATGTATCAGATTCTATGTTCAACATTTTACGTAGAATCTCTCATTTATTCCTGTAAGGTAGGTACTCTTCTTGCTCCTACTTTATAAGTGGGGAAGTTGAGGCCCAAAGAAGGTAAGCAACATGCCTGAGTTCTCACACGCTTGTAAATGGTGAAGCTGGGATTCAAACCCCGGCAATTGAACTCCTTGTGCTCTTGACCTCATGCCCTGAGCTGGGCTTTCAGGATTCTTCGCAATCCCGTTTATCAACATGCTGAATTCCCTCCACATGTATCTCTGTCTTTGGCAACCTCTAAACATTTCATGACTGGCTGTGTTTCTTTTTCTTTCCTCATACTGTTTCTTTTCCCTGGAGCTTTCTTCCTTCCTCCTCAATTTCCTGTGTGTTCCATGGGCTTTATTCATGTTTTCATATATCACTCTCATTGCTTTTATACTCTATTTGAAATTTAGACTTCCTTTTTTACTTCCTTCCATCAAAATTTAGTCTACGAACAAGTACTAAGCACCCACTTAATACTTCATAATTTTTAAGTGCCTTCAGGAGAAAATGAGAATAAATCTTTGTGCCATCAAGGGCCAAGACCCCGAGCTGTCTGTTCCCCTTGGCCTCATGAGGTTCCAGCTTTAGTCAAAGAGGCCACCCTTGCCAGCCCTACTGATCTCCAAGAGATTGGTCATCAGGAGATGGGAGCCTAGGACAAATCTTGTTTAGTGATACTGTGAGATCTGTGGCCAACCACGTACCCTTTAGAGACTCCCCTAACAAGACTGTGGGATTAGGTCATCGTTTCTCAACCTGTGGGTCGCGACCCCTTTGGGGGTCGAATGACCCTTTCACAGGGGTTGCCTAAGACCACCGGAAAACACATATATAATTACATATTGTTTTTGTGATTAATCGCTATGCTTTAATTATGTTCAATTTGTAACAATGAAGATACATCCTGCATATCAGCTATTTACATTACGATTCATAACAGTAGCAACATTACAGTTATGAAGTAGCAACGAAAATAATTTTATGGTTGGGGATCACCACAACATGAGGAACTATATTAAAGGGTCGCGGCATTAGGCAGGTTGAGAACCACTGGATTAGGTGAACTTGGCACTTGGAGGCACAGGCCACAGTGGTCATTTTGTTCCCCAAGTTACCCCACCCTGTCCTATCATGACTAGAGGAAGCAAGTCTGTGGGACTGAGGGGAGGTAGAGACTCAGTTTGCGAAGTGCTTTACCCAGGGACAATGCCAGTCTGATTGGGTTTGAGGAAGGTGTTCCAGGCCCACCCACCAGAGGGCAGGCTTTATCCTTCAAGAAGCCTTCCTGATCCCCGTTATCTGCTGGCTCTTTCCTCAGCTCTAGTAGCCAAGGGCCCACAACCTAGCTCTGTGGTTCCACCTGGTGACCACTCCCATGGTTATTTACGTCGACACTGGGTGCTTGGTAATACCAGTTAACCCGTAAGAGCAGTACAAACTTTCATTTACTTGGCGGGGCTGACCAGCAGCCCCCCGAGCGACGGATGCACAAATTGTTCTAACATGTATTTTTGTGAAAGAGACGGCTAAGGCATTACTTGGCTACTGTTGCCAAGTAGTTTTGTTTGTCTACCTTCTTTGGCTTTTATTGTCATAATAGCTTGAACTAGAATCAACCTTTAGATACAACCAGCAGGGTAAGCATTCTTGAGAGAGTACAGTGGGGCCTTGACTAACGAGTTTTTTGAGATACCAGCTGTCTCTCCGCAGATTTTTTGCATTGAGTTGACAGAGTAATTTGAGTTAACGAGCTCCTTAACGAGCTCGGTCTCTGAACGAATTAAACTCATAAGTCAAGGCCCCACTGTATATGCTTTTACAAGGTCAGGTCTAAAAGACTAAACAGAGATTCTAGCAAAACACTCCGGGGGCTCAGACTTGATTGGAAAAGTCAAGGTAGGGGCTGCCGCCTTCAGCAAGGTCCCCTGAGAGGTCCCCGGCCTTTCAGAGAATCCTTCTTACGGACATTCCAACCTAGTCCCGTGCTTCCCCACACATTTCTATCTTTTTCTTGTTAGTTTACGAAATATCTTTTGGTTCGTTATTCTCATTTGGTTTGCAAAGCAACTTGGAAAGATAATGATGGCCATTTTTTAGAAGAGGTAACTGAGGCTCACAGAGGTGCAGTGGCTCCACCAAAATCACATGGTAAGTTCCGCTGCTGCTGTCACTGACATCTATGAATTACTTGCCATGGGCCAAGGGTGATGCTGAGGGTTAATTTATTTAATTTCACAGTAATTAAGACAGTGACGTATTTATATAGGGATAGACATAAGTGACTGAAACATATAGAGGTTATTAATTGTAAGGTTCAAATCTCCCATGTCCTTACTGAAGTTTTGTTTGCTTATTTGATCTATCAATTACTAGGAGAGGTGTGTTAAAATCTCCCAGGGTGGCATGGCAGCTTCGTCCATTTCTCTCTGGCGTTTTGAGGCCGTGTTATTTGATGCATACTAATCTAGACATGTTCTCTCTCTGGTGAACTGACCTTATCATCGTATAGTGACCCTCTTTATCTCCAATGATGCTTTTTGCTCTAACACAGCGATTTCATCCTCCTGCCCTCGCAGTGGCTCTTTTCCCAAACCTTGTCCATCTGTGTTCCTACAATTTAGATTGGTGTTTGGGAACAAAACATCACTGGATTTTATTCGATCTGACAACCTTTAGCTTTGAACTGGAGAATTTACTCATTCATTGAGATCAATACGTTTTTATTTATTTATGTCATCACAATGTGCTTTATGTTTGCCGTACTTTTCTGCCCCAATTTTAGAAACATTTAAAAAATATTTTTTATTGATTTCAGATAGGAAGGGAGAGGGAGAGACAGAAACATCAATGATGATTGAGAATCATCAATTGGCTGCCTCTTGCACGCCCCCTACTGGGGTCCGAGCCCGAAATCCAGGCATGTGCACTGACTGGGAATGGAACTGTGGCCTCCCAGTTCACAGGTCAACACTCAACCACTGAACCACACGGGCCTGGCATTTTAATCAGTTAAAACATTTATTTCTCTCCCCCACCCCTCATTCATTTGGAAGTTATAAGCTCTGTCTTCTAATGGTTACCTCAGCAATTCTAACCTAATGATTAGTTTGTCTACTGAGTTTTCAATTTCAATTAGCCTATCTTTCATTTCCAAATGCAAAAAGAAATTGTATTTGGTTCTTTTTCAAATTTACTAGTTCCCACATGTATTAAGTTTCTATTTCTTTAAACTTATTAAACAAGGTTATTTTATATTGTATGTCTGGTAATTCCTATATTTTTGAAGGCCTGTTTCCACCGTCTCTCAGTTCTACTTGTTCTCCCTCATGGTGCCTTACTACCTTACTAGAGGCCTGGTACATGGATTCGTGCACCAGTGGGGTCCCTCAGCCTGGCCTGCACCCTCTTGCAATGTGGGATCCCTAGGGGATCGGGCCAAAACTGGCAGTCCGACATCCCCCGAGGGATGCAGTAGTGCGTGAAGCAGTAGGTGACCCGGGAGGAGCCCGAGCCGCTCCGCTCATCCTGGCCCCACTGTGCCTGCTGCCGCCACTGCTCGGTAAGCTCGCTGAGCAGCACTCCCGCTGTGGGAGTGCACTGACCACCAGGGGGCAGCTCCTGCATTGAGTGTCTGCCCCCTGGTAGTCAGTTCGTGCCATAGCAACTGGTCGACTGGTCATCTGGTTGCTTTGGCTTTTATATATATACTAGAGGCCCAGTGCACAAAAATTTGTGCACTCGTGGGGGGGGGGGCGGTCCCTCAGCCTGGCCTGTGCCCTCTTGCAGTCTGGGC
>NW_006352194.1:1780256-1781647 GCF_000327345.1 Myotis davidii
TTTCTGGGGTTTTGTTTATCTTCTATATTGGTTACAATGTTCAAACTGCAGGCTCAGAGGCCAGCAAGGCAGGCGGGGAATGTTGGAGTCCTCCATCACTGAAGCAAGCAAGCCTCACGTTCACTTCAAGCTGCCTGGCTGCCAGCCGCCATCTTGGCTGGCAGTTAATTTGCATATTGCCCTGATTAGCCAATGGGAAGGGTAGCGGACATACGGCTAATTACCATGTTTCTCTTTTATTAGATAGGATAGATATGTTTGGGTATTTTAAAAGATATGTTTTTATTGATTTAAGAGAGAGAGAGAGAGAGAACCCGAGAAAAGGAAAGAGAGGGAGAGAAACATCATTGATCAGCTGTCCCCTATACCCCCCCTACTAGGGATTGAGCTTGAAACCTGGGCATGGGCCATGACTGGGAATTGAACCATGACCTCTTGGTTCAACCACTGAGCCACACTGACCAGGCAGAATTAATGAATTTTAGAGGTGGAAGGACTCTTGGAAATTATACTTAGTGCTGACAGTAATTAATTATATGAAAATCAAAGACATAAGTCTATTGAACCCTTTTGGTCCTATGTCCTTGAAAGAAATTCTGAAGTCAGAAGTTTCTCCTCTAAGGACTGGGTCTAAGATAAAAGATAGGCCCAAATAAACATGTAATTTAACCCCAAAGAATTTTATTTCTCCACAGCCCTTTGTAGTCCACAGGTACTGCCATTCCTTTGGGAAGGACTAGAAGAACCAAATGTTTCCCCCATCCACTGGTACTAATATGATCAGAGGCATTGAGGGCCTACCAGATCTCTTATAGCTTCAGGAAATCCTGTCTGCTAAACTGGAAGGCACAGGGCCAAGTCAAACCTCTGGAGCAGACTGGTTAGTTTGTGGGCCAGCTGGAGAAGGACCAGAGCCCCTGCAAACACACGTAGCTGTGTTCTGACATGTAGACCTAGACAAGAATGGGTCCTTTCCAGTAGACAACCAGTCCACTCCAGCCTACCTTAGGCTAACTTGTGATTTAGCTTCTGAATCCCTTTGGTGCTCATTCTTTACTTTTCAATATCTGCTCCATTTACCCCATACCCAAAGTTTTCATGCAATGTTTCCTTATGCAACTATAATAGTGGTTGTTAAAATGGTGGAAATAGTGGTTCAAAGGTCTATTGGACCTTTTCGAGAATCTGAGAAAAGCCCTAGCCAGTTTGGCTCAGTGGATAGAGCATCTGTCTTCATACTGAGGGATCCCAGGTTCAATTCCGACCAAGGGCACGTGTCCAGGTTGTGGGCTCGATCCCCAGTTGGGGGCGTGCAGAATGCAGCTGATCAATGATTCTCTCATCATTGATGCTTCTATCTCTCCCTTTAAAATCAGTAAAAATAAAAATAT
>NW_006352194.1:1781711-1797208 GCF_000327345.1 Myotis davidii
TGAGAAAAGTTGTGAACTGACTCCGTGGAAAAATGCATAGGCATGTAAAACTTTGCTTATAATAATTCTAGTCTGTCCACTGATAATCCTGAATTACTTTGTTGAATTCTGGCTTAAGGAGCCTTGCCCTGGAGTAAAATACCTGGTAGTGATATAACACATTGCCTCTTCTTTCTGTTTCTCAGAGACACAGCTAAGTTCTAACATGAGGTAGGAGTCTGAGGGTAAAAATAGGGCCTTGAGTTTGGGCCTTGAGTGGGGTTCTGGTACTGATTTTTTAAGCAAATCTAAAAGACACTACACTGTGACTTTTTCTACCTATTCCACAGTCTGACCAATGCTTTTTTTTAAATTTATTTTTTAAATATATTTTACTGATTTTTTACAGAGAGGAAGGCAGAGAGATAGAGTGTTAGAAACATCGATGAGAGAGAAACATTGATCAGCTGCCTCCTGCACATCTGCCACTGGGGATGTGCCCACAACCAAGGCACATGCCCTTGATCGGAATCGAACCTGGGACCCTTCAGTCGCAGGACGAGCCTCTATCCACTGAGCCAAACCGGTTTCGGCCAATGCTGTTTTGATTCCTGTTTTCACCTTAGAATCACTAACACTGGAAAATATTAATGTGAGGGCCCTACCTACTGAAATTCTCATTTAATTATTATGAGATGGACCCAGGGCATCTTAAAAAAATTTAAATGGCTTTGTTGAAGTATAATTGATGTAAAGTAAAATGCATAAATTTAAGTGCATAGTTTGGTGAATTCTGATATATGTATGAAACCCACGAACATACTTATCATCCCCCAAAGTTTCCTCTTGCTCCATGTTAGTCCATCCTCCTACCACCTATCCCCCTCCATCCCTAGGCAACCACCGATCTGGTTTCTGTCAAATTAATTACAGAATTTTATGTTAATGTAACATACAGTATGTACTTTGGGGGGAGGGGGCTGGTTTCTTTTACAGTGTCATTAAAGATGCATTTATTAATAGTTTGCACCTTTTTATTGCCGAATAGTTATAGGGGAGCTTATGCAAACGTCACAGTCTGGGGAACACTCCCCATAGACTGTCTTTATTCTAGACATCAGAGGCCACTTCAGAGACTCCCAGGGTCTCCCTCTCTTGGGAGGAGCTAGCTACGCATTCAGGAGTACCCATGACATGACCACTCTCAGGTTCAATAATTTGCTTAAACAACACATTGAACACAGGGAAGTGCTATACAGAAGGTCCTTGAATAACGTCGTTTCATTATAACATTGATGAGGGGGAAAAAGAGCCACAACTCATGACTGAGGGACCACTGTCTGCATGGAGTTTGCATAGTCTCCCCACGTCTGCGTGAGTTTTTTCCTGGGGATCCCAAAGCTTTGCCTGTGAGGTGAATGGGCGTGTCTACATGGTCCGTGTCGGAGTGAGTGTGTGTGGGACTGTACGCTGTGATGGAAGGGCATCTGCTCCAGGGTGGGTTCCACCTTGTGCCCTGAACTGCCTGGAGAGGCTCTGGTCACCTGTGACCCTAAATTAGAATAAGTGGGTTGGAAAAGAATGACCTTACTTGTTTTATTCATCTTAAATATATATGAGACTCTCATTTATTTCAATGTTTAATATTAGAAGTGTTTTGGGTCATTAACCAGAAATGTGCTGCAGGAACTTAACTCTTGTTCATACCAATTATCCTGTGATAAAATTGGTTTTGTTATACATAGTTTCCCTTATAGTCACAATATCCAAGAACCTTCAATGATACTGTTTTTACGATTACATTTTTATTATAGGAAAAGAATACAAATGAGAACCAGATCTTCTAGAATTGTAAGCAGAGGCAGACACGCATAAGACATAGTCTGGGAGAGTTCCAAATGCAAAGCTTCTGTCATCCTCAAAGACCAATTAACCCTTCTGAGTTGAAGTGTGAACCAGGGACATCTTGGTCCATGGGATGATGCTCAACCACTGAGCCACACCAGCTGGGTTCATCTTCTTCATTTCTTTTAAACATCAATTTTTAAAAAATATATATTTATTGGTTTCAGAGAGGAAGGGAGAAGGAGAGAGAGATAGAAACATCAATGATGTGAGAGAATCACTGATCGGCTGCCTCCTGCACGCACCCCACTAGAGACTGAGCCCGCAACCCAGGCATGTGCCCTTGGCCGGAATCGAACCTGGGACCCTTCAGTCCACAGGCTGATGCTCTATCTACTGAGCCAAGCCGGCTAGGGCTAAACATCAATTTTCTGTTCTACTCATTTATGCATTCACTGGTTGCCTATTATATGTGCCCTGACCAGGGATCAAACCCACAACCTTGGAACATTGGGACAACACTCCAACCAACTGAGCTACTCGGCCAGGGTTCATCTTCATTTTTTTTCTGGGTGTAAAGTTCTAGATAAATTATTTTTTTCTCTAAGTATTTAAAAGATGTTGTTCCTGGCAAGAGAACCAAGATGACAGTGTAAGTAAACACCTGTACTCACTGCCTCCCACAACCACATCAAAATTACAACTAAAATACAGAACAAACATCATTCAGAACCACTTGAAATCTGGCTGAATGGAAGAGATTCTGAATTATTATCAATCACGTTTTCAGAAAATAGGAAAAGAAAAGAAAACTGGGCTAAGAAGATTGTTAGTTAAGAACTATATCTGTGCCCTAACCGGTTTGGCTCAGTGGATAGAGCATCGGCCTGCAGACTCAAGGGTCCCAGGTTCGATTCCAGTCAAGGGCATGTACCTTGGTTGCAGGCACATACCCAGTGGGAGATGTGCAGGAGGCAGCTGACCGATGTTTCTCTCTCATCGATGTTTCTAACTCTCTATCCCTCTTCCTTCCTCTCTGTAAAAAAATCAATAAAATATATATTTTTTAAAAAGAACTATACCTGTGTAGGGCTACAGGGCAGAGAGACAGGCAGAACATTATAATAATACTAGAGGCCCGGTGCCCAACACTTGTGCATTGTGGGGGTGGGGTCCCTCAGCCTGGCCTGCGCCTTTTCACAGTCTGGGAGCCCTGCGGGGCGGGGCGGGGGGAGTGGTGTTGCGGGGAGCGGGCCTAAGCTGCAGTAGGACAGTCTTAGCACTGCCTTGGAGGCAGGCCCCTGTGCTCGCTAGCCATCAGCCCAGCTTGTGGCTGAGCCGTGCTCACTCTGTGGGCACTGACCACCAGGGGGCAGCACCTGTGTTGAGTGTCTGCCCCCCTGGTGGTCAGTGTGTGTCACAGCGACCAGTGTTCTGCTGTTCGGTCCATGTGCATATTACCCTTTTATTATATAGGAAATATATTTTTCAAATAATTGTGGAAAATAGAAGCTAATTTAATTTAAAAACAAGCAGACCTACTACCTACCTACTATTACCAGTTAAGGCAGCTCAGAGTCATTTCCTATGAGTCTTCCAAAGAGAATGAGAAGCAATCATTTCAGTGTGCCATGCATTTCTACATGCATCGCCTCATTTCATCTTCATAGTGCTGAGTCAGGTATTATCTCTCTTTTAAAATATATTTTTTATTGATTTCAGAGAGGAAGAGAGAGGGAGAGAGATAAAAGCATCAATGATGAGAATCAGTGATTGGCTGCCTCCTGCATACCCCTACTGGGGATCAAGCCTGCAACCTGTGCATGTGCTCTGACTGGAATCAAACCCAGGACCTCTTGGTCTGTGGAACGACACTCAGTCCACTGAGCCACCACAACCGGGCCTTAGCTCTCTTTTATACATGTGGGAACTATGAATTTGAGAGGTTAGGAAACTCATGAAAGTCACACAGCAAATAACAGAAAGGTAGTATCTGATTTCAAAGTCTGTGTCCTTTCCCTCTGCCTCTGAAACAAGTGTCGAGGTAGTCTTCAGCTCCAATGTGCATACATGTTTTTTTTTAAAATAAAGTTTTACTGAAGTATACATACTTGCAGGAAAATATATAAATTGTTCGTGCAGCTTGATGAATTTTTACAATATAAATATACCTGTCTAACCAGCCCCCAGATCAAAAAACAAAACAAGGTTGACAGGTGTGGCTCAGTGGTAGAATGCTGACTTATGAACCACAAGGTCATGGTTCAATTCCCAGTCAGGGCACAGGCTTGGATTGCGGGCTCGATCCCCAGTGTGGGGCATGCAGGAGGCAGCCGATCAATGGTTCCCTCTCTCATCATTAATGTTTCTCTCTCTCTCCCTTTCCCTTCCTCTCTGAAATCAATCAATCAATCAATCAATCAATCAATCTATCTATACACACACACACACATACATATATTAAAAAAAGAAGCTGCAAGACTTACTCTCTGGCGCATTTAAGATCTTGTTCCTCAGCATATGTCCAGTTTGGCTCAAATAAACCTGTAAAAATTTTACAGGTTTGACGTTTCTCACATTGACATATATATTATCTCTGACTCTTACAAAAGCCCCAAAATGTAAATACCTCCATTTCACAGGTAGGGGAACTAAGGCTCAGAATCAAGTGACTTGTCCAATACCACACATTAATTGTATAGGTGTCTGAAAAAGCTAGTATTCAATATGAGGTTTGCTACAACAAAACATGTGCTATTGCTACTAAGCATGATGCCTTTGGCAATAGCAAGTTGCCTAACGTCTGTTCAGGACAAGCCAAGCTTGAAATACTAGGGCTGAACAGGAAATGAAATTGTGAAGTCAAACAAAAGCCCGGGCATCTTTTAAAAAAAAACACCACACACGCGAGAAAAAGCACACAATTCCCTTCTAACCAATGAAAACTCATTGCAAAAGGGAAAGTACTGCCTTTAAAAGACGCACTTTGCCCTGGAGAGGTGTGGCCAGTAGGCTTCCTCAAGTAGGTGTTATTATCTAACCGCAAACCAACTGTCTATCATTACACTGCACTTTAGCAGACACCTATGATTGGCCAACAGAGAGCAGCATTTGAATTTAAAGATCCAAAGAACTACAGGTTATTACTTCAGTGAGAAAGGTTAAGCTTTGTTGTTAGAGGAAACTTCAACTGGGGTCAGAGATTAGGCACTAAAGCCCTGTAGTAGGGTAAAACTATTACCTCGTAACTGGTTTTATTACTAACAAATTCTTCATCAAATCAGCCCTTGTTTTAAGTTAAACCTATTGGAAAGAAATGAAAAACCTTGTGAAGTCATTTTGTAAACTGCAAAGGATTACAAAATGGCTAGTAATACAAATATTTATAGTTTAAGAGTCAATTTAAAATATTAATCTTTAAATAGAAAGCAAAATTTGCTTGTCTATACCAGGAAAGTGTGGCAGAGTCAGAAGCAGCCACAATTCCTGATGCCTTCTTTCCTACTCATCACTAATCACATGTAAAGTTAATGTTCCTGTCTCCCATTTTCCCTCTGCTGTTCCATTGGACACCACGTACACTGTATCCTCAGTACTTTGCTTATTCTGGAGAAGACATACATAATAAAACCTATAAAGGAAAGAAAAAAGTGGACCAGATGACTTTATGGAAATGAAACCATGGTCTCAAGTTATAGACAGAAACACTGCATTTTCTTACCTTCATTGTGAGTCTGGGATGCATCCTCAGCTTAATAAAATAGAAAGATAAATGAAAAAAAATTTTTTTTCAGCCCCACCAAGTGCATCAGTTGGTACCTGAGCATCAGGTTTCATCCCCAGTTAGGTAGTATACAGAAGGCAACCGATTGATGTTTCTCTCTCTCTCCCTTCCTCTCTCTAAGTATGTCCTTGGGTGAGGATTAAAAAATATATAGCCCTGGCTGGTTTGGCTCAGTGGATAGAGTGTCGGCCTGCGGACTGAAGGGTCCTGGGTTTAATTCTGGACAAGGGCACATGCCTGTTTGCAGGCATGATCCCCAGTTGGGGCATGTAGGAGGCAGCCAACCAATGATTCTTTCTCATCACTGATGCTTCTATCTCTCTCTCCCTCTCTCTCTCTCTCTCTCTCTCTCTCTCTCTCTCCCTTTCCCTTCCTCTCTGAAATGAATAAAAAAATTTAAATATATATATATACACATACACACACACACATAATATACATATATATACAAGGTCTTCTGACAAATTCTGCAAAATACAAAGCACTAAAATTTTAGGTAAGTTGAAATGCTGAAAAGAACTTTTATAACTCAATCATATTTCCTTCAGCAATAGCTTCTATTATAGAAAGTTTAATTAATAGGTAAGGCTGAAAATGACATCATTTCAAATTTTATACCCTGTATTACATTCATTAAGTAAAGCACTATGGAACTACTCAGCCACCACCAAACCAGTAATGTAGAATATTCAGGGTTGATTTTTGTTGAAACTCACTTTATTAAAAAAAAAAAAGTCATGAACAATAAATTACAATCATTTCCCCCCCCTTTTATAAATTCTTCATAAAATATATTTGACAATTTTAAAAGAAAATTTCAAAAGTTGCTTTCATTTTTGAAGTGCTGATGACTTATTTTTTGACCATTTTGTCATGCTGGTGAATTATTTTGTAGCTGCTACAATATTTTGATAAACATTTTACAGTTAAAAACAACAACAAAGAGGAAAAAACAGACCAGCAGAAAAACTATTCAGTGTGCTATTTATCTGACACTTAACACGTACTTCATCATAATGATAAAGTATCCCTTAGCACCAAAAAATCTACAGGAACCCCATCTTTCTAAGTGACAACTAGTGCAAAATAACATTCTAGGAACTAACTGTACAACTCCATATTTTAACTGGTCACAGCTGCCTACAAGCTTATTTTAAATATTTGGTCTTTTTTCAATTAAGACAGATTTCATAAAACACTATAAAATCATGGCAAGAGACTCTATGAAGAATAATTGTTTATTGAGTACCTATTATGGGCAAGGCACTGTGCACAAATTCTTTCTTTCATTTTTCCTATAGCAAATATCCAAGAATTTTCAAGTATTGCTAATCTCTTGTATTTCTTACTCCAGGCTGGAAAAGACCTATGGCTATACACCATTTTAAAATTGTCATTTTATCAACTGATCTTTAGTGCTGAGCACACAGTAGGTACTTAATAAATACCTCCTGATTGAAAGAATAATGACAAAGAATTTACTGTCATTTTGCTTGTTATCTAAGGCTATTTTAGGATACAAAGACTTGAGAAAATTCCAGAAACTTCCTGACCACCTCACACCCTTACCACCAATGAAAGAAAAGAATTTTACCTCACAGGTGAAATCTTTCAAAATAAATTATAATCATTAACTTTTTAAATGAAGGACCAAAAACTTTGTACTTCGGAAAGGATGGCTCCAAGCACACAGATATTTGAAGAGCTTACCATCACCTGAATTGTCATGAATCTGTCATGTTATTGACAGACATTACAATGCTGCTCTTTACTTCCAGTAACTCAATCCCCTTGGCCAGATCTCTGTTATACTAATTTGATGATCTAGACTCGAGGGTCAATTATCATGAGGTGCCAATGTATTGTTCCACCTCTTATTATCTTCAAAATGATGTTAAAATGATTATTTGTCTTCATTTTAAAAGACTTTATTTCAATAAAACCTTTTAGTCCAAGTTTTAAACTTCTGGATCAAGTAACACACACAGTTCAGAAAGTTTATACACTCTAATTTCTTTGTGCTTTTTTACCTTTTATAGTCCCCTGAACAAATTTTAAATAAGAAAAAAAATTGATAGCAATATTCCAAAAGTTGAATAACTTCGAAAGGAACATCTGAAGAGATTATGCAAACTATCAATTATTTCAATATTCCAACTTTTAAAAATACTTTTGACCAAAGGTTCTAGTGCTTTATAAACATCAACCTAGATACGGTCTTAAGGTCTCTAACCTTGAAGGCTAATGTTCTGTTTCAGGAAAATTTTCTTTCCTTAGATATTAACTATCTGCTTTTACAGAAAAACTGGAGACAACCATGTAGAGTTAAAATCAAATTGACTTCAAGAGGAATAATGGTCTACTGGTTTTTGACATAGACCATACCAATGATTGTATAAAATCTATAACTTTTCTACTTGAAAGATATAGTTGATGTCACAATATATTATCCATTTGCCAAACTATATAGGTATCATCTCCGTTAGAAAAGGTGATCAACATTTAATACAACTATATTACTACCATTACTGTGTCAAATTAGAAGAGAAAACAGCATTAGTACAAAATGAAAGGAATTCCAGTGATGAAACAAGAGACGATTCAAGGTAGGTAATGTGAGGATAGAGCTCATTTGGTTTCTTCAATTTTATGCTGAGGCTTAGACAAATTCTTGAAATAAAAAAAGAATATATCAAGTACTATAGTACATATATATAGCAATGATCTCAGAAATAGAAGAATCCTGTGTTCAGATTGCAGATGCTCAAGTGCAAACATGTCCCAATGCAGTGGTTTGATTAATTGAATGCTTGGTTACCTAACGAAGGTATGACTGAATCAATATCCTTGCCAACCTGCTACCACACAACTGCATGGCTAGTTCTACTCCTGCAGCTATAGGGCACTGGAGAGCTCAAACATATTCGGCAGCTTTGATCACTTAGTTTCATTTATGTTTAATCGGATTTTAGGCCCTCCAAAATGATGCCTTTAAAAAAACTGTATAATTATAAAAATAAAGAACTTAGTATGATTTCATTAGAGGGAGGGATGGGGTAGGAAGATGAAGATTCTATTATTTTTCATCACTGATTTCACCAGCAAATCTCAAAAACCCAAACCTACATCAAATAATTTAAACAGAAGTGGCATTTTCTTCATATAGAATGCAAAATGCACACATTCACATACTTACATATACATAAATATATACATATATGCTTCCTTTACAAAGCTTCAAAGGTTGCATTACCAGCACGCAAACCTCTTCTTCCATGGAAATTGCTAATACTGACAAGGAATGTCTAAAATACTTAGAGACATATTTCCAGAAAACTGGATTATCTTTTCTTCTTGGCTCTTAAGAGAATTTTCCTGCCAAACTTCTACCAATGATCATTAAAAAAAAAAAAAATTTACACCCACATTGGTAATACATTTAAAACATACGAACAAAGTGGCCAGCTCAGACTTAAGAAAAATGAGGAAAAAAACATCCCACAATAAATTCTAAACCCTTAGAAGGTGAGGTTCAGCTTTTTATATTCTTTTTCAGCCACATTATGTTGCATTACTGTGAAAACAGAAGCAGCATATCATCCAAGATATTTGCAAATAATGTATGTGTCACGTTTCCCAGCTGCTATCTTTAAATGCAATTTGTACTAATCTGAGTTCTAGTTCAAAAGCATCTGGACGATCCTGAGGGTTTGCAGCCAGCATTTCCTTAATCAGTTGTTTCATTCGCCCATTCATAGACTTTTTCTTCACAGGAATAAGAAGTTCCATTTTGGGATTTTCCAGAAGTGCCTCCCCAACAGGCACAATCTCAGTTCCTTGTTTCACATAACTCCCCAAGAGTTCCTTCTTTGTCTCTGTGTCTATGAATGTGATTCTTTCCAGCATTGCCCAGATGATAATCCCCAGAGCAAAGATGTCAGCCTTGGCTGTGTAATGTCCCTCCCATACTTCAGGAGCCATGTAGAAATCTGTTCCACAGGCTGTGGAAAGGAAACACTTGTTTACACTGACAGGTTCTTCTGGGTTCTGCCCAGAGGCTGAACACACTTTACTTAGACCAAAATCAGCCACTTTCAGTGTGGGTTCCAAGTCACTGGTATCCAACCTGCTTTGAGAAATCAAGATGTTATCAGGTTTAAGATCTCGATGGATGATCTGGTTTTTATGCAAGAAAGCCAGGGCACTGCTCAGCTGAAGCATGAAGCTGGTGTTAGTTTTACGATTGGGTTTCCTGGACAACAGATACTCATTCATATCTCCTCCATCACAAAAATCCATTACAAACCACAAGTAATAGGCGCTTCTGGGATCAAAGGCAATTTCTCCTTTTAATGAAGTCTCTACGAGCTATAAGAAGGAAAAGAAAACAGTTTATAATCATCTGCACAGTTTATATAATTCAGCTATAAAAAGAGTAACCGGTTAAGTTAGTCTCCAATTTTATGTGGATATTCTGTAAATATTTTATTTGGTCAGTGTTTTCATATGTGCATGTTATTTTAAACTTCAGTACTTGAAACTGTCACTTTGTCCCTAACGAGTACACACCAAATCTCCAAGTCAAGAGCTAAAAACTTATTTACAAATAGCTTTATTTTAAAAAGTATCTAACTGCATGTGTCAATGGAGTTGAACTCTACCCACTTAGCTAATAGCTTCATGAAAAGATTGATGTTTAGCAGTTAGATCCTGGGAGATTGCCAGCTGGCATATAAACATCAATTAGGAAATGATATTAAATGAAACTGCCTGAAATACTCTTCTTCCTCATTGCACACAGACTATCAACATCATCTAAAAAATCGAAAAAAAAAAATGATCAAGGAACAACTTGTTATTACAGAAATAAAGGGCTCCTGTAGTCACTGATGAAAAAAGACTGACATTATTCTATACACTTCTACAACCAGAATGCAAATGTTGGCTCTTTGTATCACAGGATGGTTTCTAAAAATCCAATTTATAAAAATTATATTTGCATTTTGATATAAAAATTCAAATTGGAGTTTGTTTATCTCTTTGATACAAGCTGAAAATCTGGAATAAATCACTGTTTTATTTGTTATTATCTAATTATAATTCTCCTATTATCTAAAATTCAAGAGTATTAATTATTTTACTGAACATGAACGACCATTTTAAAATACAGGTATATAGCCCTGGCTAGCGTGGCTCAGTGGTTGAGCATCGACCTATGAACCATGAGGTCTTGGGTTCGATTCCCAGTCAGGGCACACGACCGGGTTGTGGGCTGGATCCCCAGTGTGGAGCATGCAGAAGGCAGCCAATCTATGATACTCTCTCATCATTGATGTTTCTATCTCCTTCTCCCTCCTCCTTCCTCTTTGAAATTAATAAAAAAAATATTTAAAAAATAAATACAGGCATATAGTGCTTTGAAAACATATGTCCTATGGTGTCCTCTTTAGAACCATGGGTTTAAAAGAAACTCAGTAGGGAAGCCGAAGCGTTGTTGAAGAGTGAGTGAACTGCTAACTTCACATTCAAATCTACCGGTACTTCCTCTTATCACTTTGGCGGGCAGAAGCAAAGAACAATTCTCCGTGCCATTTCCCCCCATGGCAAACAACAGTAATTGCAAAGGTCTGCTAATGTCCTTTTGACCTGTATTTTCTTTGTTGCAAGTGTTTGCCAGTGAAGACAGAAAATGCAAGACTGTATCATAGTTATTTACCAGGTGCATTATTACTAAATATGCTGAGAGTAAAGACCAATACCATCACTCTTACTTCACTCTCTTTTTCTGCCTTTACTCTCAAAAGCAAACTTCCTAAACAGTTTAAGCAATGCGAAGTCCCAGCATTCAAAGAATGGTTTAGAGCAGTGGTTCTCAACCTTCCTAATGCCTTGACCCTTTAATACAGTTCCTCATGTTGGAGTGACCCCCGATTTCATTGTTACAAATTGAACATAATTAAAGCATAGTGATTAATCACAAAAACAATATGTAATTACATATGTGTTTTCTGATGGTCTTAGGCAACCCCTGTGAAAGGGTCATTCGGCCCCCAAAGGGGTCGCGACCCACAGGTTGAGAACCGCTGGTTTAGAGTCAGGCCAGATAGTAAATACATATTTTAGGCTTACAAGCCACATGAGCTCTCTCTGTTTGTTCCATGTTGTCCTTTCATTTTTTTTTAAATTCTTAAAAAATGTAAAAACTATTTTTAGCATTTAGGCCATACAAAAACTGGTCTAGGGCTATAGTTTGAGAGCTATAAAAACTGATTGAGAGCTATAGCAATACAGAGCCCAATTTGCTTATTTTTATGTGTAGAGGATGTTAGTCACTGGCTCTCTTGCCTAAAATCCTTCAATAGCTTTCCTGTTCTCTTAGGATATGGGCTAGTAGGCTCTTTAATAAGGGCTAAGGGCTCCTGTGTGCTCTGACCCCTGCTGAGCTTTCTAGCCTCATCTAAAATAACTCATCCTGCCCTAACTGGTTTGGCTCAGTGGTTAGAGTGTTGGCCTGCGGACTCCAGGGTCCCAGGTTCGATTCTGGTCAAGGGCATGTACCTGGGTTGCGGGCACATCCCCAGTGAGGGGTGTGCAGGAAGCAGCTGATCGATGTTTATCTCTCATGGACGTTTCTAACTCTCTATCCCTCTCCCTTCCTCTCTGTAAAAAAAAATCAATAAAATATTAAAAAATAAAATAAAATAACTCATCCTAGCCCAGTCGGTGTGACTCAGTGGTTGAGCGTTGATCCAGGAACCAATATTCCTGGTCAGGCTGGGTTGCGGGCTCGATTTCCAATGTAGGGCATGCAGGAGGCAGCCGATCAATGATTCTCTCTCATCATTGATGTTTCTATCTCTCTCTTCCTCTCCCTTCCTCTCTGAAATCAACAGAAATATATTTTAAAAAAATAACTCTTTCTTTACACTAAAGTCTTACTATCTTCTTTCAGTTCTTAGAATGTGTCATACTTTTTGCTCCAATAGATTTGTATGCGTAGTTCTTTCTGCCTAGGAAGTTTTCTTACTCACCTGGCTAATGCCTCTTCACCCTACAAGTTTAGTTAAAGCAGTTAGTACTTACTGAACCCCAGCCTCTTCACCCTACAAGTTTAGTTAAAGCAGTTAGTACTTACTGAACCCCAGGATGTCAGTTTCCCTATTTATGTTCCTATGCCATCCTGTACTTCTCACTCATGACACTTATCACAAGTAGGCAGAGTGGCCACTAAGTTCTTATGCATGAGATTGTGTCCTCTGTTAATTACTTGTTTTACATTTTCTTCTAGGTGAGGTGTTTAGATATCAGGAACTGATTTTTTTTTTTAAATCCTCACCCAAAGATATTTTTTCTTTCTTTTTTTCTTTTTTAAAATATATTTTATTGATTTTTTACAGAGAGGAAGGGAGAGGGATAGAGAATTAGAAACATCGATGAGAGAGAAACATCGATCAGCCGCCTTCTGCACACTCCCTACTGGGGATGTGCCCGCAACCAAGGTACATGCCCTTGACCGGAATCAAACCTGGGACCCTTGAGTCCGCAGGCTGACACTCTATCCACTGAGTCAAACCAGCTAGGGCCAAAGATTTTTTCATTGATCTTTAGAGAAAGAGTGGTAGGGGAAGGGAGGGAAAGAATGAGAGAGGAACATTGATGGGAGAGACACACACCGACTATTTGCCTCCCACAGTCGCTCCAACCAACCAGGGCTGGTTATCGAACCTGCAACTGAGGTATGTGCCCTTGACTGGGACTCAAAACTGCAACCCTTCTGTCCTCTGGCGGATGCTCTAACCACTGAGCAACCGGCCAGGTCGGGAACTGATTTAATGATTCCAACAGACAACAAAGAAGCTATCTGGAAAAACAAGGAGAAAAATAAAAGATTTGTATAGAGAATTGAGAAGACTACGCATAGGGACTCTGTGGCCACTCTTTAGATTTAATTATTTTTACCAGATATAAATATTGGTTGTCTTTACTAGATATAAATTTAGATAAACTAAATGTGTTGATGAATATCTGGTTAACTAAACAAATCTATAGAAAAGACAATTTTAAGTGCTACCTAGCATTGAGTACTCCTATATGTTAAGCACTGTATCTGCATCACTTCTAATTTTGACAACTTCCATGGAAGGTAGAAATTATTATTCCTATTTTACATACAAGAGGTAGATGCTGGGAAAAGTTAAATTATTTATTCCAGGTTATACACCTGGCAAAAAGTGCCACAAGTAAAACACAAGTCTATCAAGCTTTAAAAGAGGAAGGAAAGAGATTACTAAACAAAAAGGTGTTTTAGATAAAAAAATAAAAATAAAAATCACTGCCCTGGCCAGGGTGGCTCAGTTGGTTGGAGCACTGTCCCATACACCAAAAGGTGGTGAGTTCGATTCCCAGTCAGGGCACATACCCAGGTTTTGAGTTCGATCACCATGTTTCTCTCTCACACTGATCTCTCTCTCTCTCTCCCCCTCCATCCTTTCCTCTAAGATCAATTTTTTAAAAATATCACTGAATGGCCGAAACCGGTTTGGCTCAGTGGATGGAGCGTCGGCCTGCGGACTGAAAGGTCCCAGGTTCGATTCCGGTCGGGGGCATGTGCCTGGGTTGCGGGCACATCCCCGGTGGGAGATGTGCAGGAGGCAGCTGATCGATGTTTCTCTCTCATCGATGTTTCTAACTCTCTATCTCTCTCCCTTCCTCTCTGTAAAAAATCAATAAAATCTATTTAAAAAAAAATATCACTGAATGAAGTTTGGAAGTACTTATATCATAAAGCCTTGAAAGACCAGCTAATACCTAGTTACTATAAAGCTTGCTTGATCTGGACTCAAGGATACCATCAGCACTGCTATGTGTTTAAATGTCTTGGTCTCCAAAATTCAATGGAAGGTTCTATACACTTTTAAGAGCAAATTCGGTGGTAAGAATGTTTCTGATATTTTCTATGAGTATAACTTACAAAATAAGCACTTTGAGAAAAGTAAACAATAAATCAAATAGAGGCAAAATAGTTGTGTTTTATATTCAGCCTTAGAAAACTTCAGGGCATAGCATGGTACACTGCAACGTATATTAGATTCTCAAGATTGATATTTGTTCACCATACAGTAGAACTAATTACACATACAGGTATTGTTTGCTTTCTTGTTTCTAATCCATAAGCCTTTGTTGTTTTAAAAACAGACTTTAGCCTAATGGTAAATTCTGAATTCAGATACAAATGGAAAATTGTTTCCCTTTCCAAGAATGACTGGACTTAAGACATTTTGTTCTGGCCTTTAACTAGCTATATCTTAAGAATCTTTTCTCTTTAGTGACTAGAGATTTTGGTCGATGGCAGAAACCAACCTAAAAAAAAAAACTAACGTTTTCTGTTTTCCTGTTAATGCTTTTCCCAGGTCTACAACAGAATAACATGGAGGCAAAAGAATAATTTGGAGGTTAAGAGAGCACAATTTTTAGGTTCCAATTCTGCTAAACGCTAGCTATGTGACTTTGTATGTAATCTAAACCTCAGTTTCTTCATTTGTATGTAGATAATAATAGTACTTTTCTCATAGTATTGTTCTGAACAACTGCCTTTAAAGCACTTAGCACACAGCATGGAACTAAGTAGGAACCCAAATAAGTTCGCTTAGCACTGTTAATAACATTCAGGTGCTAAGCCACATACTTCATGAGAATTTAGTGGAACTGAATGGTTAAAAAACTATATAATTGTCTAAAACAGCAAAGGCTTATGTTCAAAACAGTGTCCTATGGGTGCTGCTACGGATTGTGGAGATTTTCTCTTTCTTTTGCCTTCAGTTTTTAAAAACTTGATTTCAAATAAGTACACTTATTAGGGTCTACTCTTGATCACTTCTCTAGCTCCTAT
>NW_006352194.1:1798467-1799157 GCF_000327345.1 Myotis davidii
TCGGGGGAGGAAAAAACACACACAGCATGTTCCTGACAGTGGTTCTCAACCTTCCGAATGTTGCGACCCTTTCATACAGTTCCCCATGTGGTGGTGACCCCCAACCATACAATGATTTTCGTGGCTACTTCATCACTGTCATGTTGCTACTGTTATGAATCGTCATGTAAATATCTGATATGCAGGATGTATTTTCATTGTTCACGACCCACAGGTTGAGAACCGCGGCAAGTAAAGGAAGCTACTTAGAATATGATTCCCTTTCTGCTGTCGAACAATAGTTATTTAGATCTAGGTCATTTCTGCCAACAAACACTGTCCTACACGTCAAGGGGCTCTCTTTGTTCGGGGGAACAAAAAGCCACCGGTCCTTGAGGTTGACGGATTGGGAACAGCTACTTTAAGTCCACGGGACGATGGAATCGAGAAAACGAAAGCTTCCGAGATTGCTCCAGTCCCGCGTCCTCGGGTGGACGCCCACCCTGCAAACCCCAGCGTGTGTCCCAGCGTCCGGTTTCCCGGCCCAGAGCCTCTGCCAGGGCCGCACAGCAGACTTTCCCCTCGGCTTCCCAGGCCGCCCGGCGCTGCCCACCTCCCAGCGGCCGCGTCTGTGGAACCGTCCCGTCTCCCCGGACGAAGGAGCACCTCAGGGCGGGGAGGGCGGGGAGGGCGGGTGCGCACGAAACCCTC
>NW_006352194.1:1800541-1809365 GCF_000327345.1 Myotis davidii
CGGTCAGCTCTCAGCGCGCGCTCGCCTGGCCAGCGCGGGGCTGTCAGTTCCTCGGGGACCAGAACCGTCCGTCATTCAGTCAGTTACCCAGCTGAGTGAGCGTCGCCGAAGCGTCCATTCCTTCTGCACCTATTGTGCACCTCCTGTTTGTCAATAGGCGGTCGGTCCTCCTCCCAGTGCGGTGTCAGGCACGATATTGCAAAGGATCCGCAGCCGCCGCCGCCTTCAAGGATCAATCAATTACCCATTTTATTTTCTGTCCTCCATTTATCGACCTTCTCTAGAGCCCGGAATGACTTTAGAGAAGGTCTAAATTATCTCCCCTAATCCTAACCAAACCCCACAGGCTTTATTATTAACCCTATTTTTACAAAAACGAGGAAACAGGCCTCTGACTTATTTGATCTGAAGGTGTCCGTCTCTTGGGGGGAGGGTGCCTGCTTTTAATACTCACACCCCTAGTGTGACACCTCCCTTCCCTCCATCCCGCCTCCCAAAAAACTGTTCTGTAATCTGTGCCAGGCTTTTGTCCTGAGTGCCATGCACCAGTCTTCACCTTTCTACGGGGACTACTGAGGTCGGCCGAGGCTTGGTTTCTGCTGTTCTTCAAAGTAGAGGGAAATCCGGAAGGCTCTGTGGACAGTTAGCTACCTGTATCGATAATTGATCTGAATCCGGGGATGGATATCTCTAGGCCAGAGGCCGCGTTTTTTGTTTGTCTCAGTCATTGACTATAGGAGCCCCTCCTTCCAAGCTGGTGGCAGAACAGACTTGAAATCCATCCCCCTCAATCCCCAAAGCACAGCTGAGTCTAGTCTGTGAGGTGGATTCAGGGCTGTGGACCTTAAAACTTAAACAATTTAGGGTGTCCTCTTTAGGAAAAAGATTACAAATTGGCCCTGTAAACACATTGCTGGGGCCTTGGAAACGGTTTCATTTTTTTTAGAAATATATATATTTTTTATTGATCTCAGAGAGAGGGAGAGAGAGAAACATCAATGATGAGAGAGAATCATTGATCAGCTGCCCCCTCCACACCTCCTACCTGGGTATGTGCTCTGATGGGGAATTAAACTGTGACCTGGTTTATTTATAGATCGCCATTCAGCCACTGAGCCACATCAGCCCGGCAAAGAAAAGTTATTTTTATAGAATTCCAACTAATAAACACAGAAGAGATTATAGCATAAGAAAAGTATGATTTTGCAAACCCTAATGAAATACTGCATCTAGGCAAAGGCATGTAATGATGCTAAAACATTTGGGTGAAAAATTGTTGGGTAACTTTGAAATGAAGAGCTTAGGCTGACACAGCCTGAACCCACTAACCTGTCTTAAAATCACTTAGTGCTCTTCATGGAATATTCTTGCAGGGGAAAAAAGAAAAGAAAAGAATCTAAGCCTAATTAAGTCAAGATCCAATTACTTGGCTAGGTTACCATAAATATGGGGGACAGGTTATCACCACAATCAGCCAAACTCAAAATGTGGGACATTCAACAGGACAAGTGACCTGGTTTCTGCAACAAATTCATGGCATGAAAATAAAAAGGGAAGGTAGAATATCAAAGCATAAAATTCAAGACTTTACCAAAGGCAAAAACATTTGGATCCTGATTCAAGTGAGCCAACTGTCAAAATGCATCTTTGATACAATCTGGATTTTTTTATATGAACTGATAAATTAAGGACTTTTCATTTTTCTTGGTTAGGTATGATAATAACACCATGCTTATAGAAATAAAACCCCCTTTAAAAAAATTAGAACTGCACACTGATGTATAATGGATAAAGTAAAAATGTGATTTGGGATATGCTTTAAAAATACCCCACAGGCAGCATAGCAAACCAAAGGAGGAGGAGATTGGTAGAAGGTTGGTAATTGTTGAAACCTGGTGCTGGTAACATGGGGTTTGTATACTATTCAACTTTTGTGTACGTTTGAGTTTTTTCATAAAAAGTTAGAAAACCATGCTCAAATAATGAATGTGTTGACTTAGGAACTTGGATGTAGTGTTCTAGCCCCCTGCTGGCAGATTCTGTTAGCACAGCTACTGCCCCAGTCACTC
The DNA here is from genome assembly GCF_000327345.1 of Myotis davidii. Classification (NCBI taxonomy): domain Eukaryota; kingdom Metazoa; phylum Chordata; class Mammalia; order Chiroptera; family Vespertilionidae; genus Myotis; species Myotis davidii. The sequence continues at coordinate 1,802,611 of NW_006352194.1, forward strand.
TGAATTCCCAGACCTGTCTACAAGAGAAACTTTACCAGTATTTATAAATCTTACAAGAACCCTACAAAATGGATAGTATTAGCATACCATTTTGCAGCTGGGGAAACAGACTCAGAGGGACTCAGTAATTTATTGTATTTATTTTAAAAAATAGGTTTTTATTGATTTCGGAGAGGAAGGAAGAGGGAGAGAGAGAGAAACATCAATGATAAAAGAGAATCATTGGCCGAAACCGGTTTGGCTCAGTGGATAGAGTGCTGGCCTGCGGACTGAAAGGTCCCAGGTTCGATTCCAGTCAAGGGCATGTACCTTGGTTGCGGGCACATCCCCAGTGGGAGATGTGCGGGAGGCAGCTGATCGATGTTTCTCTCTCATCGATGTTTCTGACTCTCTATCTCTCTCCCTTCCTCTCTGTAAAAAATCAATAAAATATATATATAAAAAAAGAGAGAGAGAGAATCATTGATCAAGTCCCTCCTGCACACTTCCTCCTGGGGATTGAGCCCGAAACACTTGCATGTGCCCTGACCAGGAATTGAACCTTGACTTCCTGGTTCATAGGTCGATGCTCAACCACTGAGCCACACCAGCAGGGCAACTGGGCAGGCCTCAATAATTTCAGTTCCTAATAAGTCAGTGGAGCCCTAATCGGTTTGGCTCAGTGGATAGAGTATCGGCCTGAGGACTGAAGGGTCCCAGGTTCGATTCAGGTCAAGGGCATGTACCTTGGTTGTGGGCACATCCCCAGTAGGGGGGGTGCAGGAAGCAGTTGATCAATGTTTCTCTCTCATGGATGTTTCTAACTCTATCCCTTTTCCTTCCTCTCTGTAAAAAAATCAATAAAAAAATATTCTAAAAAAAGTCAGTGGAGCCAGGGTTCCATGTTCTAAGTTCCATAGATTGGTGCTTCTGGATCTTACTTTTTCTACTTGAGCAAAGGGTCACATGGGAAAAAGCAAGTGGAGATGCCACTAATGATAATGGATCCTCAGGAAGCGTATCACCTATGAACAATAGCTAAGTAAAGGTAAATAGGTAATATATATAAGTCAGGCACAGTGCAAAGTGCCTGTCTATGCACGATTCCATTTACTCTGCAGTTATCCTGGGAGATACACATTTTTACTTCCCTCCTTTTACAACTGAGGAAAAAGGTCCTAAGAGATGAGAGGACTTGTCCAAAGTTACATAGCTAGGAAATATCTGAATTGGAACTTGACCCCAGGTCTGACTATAATGCCTGAGTTCTTTAAATAATTTTTTGAGATATAATTTACACATAGTGAAGTGCTTACATATGCTTCAGTTTTAATCTATAGTAACTTGTATACTGCTTGTCTTACTTTAGCATGAATGCAAATATTAATTTTTCATAGATATTTTATTATTTTTTTTTCTAAGTAAGAATGGAATCGTGAAAGAAGAAACTGGTCAAGAAAGGGAAGGTGGACAGGTAAGGTCCAAGTTCACAGTTCTGCCCAGTGCTAACGATCCCTCTAATGGTCCTTCCTTCCTTCCTTCCTTCCTTCCTTCCTTCCTTCCTTCCTTCCTTCCTTCCAAAGGTAGCTCCTTATATTCTTATCTCTTCTATTCTTTCAGTGGAATCTACATCATACCTTCTTAGCTGCTTAAACATACAGTTAAGTCAGTGGTTCTCAAATAGGGCAATTTGCTTCTCAAGGGACATCTGTCAATGTCTGGAGACATTTTTGGTTATCACAAACTAGGAGATGCTATAAGCATCCAGTAGGTAGAGACCAAGGATACTGCTAAACATCCTACAGTACAGAGGCCAGTGAACAAAACATGTAGAGGACCTGTTCTCAGGGAGCTTACCTTCTCATGGAAAGAGACACTTATATACAGTTGTGGAAAGTTGCTGGGGTCCAACCCCAGCAGGTCCAGGGGCTCCCAAAGGTGTAGACGGAGTCAGCGAAGAAGGAATGACACGGAGACAGCGTTCAGTTGATCAGCAGCCTAGCCAGGATCTCCAGCCAAGTTCTGGTCTGGATCTCCAGCGAAGTTCTGGTGTTTATTGTCTTGTCACATCTGTATTTATACCAGTTGATTTTAATCCTGTCAATTTCTATTGCAAAGGTTAGGGCGTTTCTTATCTCCATTCCAGGGAGTAGATTATGTAGCTTAAGCGTGATTGTTTGTAGTTAAAGTGATTAACTACCCGCCTGGCACTTAGTTAAGGGGTTTTATCCCCTCCCTAACTTCAGGGGAAAATCCCTACCTGGGGAAACAACCTTTCTCTGAGAGGTGACCTTCGTTAAAACACATAGCACTAAGGGGAGCAAACATATTAAGAACAGTATGCTATATACGCCAGGTCCCTTGAAACATATGCTGTGCAGATGTTTCTTTCCTGCAGCGACTGTGTCAAGCAGCAAGGAAGGACCAGCTTCCGGCAGAAAGTGTTAGGAAGAAGTAGCTCTAGGTACCACAAGACTAGTAGGCAGGGAGTGGAGGTAAGATGGGTCTTTTGAGTCACATTTATACTAAGAAATGGCTGATGAGTAGTAAATAGCCAAGCAAGCTGTGGAGGGAAGAGCATCCTAGGTGGAGGGTATTTACGTGCCCAGCTGTTCTACAAAGCCTGAGCTGGAAGTTAAATCAGGATTTGGGGGAAGGCAATGGATGGAGGCAGGTATTAGGAAGCTCTGTTGTGGCTATAGCAGGGGTGGGCAAACTTTTTGACTCGAGGGCCACAATGGGTTCTTAAGCTGGACCGGAGGGCCGGAACAAAAGCATGGATGGAGTGTTTGTGTGAACTAATATAAATTCAAAGTAAACATCATTACATAAAAGGGTACGGTCTTTTTTCTTTTTTCTTTTTCTTTTTTTTTTTACATTTATTCATTTCAAACGGGCCGGATGGCCCGCGTGGCCGTAGTTTGCCCACGGCTGGGCTATAGGCACAAGCCTTGTCTCCAGCTCAATGTTATCAATAATAAAACCCATATCTTTCTCTATTGAATGATTATAGAAAATGCTTAGGATAAGATGTTAAATGAAAAAAGCCTCAAAAGTTGCGCAGCACTTAAGTTCACCATGGTTACAATGTTGTAAAAATGATGAACAGGAGAAAAATCAGAAGGAAATGGAGTAAAATGGTGTTGGTGGTCGTGTTGAATGGTGGATGATAGGAGATGATTTTTTGAAGTTTCTTTGATAAATGACTTCTTTCCATTCTATCTGTGATGGGGAAACTGAGGCACAGAGGGGTTAAGGAACCTCACCAAAGCTACACAGCCCTAAGTGACCTAGGAGGGAGGCCTAGCCAGAGCCTGGCTCCAGAGGCTGCAGGTTTAACCAGGAGGGAACACTGCCCCCTCAAAAGCTAATGTCAAAAGCCTAAATTCAAGGCCTTTGTGGCCATAGCCTCGGGACAAATAGTTCTCCTCTCCCTGTGATTGACCCTGTCTCCTGGGACGCCCCCAATAGTCAAGCACCTCAAAGGAGTGAAGAGGTGAGTGAGGGCGGAGGACCAGAACCAGAAGAGAAGAGGTGAGCAGAGGAGTCAAGACCTGCTCCAAGCAGAACCGTGTGTCCCTGGGTAGGAGCAGCTGTCCCTGTCACCCGATTCCCCACTCCAGAAGCCTGGGGAGGGCCCCTGTCCCAGGCTGGCCCTGTTTTTGCCCCCTGTGGCTGTTCTGAGGCCTGGACCCACAGGTGGGGTCCTGCTGTCCACGCTGTCCACGGGAAAGGTGGATTCCTGGAAGTTCCTCCCCCTCCCCTGCTCCATCCCAGACAACTCTGTTCCTGGAAGTTAAAAGAACTGGGCTGCAATGTTTACTGTGCCTGAGCAGGAAGCCTGTCATTGGCTCTTACCCCCCATGGGAGGGTTCAGCGCTGCTGGCAGATAGGATTTCAGTTCCTGCCTAGCCATCCACCTGCTGTGTGATCTGGGGCAAGTTACTTGACTTCTCACTGCCTCGATTTCCTTATATATAAAATAGATGCTAGAAGTCTCTGAAGGGATTGAATGCAACAATGTGAGCGACACATTTGGCACCCTGACCTGGCACCCTACTGCACTCAAAGCAGGGTAGTTAGGATGATTGTTATCCTGCCACCCTCATCCTCTTCAAGGCCATGAAAGGCTTGGCGTGTTGGGCTGAAAAGGCATTCATATGTCTTGGCTGCCAGGAGAGAATGCCTTTCTAATTAGCCCTGTCGAAGGAACTCAAAAAGAGTCAGGAGGCTTTGGCTAGAAATAAATAATGAAGATTTATTCCAAGGCCTTAAGGTGTGCCAACTAGAGGCACAACTAGGCAATACCAAGAGTGTTCTGAAGGGAAAAGAAAAGCTAAGCGTTCTTATAGTGAAAAGCACATTGTTGGGAAGATCAGCCTTGTGTTCGTAGTCTCTGGGTTGGACCAAGATGGTGATCCTCTAGATGACAGTCTAGATCAGTGGTTCTTATCCTTCCTAATGCCTCGACCCTTTAATACAGTTCCTCATGTTGTGGTGACCCCCAATTTCATTGTTACAAATTGAACATAATTAAAGCATAGTGATTAATTACAAAAACAATATGTCATTATATATGTGTTTTCCAAAGGGGTCACGACCCACAGGTTGAGAACCGCTGGTCTAGATCAAGCATGTCAAACTCATTTACTAGTATTTGGCCTGTGTTAGCCTTTGAGGTGGACATGCTTAGTCTAGATCAGAGATCCTCAAACTTTTAAAACGGGGGGCTAGTTCACTGTCCCTCAGACATTCCACGCATGCACACTGCGGGCCCGGGACGAGTCGGCTGCTAAGCAGGACAGGCAGCAGCGGCAAAAACACCCGGTGGGCTGGATAAATGTTTTCAGCAGGCCGCATGTGGCCCGTGGGCCATAGTTTGAGGACGCCTGGTCTAGATGATGGATGTCAGGTGATCTGGATATCTCAGTCCTTCAGGGGGTAATCAGATGGTTATCTGGAGGTTTAACCTATATCCAGGCATTGATACAGGACTGAACAGTTCAAAAAATTCAGTTCCCAGGCTAGTTAAAACAAGAATAGATGCCTGGCCAGCATGGCTCAGTGGTTTAGTGTCGACCTATGAACCAGGAGGTCATGGTTCGATTCCTGGTCAGGGCACATGCCCTGGTTATAGGCTGGATCACCAGTTGGGGATGTGCAGGAGGCAGCTGATTGATGATTCTCTCTCATCGTTGTTTCTATGTCTCCTTCCCTCTCCCTTCTCTCTAAAATCAATAAAAATATATTTACAAAATAAAACAAAAAAACAAGAATAGAATCATTTCCTTGTGCCTCAACCTACTTGATTTTATAATTTAACAGCTCGACTATAGTGACTCCATTTTATCTCTTCACTCTGTTCCCCAGCACAAACATTAGAGTCTGGTTATTAATACCCCACTGGTCCCACCAGCCTGATTGATATTTATGTACAGACTCTTACAAAAATTTCCAGATTACAGTATTTCAAAGTTCATGCATGACCTTGCATTACAAAGCATCAGATCAAATAAAGATATGCTTCAAGTTGAAATGTGTATTGAGTAAGAAGATAATTTTGCCCTGGCTGGTGGGTGTCAGTTGGGTGTTGTCCTGTGCACCAGGAGGTTGTCAGTTCAATTTCAGTCAAGGGCACATGCCAGGGGTTTCAGGGTTTTGGGCTCAATCCCCAGTAGGGGGCATGCAGAAGGCAGCTAGCTGATCAATGTTGCACTCCCTCCCTCTCCTCTCTCTCTAAAAAAATCAATAAAGTATTCTTTAAAAAAAAAAGAAATCTAATTTAAAACAAAGAATTTTCAACTCTTCATGTAATACAGACATTTTCATTTGGCTGCTGAAAGAAGAAATGAAATGATTTATGTAAAGCACAGGGCTTAGCACTATTGCCTGTCCTGCAAAGAGTGGCCCAATCTCTTCATGTCACATGGACTTCTTTCTTGTTTTCCCGGGTGAGTGGTGGCAGAACTCAAGGAACAACGATCTTTGAGGAGTTTCCCATTCGCTACCAGAGCTAACAATCATACCAGACAATACTTCTTTGTTTTCTTATGTTGATTTTTTTCAAAATAACCTTCATTTTTTGGAGCATTTGAGGTTCACAGCAAAATTGAGCAGAAAGTACAGAGAGTCCCCATATAATAACGCCCCCCCCCAATTCCTTACCACCCTCCACTCCCATTCTCCCCCCACTATCAACATCTGCACCAGAATGGTACATTTGTTACAATCAACAATCCAGCATTGACAGGTCATTTTCACCCAAAGTCCGTAATTTACATTTGGGGTCACTCTTTGTGTGTATGGGTTTTGATAAGTGTATAATGACATGCAGCTACCAGTAAAGTTTCATACAGAATACTTTCACTGCCCTAAAAGTTCCCTGTACTTCACCTGCTGATCTCTCCCTCTCCCCCAAGCCCCTCACAACCACTGAACCTTTTACTGTCTCCATATTTTTGCCTTTTTCAGGATGTCATATGGTTAAAATCACACATTAGGTAGCCTTTTTCAGATTGATTATTTTTCTTCTTCCTGCTTTTAGAGAGAAAGAGAGAAACACTGACTTATTGTTCCACTTATTTATGCATTCTTTTTTATTTATGTTTATGTTTTTAATTAAATCTTTATTGTTCAGATTATTACAGTTGTTCCTCTTTTTCCCTCCATAACTCCCCTCCACCCAGTTCCCACCCCACCCTCCACCCTCACTCCCCACCCACTGTCCTCATCCATAGGTGCACAATTTTTGTGCAGTCTCTTCCCGCATCTCCCAC
>NW_006352194.1:1812345-1814800 GCF_000327345.1 Myotis davidii
TTGCCCGTGGGCCATAGTTTGAGGACGCCTGGTCTAGATGATGGATGTCAGGTGATCTGGATATCTCAGTCCTTCAGGGGGTAATCAGATGGTTATCTGGAGGTTTAACCTATATCCAGGCATTGATACAGGACTGAACAGTTCAAAAAATTCAGTTCCCAGGCTAGTTAAAACAAGAATAGATGCCTGGCCAGCATGGCTCAGTGGTTTAGTGTCGACCTATGAACCAGGAGGTCATGGTTCGATTCCTGGTCAGGGCACATGCCCTGGTTATAGGCTGGATCACCAGTTGGGGATGTGCAGGAGGCAGCTGATTGATGATTCTCTCTCATCGTTGTTTCTATGTCTCCTTCCCTCTCCCTTCTCTCTAAAATCAATAAAAATATATTTACAAAATAAAACAAAAAAACAAGAATAGAATCATTTCCTTGTGCCTCAACCTACTTGATTTTATAATTTAACAGCTCGACTATAGTGACTCCATTTTATCTCTTCACTCTGTTCCCCAGCACAAACATTAGAGTCTGGTTATTAATACCCCACTGGTCCCACCAGCTATTGGCTTTAGCATTCCAAAAAGGAGGTGGAGAGGTGGAGAGGGTGAGGCTGGAACAGGTGGCTGAGGGCTGGAGGAGGAGCCCTTCCTCTTCGTGGGAACAACCCTTCCCAGCCTCAAAGGCTGCTTCTCTGCCAGACACTCCACCTGCAGGCTAGGGTCTGGGAAGGTGTGAAATTCCTCCATGAAGTCAAGCTCCAGGCAGTCAAATTCTCAGTCCCCTAAGGGCACAGCACTGTCCTTCCAGGGATCCAATGCCCAAGTAAGCAGGGCCCCTCAACTGGGCCCACAGAAGAGACAAAACAATTCATGGAATTGTGGGCTACTGAAGATAGAAAGGGGGCTAAGAGAACCCCCAACCTCCCCTAGTGGTTTAGAGCTCAGCCTCTGGGCTCAGATAGACAGGTAACTGGGAAAATCTATATCCCTCAGCCTCAGTTTCCCAGCTGTTTAATAATAATAATAATAATAATAATAATAATAATTTTGCCCTGGCTGGTGGGTGTCAGTTGGGTGTTGTCCTGTGCACCAGGAGGTTGTCAGTTCAATTTCAGTCAAGGGCACATGCCAGGGGTTTCAGGGTTTTGGGCTCAATCCCCAGTAGGGGGCATGCAGGAGGCAGCTAGCTGATCAATGTTGCACTCCCTCCCTCTCCTCTCTCTCTAAAAAAATCAATAAAGTATTCTTTAAAAAAAAAAGAAATCTAATTTAAAACAAAGAATTTTCAACTCTTCATGTAATACAGACATTTTCATTTGGCTGCTGAAAGAAGAAATGAAATGATTTATGTAAAGCACAGGGCTTAGCACTATTGCCTGTCCTGCAAAGAGTGGCCCAATCTCTTCATGTCACATGGACTTCTTTCTTGTTTTCCCGGGTGAGTGGTGGCAGAACTCAAGGAACAACGATCTTTGAGGAGTTTCCCATTCGCTACCAGAGCTAACAATCATACCAGACAATACTTCTTTGTTTTCTTATGTTGATTTTTTTCAAAATAACCTTCATTTTTTGGAGCATTTGAGGTTCACAGCAAAATTGAGCAGAAAGTACAGAGAGTCCCCATATAATAACGCCCCCCCCCAATTCCTTACCACCCTCCACTCCCATTCTCCCCCCACTATCAACATCTGCACCAGAATGGTACATTTGTTACAATCAACAATCCAGCATTGACAGGTCATTTTCACCCAAAGTCCGTAATTTACATTTGGGGTCACTCTTTGTGTGTATGGGTTTTGATAAGTGTATAATGACATGCAGCTACCAGTAAAGTTTCATACAGAATACTTTCACTGCCCTAAAAGTTCCCTGTACTTCACCTGCTGATCTCTCCCTCTCCCCCAAGCCCCTCACAACCACTGAACCTTTTACTGTCTCCATATTTTTGCCTTTTTCAGGATGTCATATGGTTAAAATCACACATTAGGTAGCCTTTTTCAGATTGATTATTTTTCTTCTTCCTGCTTTTAGAGAGAAAGAGAGAAACACTGACTTATTGTTCCACTTATTTATGCATTCTTTTTTATTTATTTTTATTTTTTTAATTAAATCTTTATTGTTCAGATTATTACATTTGTTCCTCTTCTTTCCCCCCATAACCCCCCTCCTCCCAGTTCCCGCCCCACCATCCGCCCTCACTCCCCACCCACTGTCCTCATCCATAGGTGCAAGTTTTTTGTCCAGTCTCTTCCCGCATCTCCCACACCCCTTGTCCCCCCCCAAGAATAGTCAGTCCATTCCCTTTCTATGTCCCTGATTCTATTATGATCACCAGATTATTTATTCACGTCATTTTTAGATTCACTTGTTGATAGATAAGTATTTGCTGTTCATAATTTTTATCTTTACCTTTTTCTTCTTCCTCTTCTTAAAGAATACCTTTCAGCATTTCATATAACG
>NW_006352194.1:1815143-1831000 GCF_000327345.1 Myotis davidii
CCGTGATTCTTGCGCTCCTCTGGTCTGCTGTTGGGAGTCTGTATAATATTCGTTATTTCAGTCCGTGTATGTTTAATTTCTAGTTGGTTCTTTATCATAACATCGAGGGTCTCATTAGATTTGTTGAGGATCTCAATAACTTTATCGGCGGCTTCTAGACAGTTCTTGAGAGACCTCAAAAGTGTGGTTCTAAACTGAATATCCTCCATTGACAGTTTTGTCCTGTTCCTTTGTCTCCGCATTTTTTATACTTTCTTGGTGCACCCCCTACTGGTCTTTGTGTGCAGTCTTCCTGTAGTTAAGCCTTGATTGTTGTAGTTAATACTAGGGGGATTTGACCTCCAGGCCAACTGGCTGTGAGAATCTTATTTATGCATTCTTAGTTGATTCTTATATGTGCCCTGACTGGGCATTGAACCCACAACCTTGGTGTATCGGGAAGATGCTTTAACCAACTGAGGTATTTGACCAGGGCCAGAATGATTATTTTCCACTTGGTAATATGCCTTTAAATTTCCTCCTTGTCTTTCTGTGACTTGAGTAGGTTGTGGGTTTTTTTTAGTGCTGAATAATGTTCTGTACCATAGTTTACTTACCCATTCACTTAGTGAAGGACATTTTGGTTGCATTCAAGGATAGCCCTATCCCGTGAGCCAGACCGGTTAGGGCTATCCTAGTGTATCTTGTCCTTTTTTTATTTTACTTTTTTCTAGGTTTTAGCTTTCAAAATGATATTTTAGAATGGCTGCATAATATTCTATCTGTTCCTTAAACATGCCGAGCTTATTGCCTGGCTTTCCCACCAGCTGCCACAGGACTGACTGGCTTCTCCACATCATTCAGGCCACCTCCTCGGGGGGAGGGAGTAGGGCTTCCTTGAATGTCATATCTAAAGCAGTCCCCCTGATTGCAAGTTTCTCTCCATCCCATTATCCTGCTTTCTTATCTTTTAAATATATTTTTATTGATTTCAGAGAGGAAGGGAGAGGGAGAGAGAGATAGAAACATCAATGATGAGAGAGAATCATTGGTCAGCTTCTTCTTGCACACTCCCTACTGGGGATTGAGCCTGCAACCTGTGAATGTATCCTAACTGGGAATTGAACCATGACCTCCTGGTTCATAGGTCAATGCTCGGCCACTGAGGCACACTGGCTGGGCCTGCTTTCTTTTCTTGATAGCATTTATTACTATCAGAAATTATCTTTATTTATGTCTGTGTCTGTCTTCTCCCACCAGAACATAAGCTCTCTTGCTCTGTATCTCCAGTACCTACAATAGTGCCTGGCACATAGTAGGTATTCAGTGAATACTTCTATATATATAAAAGCCTAAGCGACTGAACAACCAGTTGACCAGTCACTATGACTTACATTGACTACCAGGGGACAGACACTCAATGCAGGAGCTGCCCCGTGGTGGTCAGTGCATTCCCACAGCCAATCTCCCATGGCACCTGTGCACAAATTCATGCACCAGGCCTCTAGTATTTAATTAATTCAAGAATTCAGAAGACCACAGTTTTCCAAGGTGGTCATTGGATAACCAATTTTTTATTTTATTAGTTTATGCTGCAATAGACCTCTGGAGGAATCAGTATATCAAAGGACTTGGGAAGAAAGTTTTGGCAAAAGATGTGGGTTCCTCTCTCACCTCTGTCATTTACTAATTTTGGTGTTGGCCAGTATATTTAACTTCTCTGAATCTAGGTTTCTTTATTTGAAATTAAGGTAATACTAGTGCCTACCTATTAGGGTACCATGAGGAGTGAATAAAAATAATACATGCAAAGTGCTTATCACAAAGGCCACAAAACAAGAGCAAGTAACATCGGCCACCCATGACCAGCACTCTAAGTACAGCCAAGCCTCGGTGACAGAGTGGTTTAGAAGGTGTCTTTGAAGAGGTAACATCTCAGTTGAGAAGGGAAGACTATTCTAGGCAGAGCACACAGCATGTGCAAATGTCCTGAGATGGGTACTACAAAGAGGGCTTTTAAAACCTGGCAGAAAAGGGTCTTCAGGGGTTGTAAGTCCAGACAGCCATTTCAGTCAGTCTTGAGCAGTAGACTCTTCCCTCCATCACAGGCTGATTTTTCTTCTAAATTCAGCTGCACTTTTTCACTTGTCTGCTGGTGGATGCCACAGAGTGGTCACCTCAAAGTCATGTGTCTTCCCCAACCAGCTTTCTAGTTCCAATTGTCCTTCTATTTCTCTACACTGACCCAGGCTGTTGCCAAGCTTCTTAATTCTTCCTTCTTCATTCTTTCATTCCTGTCTCATCTTTGGTCACCTTCCTAGACCAGGAGAGCAGCCAGATTCTGTGGTCCAGTGGGCCACGCATAGCAAGCACTTTGGAAACACACAGATCTGGGTTCAAATCCCAGCTTTGCCGTTTAGTTAACTTCATTGGGTCTTGGTTTACTGGTCTCCAAAGGGGAGTTTATACCTGGCTGGTAGCTAGGGAATCAAATGAGATGATGATGTTAGTGACAGTAGCTAGCACATAGTAGGTATTTGATAAATGACATTGTTTTACCTTTGCCCTACCAATCTTGGGAACTCTTGTTTTCATACCATGCCCTTCATATTTGGGAAACAGAGAGTTGGTAAAGTTCTGGAGTAACCACTGGCGCCCTAAATATTTTTCTGGAGGGGACCAAATCCTCAAGTATCCCCTTTCAAAATCCACTTTCTGTAATGTACAAAACCGTAAGAGTGGAAACAAAAGCAAGTTAAACATTATCTTATTTGTTTACACCACTATCTAGTTCTTCATATCAACATTACTGTTCAAACAATAGCAAACAGGTGGTAATTTAGGGGTTGGGAGAGAGATAAAATGAAACTTTTCTACCATGTTTATTCTATACGGTGTAGAGCTGTGCTCACAGAGACGGCTTCTTTGACTTCTCCATTGAACCTGCTCAAAAGCTGAAGGAGCCTAGAAATGATGGACCTGTGTCCTGGTGTACTGTCATACAATTCTAACAGTGGTGTGGCTGCCAGCTTGTAATTTTTATGAGTTGCAAACAAGGCTTTCTCTTGAAGTTGAACCGAGAACAACTTCTTCTGTTCCTTTGGTTTTGTAATATGTGCAGGAATATATAGATACCGAGGAGGTTCAAAATCTGGTTTCCACCAGTTACCAATGTAGTCATCAATGATCCAGTCCTGTGGGACTCCGCCTTGATGACCAAGTGTCTCTCTCATTAAGCATTTTAGTCCTTCGACTTCATCTTCTGGGTTAAATTCACCATCAGGTAGTGTGAAGAACGGTGTTCCCAGCTGTAGCAGTAACACATGGGGTAGCCGGTGCTCATGTACAATCAGAACCCCTTCTATAGTCCTCCTCATTCCAATTTTATCAAATTCCTCCCTCATGCATTGAAACCTGGCTGCAACAGAGCTGTCCTCAGAGAAGGGCTCTTGTATCAAAAGTATAATGGGTAAGAGGGTACAGGGGGATGGTTCGCTCCAAGGTGAGGGGCTTGGTTTGTGGGATGTACTTGTTGCCAAACTGGTTGATACCCCTCTGTCCTCCCCCACCCCATTCCCCCTGGGCCAGCTGGTCGGTGAGCGTTTGGGTGGCACCATGACAAGTTGGCAAGTACTGGCAGCCAGCAGAAAGGGGTGAGGCAGGGTGACTTTCCCTGTGCGAACAGCGGTTATCTGCGTCCCATTCAGCAGCCTCCACCTGTCATTAACATGAGAACCTTATAGTATTTTATTTTATTTTCTTAGTATTTTAAACAGACTTTGATTTGTAATCATAATACCGATCATTACCCAAGGGTCTACTGCATTCTGGTTACTGCGGAAGTGCCTTATATGCGCTCTCTTTATGACAATCCTGTGAAGGTATTTCCATTGTTACCCCATTTTATAGTTCAGGAAACTGAGATTCAGAAAAGTGAAGTGATTGGCTTAAAGTCACACCGCTAGATAGGAAATGAAATTGAGACTTGAGCCTATGTTTTTCTGGTACCAGAAACCTGTGTGTGCGCCCCACTGGCGGCCATCCTGCCTCGCAGCCCATTAGCAACATGGTTCATTTCCTGGATGACAGGAAGGCCAGAGAGGGGAGCCCTAAGCCTGGCTGGACCCTAAGCCAGGCTGTGGTGGGCCTGCCACAGACCCCAAACTTGCTCCCGAAGAGCAAACTAGGAGGCCTGAGACCTCAGACTGGCCCAGACCTTCCTCCCCAGAGCAACAGAGTCATAAACATTGAGCTTGAGTGAGTCATGGAGTATTTATAGATGAGCCTCCTCTCCTCTCCTCAGCTTTGCCAGGATTTATCAGGTTTATTCGGGGCTTGCAGGGTGACAACTTGTTTATCATCCAAGGTGCCCAACAGGCTGTTGGGACATCCTCTGAGAAAGAGGTCTGGAAGACTGCCCATGTTTAAACCTGACCTGACCCCCCCACCCCCCTTACCCTCCCACCCCCAGGCTGAAACAACTCTCCCTACCCCGGTTGTCCTATCTTCTCCCAAATACCACCCCACCCATGCACCAGCCCCCACCACAACCACACACACACACCCAATGAACTCATGGTCTCAGGCTAAAATGGGACAGAAATGCTGCTTTTCTCAGGAATACCTCTTGGGTTGATCTGAGAAGTTTAAAAACTTTCTGTAGCCCCACTATCTTTTTTTTAAAATATATTTTTATTGATTTCAGAGAAGAAGGGAGAGGGAGAGAGAGATGGAAACATCAATGATGTGAGAGAATCATTGATTGGCTGCCTCCTGCAAGCCCCGCACTGGGAACCAAGCCCACAACCCAGGCATGTGCCCCTGACCAGAATCAAACCTGGGACCCTTTAGTCTACAGGCCAATGCTCTATCCACTGAGCCAAACTGGCCAGGGCAACATTACCTTTTAAATCCTCACAATTTTATAAATTGGATGTTAATTTAATATGATTTTTATAAATAAGGAAACTGTGGCTCAGAGAGGTAAAGTAACTTGCCCAAGGCCACACAGCTCATACAGGTCTAGGTTAAAAATCTAGGCCTTCCTTGGTTCCACAGTCCAAACTGTGGGCAACCTTGAGCAAGTTACTTCCCCTTCTGATCTTCAGTTTCTTTATCTGTAAAACGGAGACACTAATACCCACCTTTCACAGTTGTGAGGACTGATTAAAACTGGTACACGGTGGGCTCTCAGCCACTGCTGCCCCTGACCCCAACAATCAGTGAGTTAGCTTATTCTAAGCTGCTTAAGACAATCAGCTAAGTCACAAGTCACAACTGGCTCAAACTTCAGGGACTTGAATCCAGGACCCAGGCTATTCCAGCCACACTGCCTGCTGCCCTCCCTCCCGCCCCCCTTTGTTTTTTTCCAATGGCCAGGCTGCATATCCATAGTGACTCAGAACCCAAGGGCTGGCGGGGGGAGGGAGGCAGCTGCGAAAGTGAGGGGTGGAGGGGGTGTTGGAGGATTAGGCTTGGTGGATGTGCGCAGAGGCACCGTGGACTGACCAGGCGCTCGCTCCTGGGATCTATTTTGGATGGTGCCCGCCTCTAGGCTGCCAGCAGCTGGAACCCGAGGTGTCGGTGCTGAGTTAACAGAGCGGCCCCAGGAGCCAGATTTAGTGTTTGAGACCTGACCCCAGAGGGTGGCCTGGCTGCAGGCACAGGATAGAACCTGCTTTTGTGATTCCTGGTAGGCTGGGGCTCCTGAGGCTCTGAGTCCTGTGGACTGGGTTTCTGAGCCTTTACTTAGGGCAGCCTTTTGTTCCCTGCAATCTTCATCCTCTCCCTCCCCAGCCCAGTGCAGAGCCCTTAAATAGAGGTTCAGACAGATATGGATTCAAGGTCTGGCTGTTCCATTTACTACCTGTGTGACCTTGGACAACATACTCAACCTTGGCATCCTGATCTAGAAATGGAGACAGTCATAACAACCTTATAGGGCTGTGATAATTAAATGGGGTCCCTAGTAGGGCTGTGTTCCCTCTTCTGCCCCTCCAGCATCACCACTCTGGCCCATGAGGGCAGGGCTGTCCTCCCCTACTCTGCAGGGACCTTTAAATACACTTCCCCAGGTGTTGACCTGGCTATTCAGGGGTCCTGAGTCTGCTTACCTCTCACAGTGTTTCCAGAACCCTGGTCCTAAGTCCTCTCTGGCCTACTGGCCAGGTCGAGGCTTTGACACAGGTGACGGCCCAGCTCACTCAGCTGTAGCTTAAATTTCCTCTTAAGCTTTGGTAGAAGACCTCAGTAAGGAACCCCAGCTCTTTGAGTTCTAATCCATAAAAACAGTGACTTTTATTTTTTTTAATTCTTTATTAGTTAAGGTATTAAAATGTGTCCTCATCCTCCCCATTAACCCCCATCCACCCTCCCCGCTCCCCACACTCATGCTCTCATCCCCCTGTTGTCCATGTCCATTGGTTTGGCTTATATGCATGCATACAAGTCCTTTGGTTGATCTCTTCCCCTTACCCCCTCCCTCCCCTACTTTCCCTCTGGGGAGTGATAGTCTGATCGCTGTTTCTCTGTCTTTGGATCTGTCCCTGTTCATCAGTCTATGTAGTTCTCTATAGTCCACAAATGAGTGAGATCATGTGGTATTTATCTTTCTCTGATGGCTTATTTCACTTAGCATAATGCTCTCCAGTTTCATCCATGCTGTTGCAAAAGGCAAGAGTTCCTTCTTTTTTACCCCAGCATAGTGTTCCATTGTGTAGATGTACCACAGTTTTTTAATCCACTCATCTGCTGATGGGCACTTAGGCTATTTCCAAATCTTAGCTATGGTGAATTGTGCTGCTATGAACATAGGGGTGCATATATCCTTTCTGATTGGTGTTTCTGGTTTCTTGGGATATATTCCTAGAAGTGAGATCACTGGTCAAATGGGACTTCCATTTTTAGTTTTTTTTTTGAGAAAGTTCCATACAAAACAGTGACTTTTAAAAAATCGACTGGCCGGCATGGCTCAGTAGTTGAGTGTTGAGTTATGAACCAGGAGGTCATGAGTTCAATTCCTGGTCAGGGCACATGCCCGGGTTGTGGGCTCGATCCCCAGTGTGGGGCGTGCAGGAAGCAGCCAACAATGACTCATCATTGATGTTCCTCTCTCTCTCCCTCTCCCTTCCTCTCTGAAATCAATAAAAAATGTATATTTAAAAAAATACTAGTATATGTATAGTTTTATTGATTTCAGAGAGCAAGGGAGAGGGAGAGAGAGATAGAAACATCAACGATGAGAGAGAATAATTGATCAGCTGCCTCCTGCATGCCCCACACTGGACGGAAATGTGCCCTGACTGGGAATCAAACCGTAACCTTCTGGTTCATACGTCGACGCTCAACCACTGAGCCATGCCAGTTGGGCAACAAAAACAGTGACTTTTTTTTAAAATGTGTTTTTATTGATTTCAGAGAGGAAGGGAGAGGGAGAGAGAGAAACATCAATGATAAGAGAGAATCATTGATTGGCCGCCTCCTGCACGCCCCCTACTGGGGATCGAGCCCACGACCCAGGCATGTGCCCTTGGCTGGCATTGAACCTGGGACCCTTCAGTCCATAGGCCGATGTTCTATTCACTGAGCCAAACCAGCCAGGGCAAAAACAGTGACTTTTAACATGGGGATTTTTCCCAGCCATTTTCTATGCCAGTACAAAATTTTTAATATATAAATTTATTTACATACACACATCTGTTGTGGAGTGAGGCCACAATATTAGTAACAAAGAAACAGAATTTCCGGAGGATGAGGCCCAGAAATCAGGATTTTAAAAAGATTCCCAGGTGATTCTAATGTGCAGCCAAGGTTGAGAACCACTGCTATAGACAGTTGGAATGCTTATTGGGGTACATTTTTGCTTTATTTTTTAGTAAACTTTTTAAGTGTAATATGCATTCAGAACAGGGCACGATTCATAAGTGCACAGTTCAAGGCATTTTCACAAAGTGATATGCCTGCAAAACCCGAACCCAAGTCAAGAACAGATCATTATTGCCCGGCTGGTGTGGCTTAGTGGTTGAGCGTCAACTTATGAGCCAGGAGGTCATGCATGGTTCAATTCCTGGTCAAGACACATGCCCAAGTTGCAGCAGAGTCAATCCCCAGTTGGGGGGTGCAGGAGGCAGCCAATCAACGATTCTCTCATCATTGACATTTCTATCTCTCTCTTCCTCTCCCTTCCTTTCTGAAATCAATAAAAAAAAAGTATGTATTTTAAGGAGAACAGATCATTGTCAGCAAGCTCGTATCCCACTTGTTCCCCCTTCCAGCTTCCTACTGAGTTAACAGGATCCTGACTTCTACCAGCTTAGGTTAGTGTGAGCTTTTTGTGAACTTATAATGACAGAATTACATAATACGTAAAAAAAATGACAGAATTACATAATACGTACGTACAGTTTTGTTCAACATTCTTTATGAGATTCATCTATGTTGTTGCATGTGGCAATATTTACTCATTCTCATTGCTTATAGTATTCACTATGTGACCACAGGACGATTTATTTGTTCCACTGATGGATGTCGGGGTTGTTTCCAGGGTTTTGCTACTACAAACAATATTGCAAAACACATCTTTGTACGTGAATAGATCTATGTTGTATACCTGAAACTAATATAATATGGTATGTCAACTGTAATTGAAAAATTTTAAAAATTATAAAAATAAATAATCTATATATCTGAATATCTAGCTAGCTATTTCTTTCTGTCATCTTTCTAGTTTTAAAAAAATAAATATATATATACTTAAATATATTTTTATTGATTTTTAGAAAGAGAAAGGGAGAGGGCTAGAGACTGGATGGAGCCTGGATCCCAGGCATATGCCCTGACCGGGATCAAACCAGCAACCTTTTGGTGCATGGGATGATGCCCAACCCACTAAACCACACTGGCCAGGGCTCTAGTGTTTTGATAAGATAGATTTCTCAGAATAAACTACTAAGGCACATGTATTAATATTTTACATTTTGATTTTGTCAAATTGCACCCTCCCAAGGTCAAGTGAGTAGCAGTGTCCATTGCCCTACACCTTCACCAACCTTGGCTATTATTACTATTTCGTATTTTTGTCAATCTGATAGAAGAAAAATCAGATCTTATCGTGGTTTTAATGAGATTTTTTAATATTAGTGAGGACAAGCACCTTTGTTTTGTTTGTTTTTGTTTTGGGGGAGGAGGCACTGGCATTTATTCTTTTTTGTGAATCTCCTTTTCTGTGTCCTTTGCTTGTTTTTAAAATTTTAGTGTATTATGGGGCTTGACACTTGGTCTTTACCAGTGTTTCTACTGTTTTTCTCCCAAGGGTCACTTACTTGTCTTTTAGCTTTGTGTATGGAGCAACTGCCAGTTTAAATATAGTTTGTTTTCCTCCTGCTTACTGCTTATGATCTGGATCATCTAATGTGTGTGTGTGTGTGTGTGTGTGTGTGTGTTGTGGCAAACCTGAGGTTCAAGCTGGTGGGGGTGGGGAATAGCAGGCCAGGTGGAGTGGGCAGCTGGCCCCCAAGACTGTCTCTCTAGGATACAAGTACGTGAACCTCTGGGTCAGTACTGAGCCCAGGGCTTTGAGTTTGCCATGAGGCTTCCTCCGGTTTCTTTTGTGTTTTTGAAATATATTTTTATTGATTTCAGAGAGAAAGGGTAAGGGAGAGAGAGATAGGAACATCAATGATGAAAGAGAATCATTGATAAGCTGCCTTCTGCATGCCCCACACTGGGGATTGAGCCCACAACCCAGGCATGTGCCATGACCGGGAATCAGACTGTGACCTCCTGGTTCACAGGTGGACGCTCGATCACTGAGCCTCACCAGCCGGACTTCCAGTTTCTTTTCCAAGTTTCTCAGTGCTGACTGGCCCCATGTTATTAAGAGTCTCTCCCTAGAGCCCAGGGGCCAGGCAGCTGAGTCAGGACCACTGTTCTTAGGGCCGTAGAGGGAAGGAACGTTTAAGAATGAGAGCTAAGATGCCCAACTCTCTGAGTTCAAGGCTTGTCTTAGTCTGCTCAGGCTGTCATAACAAAATACTACAGGCTTGAGGCTTAAACAACAGGAACTTATTTCTCACAGTTTTGGGGGCTGGAAGTCCAAGATCAAGGTGCTGGCAGGTTTCATTCTTAGTCTTTTTCTCTTGGCTTGCACATGGTTGTCATCTCCTGTGGGCTCACATGGCCTTTCCTTGGCAAATGTGCACAAAGAGAGAGAGAGTAGGCTCTCTTGTGTCTCTAAGGACGCTAGTCCCATCAGATGAGGGCCCTACATCATGACCTTATCACCGAGTTACCTCCAAAGGTAACTTATTAGGGTTTAGAGCTTCAACATTTTGGGGAGACACAGTTCAGTTCCTAACAATGCCCATTTCCTAGAAATGTAACCTTAGCCAAATTACCTAATATCTTTGTGACTCAATTTGTAAAATAAGGATGATAGAAATATCACCCAGCCAGTGTAGCTCAGTGGTTGAGCATGGACCCAAGAACCAAGAGGTCATGGATTTGATTCCCGGTCAGGACACGTGTCCTGGTTGTGGACTTGATCCCCAGTGGTGGGCGTTCAGGAGGCAGCTGTTTGAATATGTTTCTCTCTCATTGATGTTTTTGTCCCTCTATCTCACTCCCTTCCTGTCTCTCTAAAAATCAATAAAAAACATATTTAAGAAAGAAAGAAATATTGCCCTCATGAATTAATAAATCAATCAATAGCTCTAAACACTTAGGGCAGACTGTGATAGCTGGCTTCCAAGACGGACCTCAATAATTCGTGCCTCCTGTTATTCATGCTCCTGTGTGCTCCCCTCCACACTGTATCAGGATTGTTCTATGTAACCAATAGAATACAATGGGAGTGATAGTGTGTGGTGTCTGAGGCTAGGTCATAAACATTGCCACTTCTGTCTTGCTTTTTTGGGTCACTCTCCAGCCACCATGCTATGAGGATGCTCAAGCAGCTCTGTGGAGAGGTATGTGTGCTGAGGAACTGACGCCTCCCACCAGCTGCCCACCATGTGAGTAAGCCACCTTGGAAGTGAAGCCTTGAGACGAACTGCCTGCAGCCCCAGGTAACATCTTCACTACAACCTTCTTGGAGATACTGAACCGAATGACCCACAGAAATGGGGTGAGATCATAAATGTTTATTATTGTTTTAAGCTGCTAAGTTTTGGGGAAATCTATTATGCAGCAATAGCTAATACACAGGTCATGGAGTTATCCATAGTAACTGCTTAGTAAATGCCAGCCTGTATTATTCCCCTGAGTGTGAAAAATATCTTTTTAAATATATTTTATTTATTTCAGAGAAGAAGGGAGAGAGAGAGAGAGAGCGAGAGAGAGAGAGAGAGAGAGAGAGAGAGAGAAACATCAATGATGAGAGATAATCATCAATTGGCTGCCTCCTGCACACTCCACACTGGGGATCGAGTTAGAAACTCAGGCCTGTGCCCTGACTGGGAATCGAACCTTAACCTCCTGGTTCATAGGTTGACGCTCAACTACTGAGCCATGCCGGCTGGTCTGACTGTGAAAATATTAACAACAATGTTTGCTGAGTGTCTGTCATATGCCAGATATGTGCCATGTGCCTGGGCAAGTAGACTCCCACCTCTACCATCAGTTTTCTGCAAGGGCTAGAGTGTTGGGGGCAGTCACTCAAAACCCAAGACTCTCAGGGCTAGAAAGGTCCAGAGATATCATTACTCTAGCCAACTCTCATTTATAGGTGAGGAAACTGAGACACAGTTAGGTAACCTTCCCAAGGTAACAGAACTGTTATGTAGAGGAGCCTGAACTTGAACTTGGATTCATTAGTACCTGGGCAGCCTCTTTGTTGTTGCTTTGCACTCTCGGGGCCTTATGGCAATGGTTTATTATATCTGTCTATAAAGCACTTTCAATTCTCTATTTCAGGATCATCCTTGTAGAGTCCCCTCCAGACCTTGTTGACACCCCATGTTCCCTGGACAGTCCCATTCTCTAAGGCCATCTATTCCCCAGAGCCCTTGAAGCTGTCCACAACAATTGTCTAGACCAGGGGACAGAGAGGAGGCCTGTGGGGCTTCCAGTCCTGAGTGCGGAGTCCCAGGACTCTATGTTCTCCTTCCATGGCATATGGGCCAGGCCCAGGGGACTTTGCCCTGGCATCTGGGGCACGACATCATGTCCCAGACCCCATGGACCTACTTCTGCCAACTGCTGTGGCTTTAGCCTCTGGATCAAATGACCTATTGGTTTGAGCTCTTGATTAGGGCTGATTCTTCTATGAGGATGACTTTGATCTCAAACTATAAGGAAATAAGATCTCCCCCCACCTTTCTGAGGCATCGCAGAAGCTTGAGGGGAAATCCAGAGGAAGAGGCACAGTGGGCCCCACCCTCCGAGGGAGGTCATGGGGCCTGGAGGGAGAACAGCACACATGTGGAAAGGAACACCGTGATGTACCAAGGAAACATGTAAGCAAGCCCAAGCTATGCGGAAATGAAAGGGGAGACGGAGTGTGGTTCCTCTCCTGCAGCACATCCCCCAGGCCTGTGTCATCACGGGGAAGAACTCCTCCGAGAACCCTGCCACTGGGGACGGGGAAGGACACTCAGGGATCATCTCTTTCAGTTGCTCCATTTGGCAGATGCAGAAACTGAAGGCAGGTGTGGCTTGCCGGGCATCACATTGCTGGTCTTTGGCAGAGCTGAAGATGGAGCCCAGGTGTCCAGGCCCCAGGCCATGGTTCTTTCCCCTAACCAAGAGGCCTCAAGATCTCAGGTTTCTAAAAAGTCCCCTCTCTAGTGACAATCAAAAAGAACATAAACTTTGGGGATAGACTTTGGGGTTAAATCGGCTTATTCCAGCTCTGCCTACACTGGCCGTGAGACTTGGGGCAACTCCATATGCCAATCTGGGCCTCAGTTTCCTTAGCTCTAAAGTGGAGATAAGTATGACTTACTCATGTTTGTTGTGACAACTGACTGAAATAGTGCCAGGATGCCCAGCCACTTGCAAGCATTAAATCAGAAAATAATGCTGTACTGTAATTGCTGTTACCTTCCATCTCTCTCTTTTCCTTGCCAAGCCAGACCATTTTCCCTGCTGCTTTTCCTGCCCCCTTCATCAGCTGAGACCTGTCTCAGACAGTAAAGCTCCTCCCGTTAGTAACACAGACTCTTTGGGACAGTAGCAAATAAGAAGTCTGTCTCTTAGCTGTGTGATGTTCCACTAGTCACTTAACCTTTCTGAACTTCAGTTCCTGATATGTCAAGATGGAGATCACAATGCCCAGAATCATCCTCTAACAAATCAATGGCATAGAAGGATGGGAGGGAAGGCGATTGTTACAGATTAAAAGAGACTGATGAGACAAAATCAACAATATGCCCTCTCTCAGACCTTATTTGGATCAGATTTGGCAAACTAACGGTAGAAGATTTGTGAGGCAATCAACAACCTCTGGAAATGGTTTGGGATTTAGATAATATTAAGAAATTATTGCCCAGCCGGTGTGGCTCACTAGTTGAGTGTTGACCTATGAACCAGGAGGTCACGGTTCAATTCCCAGTCAGGGCATATGCCCAGGTTATGGGTTTGATCCCCAGTGTGGGGCGTGCAGGAGGCAGCGGATCCATGATTCTCTCTCATCATTGATGTTTCTATCTCTCTCTCCCTTCCTCTCTGAAATCAATAAAAATATTTAAAAAAAATAAATTATTGTGCCCTGGCCAGATAGCTCAGTTGGTTAGAACATTGTCCTGCTATGCCAAGGTTGAAGGTTTGATCCCTGGGCAGGGCATATATAAGAATAAACCAAGGAATACATAAATAAGTGGAACAACAAATCACTGTTCCTCTCTCCCTTCCCCCCCGCCCTCTCTTTTTCTTTCTCCCCCCTTTCTCTCTCGAAAAATCAATAAAATATAAATTAAAAAAGAAAACAAACTGAAAAACTGTTATTCTCCAGAGCATTTTAAGATCTTGCTCTCTGGCATATGGTGTCAGTTTGGCTCAAATAAACTCTTGGGGGAGGGGGGAAAAGAATTGTTATTTTTACTAGGTATGATAATGGCATGGTGATTATGAAAGTCAATGATTATCAGTTGGAAATGCTTACTGAAGTATTTATGAGTGAAATGACTTAATGACTATGACTGGTTTTAAAATATTCCAGAAAAAAAGAAGTATGTGTGGGGAATTATAGATAAAATAAGATTGAGGAAACATTAAGGGTGAAAGCTCGGTTTGGTTACATGAGTTCATTATACTATTCTCTCTACTTTTGTATGGTTGAAACTTTTACTAATAAACAGTACAATGAATAAATAAGACTTGCAGAAAAGGAAGCAGTAAGATGTAGTAGTTAAAAGCTTTGGGCTCAGACATACCACTGAGATTCTGAATTTGTCTCTTCATCTGTCTGTCTATAATTTGATAGAATGTTCTAATAACTGGTAATGATACTGGTTTATAACTTCCTGCTTCTGATGCTGGCTCTGTCACTTACTGGCTGGGGGACTTTGGCCAAGTAACTTAACCTCTCTGAGCTCCTGTAGCTCAGCTATAAAACAGGGAAAATCATGACCAGCCCTGTCTCACTGAACTATTTTGAGGAC
Organism: Myotis davidii; assembly: GCF_000327345.1. Taxonomy (NCBI): domain Eukaryota; kingdom Metazoa; phylum Chordata; class Mammalia; order Chiroptera; family Vespertilionidae; genus Myotis; species Myotis davidii. The sequence continues at coordinate 1,829,720 of NW_006352194.1, forward strand.
CGAACAAGAGGATGAATGGAAAAAGCTTTGCACAGTGCCTGGAATGCAATAAGCACTCAATAAATGCTTCAGTGTAAGGAGTACAGGGTTAGGAGTCAGGCTACCTTGGATGTGAACCCCAGCTCGGCTCTGCCAGTTGTGACTTTGACCAAGCCATTAATTCTCTGAATCTCATTTCCTCCGGGGACAAACGAAGATCATAATACCTCCCTTGCAGGCCTGTTGTGAGGATTAAATGACAGGACATGTTTTGATGCCCAGCATGGCCCATGTGGGAATTTCCCTTTCCCACCCCTTGACTTTCAGCAGTGCCAGCCTTGCCAGCTCCCAGGCTGGAGTTGATCCCACTGTCCATTTGCTTGGCTTTTGCACCTAGGCTGCCAAGTGTGGCTGGAGAGTCAACAGAATCATGTGAATGGCTCCTCACAACTGGCAAATGCGTGTTGGGAAACATCAGCGAGGCTCTTCTGCTTCCAGACAGTCCTCCCACCCCCAGGGCACTTCCTCCTGTGTTTCACACTGTCTGGTCCAAACTTTTTCCACCACCCACTCATGCTGCCCTTCTGCCTGCCTCTGCCTCAAAAGTTGACCTCAAATCTCTGGACTGAAGTCATCAACATGAACACCTTTCTCTCAACTTTCCAACATCTCTGATTCTCACCTCCATCTTTTCCTGTCTCTTATCCTCCCATCTCAACAGTCAGATTGTCCTTCTTCTTCCGAAGGCTTCAGAATTTACTCCATCACCCTCTCCTCAATCTTCCAGTACTTCCTCTCCACTGGCTGCACCATCTCAGACAACACACACACACACACACACACACACAAACACACACACACACACACACACACACACACGGTCAAGTACCTTGATCTCCCCCAAGTCTGACAGTGACCCTGCTGCTCCCTTGTTTAATTCACATGTTCACTTGTTCACCCATTTAAGAAACATTTGTTAAGTGTTTATTATGTGCCAGGCACTGGAGGCAAAGAGATGAATAGAGGCAGTTTTTGCCCTTAAAGTCTTCAAAGTCCAAGGGAGAGTCAGATTCGCAGATCGGAGGATGACAAATGAGATGTAAAGATGGACCCATGCATGGATGGAACTGGAGAGCATTATGCTAAGTGAAATAAGCCAGTCAATGAAGGAAAAATACCACATGATCTCACTCATTCATGGATAATAAAGACCATTATAAACTTATGAACTATAATAGATACAGAGGCAGAGCTGCCTCAAACAGAGTGTCAAACTGCATCGGGAAGGCCGGGGAGGGTTCG
>NW_006352194.1:1831034-1840039 GCF_000327345.1 Myotis davidii
CTGAGATTGACTGAGTGTGCAGTGGGAGAGAGGGGAGCTCCAGGATGGCTCCCAGACACCTGGTCTGTGCAAATGGGTCCTGAGACATGAAACAAGAAAAAGGGGAGGAGGAGCTTAGTGTGGGGGGAGATGGTGTGTTCTGCATGGGACATGATGAGTTTGAGGTGCTATTGGGACATCCCAGTAGAGAGCTCCAAAAAATCTTCAGTTTACGTGAGAGAGCAGTATGAACTGGAATCTGAGGATCATTAACATGTAATAGTTGGAATCATGAATGTATATAGAGTGTTCTCTGCTGCAATAATTACAATAACAGGATAATTATGCTATGATGACATTTGTTAAGTTACATCTTAAATAACCAAGAAGTGGGCAGTTCTAGGGGTGGGTAACCTGGCCACACAATGACACCATTGCTTTCCCCAGTCCTTCTCTGTCCTTCTCAGGGAACTGATTTCTTCCTGAGACTTGTCCTGTCGTGGTTGCAAGACTGAACAAAACTGAGGCCGTGTGAGCAAGGAAGAAGCTGGCACTGTTGGGCTCCTGAGTCAAGCATATCTGGGTTCATGTCCTAGAGCCACTTCTTGCAAGCTGTGTGAATCATACAAGTTATTTTACTTTTCTGTGCCTCAGTTTCCTCATCTGTGGGATGAGGATTTGTGATGATGTGATTTATAATAAGAAATATGTATTTGGTCTTTGCCCTGTTTCTGGCTCACAGCTCCCTAAACCCTTGGAATTTCCCAAGTGCTGAGAGTGATGGAGGTGTGTTTTGTGATGTGAATGAGGTGACTTGACTTGGAAGCACCAAAGCATGGGGGCTGGTTGCCAGGAGAACCCACCATGGGATTAGAGGGTTGGAACTTTCAGTCCCCTCTACCTCCCACTCTGGGCAGAGGAAGGGAGCTGGAGGTTACCCAATCACCAATTGTTAATGATTTAATCAATGTACTTACATAATAAAGCTTCCATAAAAACTCAAGAGGATGGGGTTTGGAGAGCTTCCAGATTTATGAACAGGTGGAGGTCCTGGGAGTGTAACGGGACAAACAATGGGTCCATGCTGCCTGTCACTACTCAAGCCAATTAAGCGGAGACAGGGTTGAATCATATATGAGCGTTTATTCCAGTCCTGCCAGCAATATGGGAGAGCAGCAGGTCATCCACAAAAATCTGCTCTGCAGCCCCCCAATAAGCCAGCTGCTTATACAGGTAGAAGTACAAAGGAAAGTAGGCAAACGGGCAAATGGTCAGTTTACAGATATGCAAAAGGGCTTAGTGATAGGCAAGGGCTGGGGTTTCCTGGGGAAATAGCCAAAGGGTAGGCCAAATGGGCAGTTAACAGGTAAGCAGCCTGGAGATTTGCAAAGGCCCCAGGTATGCAAAAAGGGCTGGGGGATCTTAGTGATTCTGGTTCCTGGCTCTGACTTCTACAACAAAATTGTTTATCTTGCTCTAGCTCAGCGGTTCTCAACCTGTGGGTCGCGACCCCTTCCACAGGCGTCGCCTAAGACCATCAGAAAACACATATATAATTACATATTGTTTTTGTGATTAATCACTATGCTTTAATTATGTACAATTTGTAACAATGAAATTGGGGGTCACCACAACATGAGGAACTGTATTAAAGGGTCGAGGGATTAGGAAGGTTGAGAACCACTGCTCTAGTTGGTTTGGCTCAGGGGATAGAGTGTCAGCCTACGGACCGAAGGGTCCCGGGTTCGATTCTAGTCAAGGGCACATGCCGGGTTGTGGGCTCAATCCCCAGTAGGGGGCATGTAGGAGGCAGCCAATCAATGATTCTCTCTCATCATTGATGTGTCTCTCTCTCTCCCTTTCCCTTCCTCTCTGAAATCAATTAAAAAATATTTTTAAAAATTGTTAATCTTTCCATGATAATGGGCAGCTCCAAATGGCCAGGGTGGACTGCATTTCCAGGTGAAGCTCCCAGGTCCTGAGTGCAGCTGCCAGCCAATTAGTAATGTGCTTTCTTTAATCAGAATAAAACACTCACAGTTATCAGCATGATTAATATTTCTTACAATACTAGCTGGTTCCCCAACGTTCTATTTCTGCCCCCTTTCAGGAGAATAATGCCCCTGGAGAGGGCATGAAAGTTCCATGTCCCTCCCCACATACCTCAGATCTAAGGCAGAGGGATGGGCTCAGAGAGAGGGGCTGCCCTGCCCCTATCCTGGGAGCCACCCAGGACTTCAGAGGAGGAATGGACCTGATTATGGTCGGTGAGGGGGCACTGGCTCTTAACTCTGAAAATCCCAGTGGCCCATTCTCGGGGTCCCATCCCTGGCTCACCAGCCTGATGGGAGAGGAGACTGATTTCTGGAGGAAACTCTGTTTCCCAGTCCTTCCCAAGTCTGCCCACGAACAAGCTGTTCTTGTTTACGACCCCCATCTCAGGGGAACAGTGATTGCTCATCCCCACATGTGATTTGAGAGGCCGCTCTTGCAGGCCTGGAGGAAACTCAAGCCCCGCCAACCGTGCTGGCACCGGAATGCTCAGCTGGTCCCCTCCTGGGGCTCATGTGACCAGGGTCCAGCTATAAATATCAGAGGAGCCTCAGACCAAGACAGAATTTGGGCGCCAGGAGACGAAGGCCAAGAGGCTCCGGGCGGGTGTTTTGTGACAAAGGCAAGACCCCAGGTCTGCTTAGAGCGAGGCAGGTAAAGGAGACAGCCAGTGGGCCCCGCACTGCTGGACAGTATGGATTACAAATCGAGCCTGATCCAGGATGGGAACCCCCTGGAGAACCTGGAGAAGCAGCTGATCTGTCCCATCTGCCTGGAGATGTTTACCAAGCCGGTGGTCATCTTGCCCTGTCAGCACAACCTCTGCCGGAAGTGTGCCAATGACATCTTCCAGGTCAGTGCTGGGCATGGCCTCGTCCGGGGGCTCAGGGGGCACCTCAGCTTTCCTGTGATGAAAGCTCTTCTCTCTTAGCCCAGGACGCTCCGAAGCCAGGGCCGGGCAGGTTCTTTCCCCTGCAAAGGCCTCTGGACTGGGCTAAGGGGGCTGGGGCGGTGGCTCTGGCTGCCCAATTCCATTTCCATGACGCATGTTTCCCCTCCCCACCCTGCCGGCAGCTCTGCCACCCGCCACCTCTGTCCTGAGCACCGCAGTTGACTCTTCAATCAGGAGTCAAATGCCACAAGTGATAAGTGGGGGAAGCAGGGGAGAGGAGAAAGAAACCAGACCCGGGGGCTGGAGCCAGCTCCCTGGTGGAAGGGGGCCCAGAGCTCTAGGAGGAGGGAGGGTGGGAGGCACTGAGCCGTAGAGGCATTTTCCCTTTCGAGGCTGTGCCCTCAGATATAGGGCAGGAGGGGCTTCCTCTCCTAAGAAAGGAATGAGAATGTATGTCCTGGCTGGGAGGCAAGACTCAAGGTTTCCCAGAAGCACGTGATAAATGTTCTCTCACTATTTTATCTTTAAAGTAGCGGCCCTAATCACTAGCTCTAATTAAAATGCCCATTTGATGAATGGGCAAACTGAGGCTTGGAGGGATAAGATTGCTTGCCCAAAGTACTCGGACAATAACCGTGACTTGAACCCAGACCTGCTGACTCTCAAACCTGCTGATGGCTTAGTGCTTACCAGGTGCTCCTTGTGTAAGTGAGCTGTCTCTCATCTCAAGAAAGGGGACTGCAGTTCATGATTTGACAAGAGAATGGTTGATGTAAGCAGTGTGGAGGATAACCAGGAGATTAGAAAGGGCAGGGGCTGAGGAGGGAGCCCAGGCCTCACCTCTGCCCTTGCCACCCACAGGCCGCAAACCCCTACTGGTCCAGCCGGGGTGGCTCGATGTCCATGTCTGGAGGCCGTTTCCGCTGCCCGACCTGCCGCCATGAGGTGATCATGGACCGCCACGGAGTGTATGGCCTCCAGAGGAATCTGCTGGTGGAGAACATCATTGACATCTACAAGATGGAGTGCTCAAGGTCAGTTCGCCCGCTGCTGGGAGGCCGGCCTCCTGCCCTAGCCGCTCTGTGCCCAGCTCTCCCAGGCTCCTTCCTCCTTCATTTGCTCCGATCCAGTCCCCTGGGTGGATGAGTTAACTAGCCAGTCCAGAGAGCGTGTCCCTCACCCTCAGGCAGCAACAGAGGCTTACGGTCTCCCCCAACCCTGGGTTTCCGTGTCACTCAGGGAATGGGAAGGGGCCCAGGCTGTCCTCCTGAAAGATACGGTAAGAACCAGAGGCAAGACAAGCTGTGAGAGGGACAGAGAGAGACACTAGGGCCAGCTAAGTGGCCCTGATAAGCAGAGAAAGCACGCAGTGAGAACATAGTCTCTCTATAGCAGCGATTTTTAACTGGTGTGCCATGGCACACTGATGGGCCACAAGAATTTTTAAGACATGCAGTACCTGACTACTTAGTCAGGGGCACTGACCTCTTTTCCCTTAGACTGTCAAATAAAAGGTGACAACAGCCAACACAACAATAGCCATCTGGTGTTAATGAATCAAAATTATACCTTTTTTGGGGGGGGTCAGAATGTCAAAAAATATGTATTTTTGATGTGCCACAAATTTTTAGTGATTAATTTGTATGTGCCATGAGATGAAAAAGGTTGAAATCACTCAGCCAGTGTGGCTCAGTGGTTGAGTATCTACCTATGAACCAAGAGGTTCCCCGTTCGATTCCCAGTTTGGGCTCGATTCCCAATGGGGGGCGGGCAGGAGGCAGTTTCCATCTCTTACCCGTCTCCCTTTCTCTCTAAAAAAAAAATTATATATATGTGTGTGTGTGTGTGTGTGTGTATATATATATGTATATATATATATATATAATGAAACAGGTTGAAATCATTGCTCTATAGTGATAGCAACAGCTAAGGTCCCATGTGCTGGGAGGCACAGCACCAGGCACTGGAAATGTTTCTCTTTTTTTTTCTTTTTTAAAAAATATATTTTATTTATTTTTTACAGAGAAGAAGGGAGAGGGATATAGAGTTAGAAACATCAATTCAGCTGCCTCCTACATATCCCCCTACTGGGAATGTGGCCACAACCAAGGTACATGCCCTTGACTGGAATCAAACCTGGGACCCTTTCGTCTGCAGGCCGATACTCTATCCACTGAGCCAAACCAGTCAGGGCGACTGTATGGCATTTTGATGGGAAATGTTACAAATATCAAATATTTATTGAGCACCTACTGTGTGTGTAGGCTCTGTACGAAGTATGTCCCATGCATTATCACTATTTGATTCTTACAATAATCCTCTAAGACATTCTTACCCTCATTTTATAATGAGAGGGCTCAGAGAGGTTCAGAGATTTGTTCAAGGTCACTCAGCCTGCAAGTGGTGAAGCTGAGAGGGAGTGTTCCATGATGAATACTTCTAACTGCTATTGTCTCTCACATTGCTAGGGCTCAACACTACAAAAATGCAAATATATTTTTGATCAATATAAGCATAACTAGAGGCCCAGTGCACAAAATTTGTGCATGGGTAGGGTCCCTAGGCCTGGCCAGCGATCAGGGCCGATCGGGCCTTCTGGCTGCTGGCCTGGGCCTCCCTTTGTTCTGCGCCGCCCCCTGGTGGTCAGCACACATCATAGCGAGCGATCGAACTCCCAGTCTCCTGGTCGAACTCCCAAGGGGTCACTTTGCATATTAGCCTTTTATGTATATAGATAAAATCAACATTGCACCAAAATATTAGCCCACCCAGCGTTGACCTATGAAGATCATGCTGTGTTTGACCCCTTTGAGGCCTTTCTGCATAGTTGGATGACCATGATAGCTGCCCTTGGTGAGGGGTCTGCCCTGTGCCTGGCACTACACATTCATTATAGACAACTTCTGCCATGATCCCAGTAGCTCTGGGAGGAAACCAAAGCTCAGAGAAGTGAAAGCACTTGTCCAAGGTCACAGAATGAATACATTCAGGACAATATGGATTCAAACCCAGATGCGGAAGCCTGTGCTTGGGAGGTGCCTGCTGTGTTAGGGGCTGGGAAATCAGAAGTAGTACAGACACAGTGTTGACTCTAAATGAGTGTGTAGTCTAGCTGGAGAGGTAAGAGCTAGACTCTCCTCAAATGAATCTTGGGTACGAGGTAACCAATTTCCTGAGAGGGATAAATAACATGCCAGAGACCCTGAGTGGAGAGAGAGAAAAAAGAAGAAATACATTCTAAGAATGGATGTTTGGGAAGAAAGAGAAGGAAGAGACTAGACACTGGAAACAATCTCTGGACTAGAAGTCAGGCTTGTGCTGGGCTGTTGGACAGCCCTGAACTGCCCATGTCATGGCTGTGTGACTTGGGGGGCACACACACTGCTTTCTTCTCTGAGGCTCGAGACACCCTCCTGGCATGTTTGCTTATCTACTCCCTCCTCTGTGCAAGGCACTGTACACTGCAGATTCAGGAGTGAAGAGAATAGTCAAGTTTCCCTGCTTTAATGGAGGTTACAGTCTGGTGGGTTAAATATAGAATTCAATGAGGCCATGAGAATAAATTGCTTCACTTAGAGCCCAGCCTGCAGAAACCGAGAGCTTCGGTGACTATAATTAGAGCAAATGAGCTTTAGCCTCCCCTACCCTGACTTGCTGAGTGACCTTGGGCAAGTCAATTCACCTTTCTGAGGCCCAGTTTCCTCTTCTTGAAAATGTCTCTAGATCTGATGACTTGGGGAGTCTATCACCCTTCCCATGTCCAGGCCAACTCCATCACCAGGGTTTGAGCCCTAGTCTACAGACAGCCTTGGTGTCATTGGCTTCCCCGGTCCTGGGTCCCCAGAGGATTAAACAAAAAGGATTAAGGACATCTAACCACTGAGAACTTGGGTCATAGAGCTGAGGTGTAGCTGTGATGGGAGCTGAGGGAGGAGACAGTGACTCAGGACGCCCGCCTTATGACTTGTGACTCTTCCACTTCAGTAGGCCCCTGCAGAAGGGCAGCCACCCCATGTGCAAGGAGCATGAAGATGAGAAGATCAACATCTACTGCCTCACGTGTGAGATGCCCACATGCTCCATGTGCAAGGTGTTTGGAGCCCACCAGGCCTGTGAGGTGGCCCCACTGCAGAGTGTCTTCCAGGGACAAAAGGTACTGGCCGGAGCCACTTCCACCCCCAGCCTGGGCCTGTTGGGCATGACCCCATGATTCAGGCTGTGGATCTGATCCCTGCAGATCTGCTGAGCCGGCCTTTCAATAATGGTCCCTCCGAAGGGACTTCCCAGGCTGCGGGGACAGCAGTTCTTGCCTTCCTGGGGGAGGTGGCTGAGCTCATGGGTTATACTTAGAGCCACTTGAGAGCACCTGGGTGTGGCCACAGGGGAGAGACCAGACCCCAGGGCCAGGCCACCAGGGAACGTCCCAGGCCATGAATTCTACATCCCAGTGGGCTCTGGGTCCCGGTCCTCTCCTCTGGACCGGGGCCATCCTCTTGGACCGAGCTTCGGGAGGGAGGCACATGGATTGGTCAGGGAGGAGGGGGACACCCGTCTAGCCAGCCAGATCAGCCGAATCAACACTGGTGATCAATGGGGTGACAGATGTCGCAGCCAGATCGCCCTCACCTCTGATCTCTCTCTTTTAGAACTCCCAACTATATTTCTTTTCTTCCTCCCTCCCTTCTTAGAAACAAGCCACTCCTCTACCAGTACCTTGCTGTGTATTTTAAGCAGCTCACTTCCCCTCTCTGTGCTTCATCTATAAAATAAAGGAAACAGTATCTGATATTCCCTGCTCTGGACCTCAGAAAGAGGGGCCAGACAGCTACTGCAGGCTCTTTCTAGCGGAGAGGGAGTGAGGGTGCCATTGTGCTGCCAAATCCCAAGAGGGCAGGCCCGGAGACTATTTCTGTCTCTCCTCTCCTCTCCTGACCCCCACCCCTCCTCCCATCTAGACTGAACTGAGTAACTGTATCTCCATGCTGGTGGCGGGCAACGACCGAGTGCAGACCATCATCACGCAGCTGGAGGACTCCAGTCGAGTGACCAAGGTGAGGGGACAGAGTAGCTCTGCCTGGGGGTTTGAAGCCTCCAGTGCAACCTGGGGCAAAGCCTCACCCATGGCTTGTGACTCAAGGTTGGGGCCTGGAGTAGGGTGTGCAAGCAGCAATGGTGAGGAGGGATGGACTAATCCACTTAATTCACTAATCCATTAATTCATTATACATTGATCCATTAATCTACTCATTCAACAAATGTTTCTTGAGCACAGCTGTGTCAGCTCCTTCCAAAGGCTCTGGGGATGGGGTGGTGAACAAGACAGACCCCCACCCCACCAATAATTCTCAGTATTCTTTTGTTAGCATTGGTAGTTTTTATTTTTTTAATTGATTTTTAAAGAGAAAGGGAGCAAGAGAGAGAAACATCGATGTGAGAGAGAAACATGGATCAGTTGCCTCCTACATGCCCCCTACTGGGGATCAAGCCTGCAGCCGGGCATGTGCCCTAGCCAGGAATGGAACCAGCAACTGTACTAAGCATGAGACGACGCCCAAGCAACTGATCCCCACCTGCCAGGGTCAGCATTGGTAGTGTTTAGGCCATAGTTCTCTGGTGTGCTATAGACCAAAGCTTTAGACCTTAAAGTACATACAGATCACCCTGGGGTCTTGTTAAAATTTAAGTTTTGATTCAGTAGGTCTGGAATGAGGCATGCAATTCTGCTTTTCTAACAAGTTCTCAGGGTTTGCCCAATTTGCTGGACCACACGTTGAGTAGCAAGACCGTAGAGGCAGAAGGAAACTTCTATTTCTGCAAAAGCATCTATGATTTTTCTTCACTTGGGATGGGGCCCTGGAAATCACACGGGGGGAGGGATCATTGTATTGTTGATAGACAAAAATATGTGTTAGATAGGTTCGAAGGAAGGAAGGGGACATTATTACCACCCATGATGGGACTCCCTGACTGATAAGTAATGCTAGAGCCCGAGTCTGATGAGATGATATTATTATACCCATTTTATAGATAAGAAACTGAGGACCAAATGATGCAGAGCTTCTTGAATCCAGTCTTGGTCCTA
>NW_006352194.1:1840102-1851543 GCF_000327345.1 Myotis davidii
GGAGACACACAGGAGGGCCAGAATATATATTATTTCATTTGACCCTAGAGTCTCTGTTTTTTGAGGAAGGGGATTGCTTTCTCCATGACACCAGACTCCAAACATGTACCGAGTAGCTATGAAAACTTAGCAAGGGCTTTCTTCTTACTAAGCTTTCATTTCATCTTGTGTACAATGAAGGTGTAGTAAGACCTTTTCCAGTTTTTAAAAAATAAAATTTTAAATTAATTTTTAGAGAGAGACAAACATCGATCGGCTGCCTCCTGCACGCCCCCCTGCTGGGGATGGAGCCCACAACCCGGACATGTGTCCTGACCGGGAATTGAACGGTGACCTTCTGGTTCACAGGCCTATGCTCAACCACTGAGCCACACCAGCCAGGGCAGACCTCTTCTCGCTTCAGAGCCTTTGTTCCTGATACATCCATCCTAGAAAGGAAGTGTTGGGGATGGGAGGGCCCCACAGGATGTGACTCTCAGACGTGTGTCCCCAGGAAAACAGCCACCAGGTGAAGGAAGAGCTGAGCCAGAAGTTTGACGTGCTGTATGCCATCCTGGATGAGAAGAAGAGTGAGTTGCTACAGCGGATCACACAGGAGCAGGAGGAGAAACTCAGCTTCATTGAGGCCCTCATCCAGCAGTACCGGGAGCAGCTGGACAAGTCCACCAAGCTGGTGGAGACAGCCATCCAGTCCCTGGACGAGCCTGGTGGAGCCATCTTCCTCTTGGTGAGCAGGACTAGGAGGGTGTGGGCAGAATCACTTCAACTCAACGGCTCTGTCTACAGTTCAAATCATGCTCCTCCACTGACCATCCATATGCCCTTGGGCAAGTCGCTGAAACCTCCCTGAGGCCAATTTTCCTCTTCTGTAAAAGGAGCCTGAGACAATCCCTACTTAAACCTATTAATTGAGCACCTACTATAGGTCAGCCACTGAGGTAGAGACACAAAGATGTATGAGTCGCAGCCCTGCCCTACAGTTCAGTTCTTTTATAAAAATTTCCTAAACACCTACTGTAGGCCAGGCTTTGTGGTAGGCATCGGCTATAAAAAAGTGATTAGGATAAGAGTCTCATCTTGGAGGGTCCAGGGATTAGGTGTTTAGACTGATATCCCTAAAATCCCAGCTTCCTGCCAGGACAATGGGAGGGGCCTAGAGCAGCGGTCGCCAACCGGTGGTCCACGGACCACAGGTGGTCCATGAGGTCCGAAACCACTGGCCTAGAGTGATGATCACCAAGACCTGTGCAGACCATGGACAGAGGAAAGATCCAAGTTCTGTTCAGCTCGGGGTGGGGAGCAGGTCACGACTAGGCTAGGGAATGGCACCACGGGCCCATCTGCAGCAGCCAGTCTCTGGTTTTGCTGATTTGCTGGAACTACCCCTAATGCAATCCTAACCCTTTGCTCTCTCTCCCCCACAGAGTGCCAAGAAACTCATCAAAAGGTCAGTGTCTCCCCAGGGCTGTGATTCAAGGCCCTCGCTCCCACCAGGGCCTCCCGCTTTACATTCAGGCTGCTGGGAGGGTTTCCGCCCAGGCTGGCTTCCCTGGCCTTTGTATCATTCCCTGCTTTCTTGGACCTGTACTTGCTTGTGACTGGAGAGGAAATACTCCACACTCCAGGGGGAGCCTCTAGGTGCAAGGCCTGGGTGTGGGCATGAGCATGTGCACTGGTGTGCTTGGAGCTAAAACACCCCATCCCTGCACTAAACCCCAGAGATCTCACTCCCCCTCATCTCTCTCTCTTTCTCCCCCACCCCCTCCACCCCACGTCCCGTACAGCATTGTGGAAGCTTCCAAGGGTTGCCAGCTGGGGAAGACAGAGCAGGGCTTTGAAAACATGGACTACTTCACTTTGGATTTAGAGCACATAGCAGACACCCTGAGGACCATCGACTTTGGGACAGGTAAGGGGGGCAGGTGCACTTGTCTATTTCCCTGCTCGACCCCTGGAAATCAGCTTCCCTTCCACTGCATCCCATGTGGAAACAGATACACTAGCAAAGATGCCCAGATATCAACCAACTTCTGGATGAGCTGAGAGCTGAGCACAGTGCCTGGTACATAATTGTTGCTCAGTGAATTATCCTTGCAGGGAGGTGTCTTGGGCTGTAGGAAGAGCATGGCGTCTGGAGACAGGCACACCCAAGTTTGAATCTGGAGCTGTCGTGTGTTATCTGTGTGACCTTTGGCGAACCCCTCCACCTCTCTGAGCTTCATTTTTCTAACTTTAAAAATTAGGTTAGCCCTAGCCAGTTTGGCTCAGTGGATAGAGCATCAGCCTGTGGCCAAAGGGTTCCAGGTTCAGTTCTGGTCAAGGGCACATACCTTGGTTGCAGGCTCCTCCCTGTCCCAGGCCTTGGCTGGGCCTCGTGAAGGAAGCAACCAATGGATGTATTTCTCTCACATCAATGTTTCTCTCTGTCTTTCCCTCTCTTTTCCAGTCTCTCTAAAAATCAATGGAAAAATGTCCTCAGGTGAGGATTAAAAAAAAATAAGGTTTAGAAGTGGGCCTGCTAATAATGACTACCTCTTGGTGCTCTTGCAACAACTACTGTAAGACATTGATAGGAACGAGTTTATAAAGTACTAAACATGTACTAGTTATAGTTAGTGCCTAAAGCCAGCCTTAGCTTCAGCTTTTTCATGCTATCATCTATGAATACTCAGGCACCTTAATTTATCTGTACCATGTTCTCACTTTTGTTTATAATTACTCTTCCATAGAGTACCTATAATAATTGTAACAATGTAACCATAACAGTAATAAGGGGAAACTGAGGCAACCCAATGAAGAACAAAGATGTTAATAATTAGCTCAAAGTCACAATCGAAAGGTAGCTATTTTGCGATAGAGAAAGAGACAATGGGATCCAATTCTGCCAAATGTTGCATTGCTCTAATAGGTGATGCTTCAATGACCAGGACAGAGAGGTGACAGGAATAGGGAAGAATGTACATGGGCTGGCATGAGAAAGCTCGGCTCTCCCACAAGCCTGCAGAATCTGGTGTTGCATCTATTCTCAGAGCACCAGATGCACCTTGTTTGTGGGAGAGGACAAAAATGCGTCCCAAAGCTGAGATGTTGGCAGACTTGGGAATGGCCATTGCTGTAGACCACCTGTTCCGCTCTACCCTCCCGAAGCTAAGATATTCAAGAGGGGATCATGCTGCGCGAACAGCATGGCTTTGTGAAGACCTGCACTGCCTTCTATCATCTCCCCAAGCCTCAGTTTCCTGAGCGGAAAACGGGGAGAACCACACCAACAGCTACCATTTATTAAGCACTTTCTGTGTCCCAGGCACTAAGCCCTTGACATAAATTCTATCACTTAGTGCAATTTCATGAGGTAGTTCTGTTGTCATCTCCATTGTGAAAGCCAAGGCAGGGTAAGGTCTCCTGGAGGCCACACCGCTAGTAGGTAGCCCAAGTGGATGCCACCAAGGGCCATCTGGCTCACAAGGCCCTCGTGAGGATTATATGAGACAATGCCTGTCCAGCGCTTAGCACAATTTTTGGCACATAGTAAGTCCTCCGCAAAGCTGCTATGAGAGGTTGTGCATAGGTCCCAGGTAGATGGCTGAAATTTTGAGCTGTCGTTTCGGAGGCATTTACTCCTTCCAGCTTCTTCCCAGACACTCTGGACAAAGACTCTGACTCTGTGGTGACCCCCTCACAGCCCCAAAGGGTTAAGGAATGGCTTTGGAGAGGGGGCGGGCAAGAGGCATGTTCCCTGCTGGCAGAGCTTGAAGGTGATATCCCAGGAGAGGAAAGTGAGGACACTGGTTGCAGCTCAGTCAGTCTGTCTGGGCTCAGCTTCAGAGAGGCAAGGAGCAGGAGGCCCCAGAAGTGTTCCCACCCCAGCCACTCCCAGTAGGCTGGGGAATGAGGAAAGATGGACAGGGAGTGCTAGGCTAGCAAATTCCAAAGGCTGGTAAATTCCTTCAAGACAAGGACTCTGATTGCTGAGAATTCAGGTGCTCTTGTCCCGTCTCCACGGGTGATGTTTACCTGTCTAACTGAGAGGTGGGCAGAAGTACAGTGTGCCTACCGAAGTCCCCTTTGGTCACAGGCAGATCAGGCGACAGCAGCTGCTGCAGCTATTGGAACAAAGGAGCCTCTTGAACCTCCCTCCATGGAGGTGCAGGAGGGAAGGGGCGGGAAGAGACAGGAGGAAGCCGGCCTCTGTGCAGCTGGGGTTTGGCAAACCCATCACCTCCTGGGCTACTGATGTCATTGCATGGCCAGTTGACCCTGAATGGGCATCAGAAAGGATTGGGATGGCCCTACCTGGTTTGGCTCAGTGAATAGAGAGTTGACCTGTAGACTAGAGTCCCGGGTTCAATTCTGATCAAGGGCTCATGCCCAGGTTGCAGGCTCAACCCCCAGTGGGGGGCATGCAGGAAGCAGCCAATCAATGATTCTTTCTCATCATTGATGTTTCTATCTCTTCCTCTCCCTTCCTCTCTGAAATCAATTAAAAATATATTTTTTCTTTTTTTAAAGAAAGGATTAGGATCAGTGTTGTCTCCAGCCAGTCCCCCTCTGAGCAGCTCCTCTGAGAAACCAGCCTATCCTAACACTGTTGTTCTTTGTCACACACAGATGAGGAAGAGGAAGAGTTCACTGAAGAAGATCAGGAAGAGGAAGAGTCCACAGAGGGAAAGGAAGAAGGTAAGAAATCCATCTTCATTCATTCATTCAACATGAGATATTGACTGTGTGCAAAGTGCTGTGCTGGACATTGGGGATGATGCCAATATATGATGATGTTCCCATTATGTGTAAACCTTTTAAGGATAAAGTCCTGCTCCCTATACCCTTAGAGAAAAAACTCCAAACTATTCATAATAAAAAGCTCCCATTTTTAGACCTATATCTAGCCTGGCCAGTGTGGCTCAGTAGTTGAGTGTCGACCGCTGAACCAGTAGGTCACAGTTCGATTCCTGGTCAGGGCACATGCCCAAGTTTCAGGCTCGATCCCCAGTGTGGGGTGTGCAGGAGGCAGCCAAATCAATGATTCTCTCTCATCATTGATGTTTCTCCCTCTCCCTCTCCTTTCCTCTCTGAAATCAATAAAAATATATTATAAAATAAATAAATTAATAAAATAAAATAAATGACCTATATCTATATGGAAAGCAGTGTAGCATAACAGACATAAATGACAGAGCACTCACGAGCCAAGCTTGGTCCACTGAGGTATTTTGTTTGGCCAGCACAATGTTTAAATTTTTTTTTTAAATCAGTTGCCAACATTTAAAAAATTAGGAGATTAGCCCTAACCGGTTTGGCTCAGTGGATAGAGTGTCGGCCTGCGGACTCAAGGGTCCCGGGTTCGATTTCGGTCAAGGGCATATACCTTGGTTGCTGGCCACATCCCCAGTAGGGGGTGTGCAGGAGGCAGCTGATCGATGCTTCTCTCTCATTGATGTTTCTGTCTATCCTTCTCCCTTCCTCTCTGTAAAAAATCAATAAAATATATTTTTTTAAAAATTAGGCGATTATTTTAAAGGAGTATTTTATTTTATTATTTATTTATTTTCATGAATCCTCACCCGAGGGTATTTTTTCCATTGATTTTTAGAGAGAGTAGAAGGGAGGGTGAGAGATATAGAGAGAAGCATCGATTGGTTGCCTTCCACATGCACCCTAACCTGGGATTGAACCCATAACCTTGGCATGTTCCCTGACTTGGAATTGAACCCACTACCTTTTATTTTTTTAAAAAATCTTTATTGTTGAAAGTATTACATATGTCCCTCCCCCGCCCCCATTGTCCTCTCCCAGCCTGCTCCTGCCCCCCAAACCCCCCACCTTTTGATGTACGGGAGGACCCTTCAACCAACTGAGCCACACCAGCCAGGGCTTAAAGGATTTTTTAAAAGGAGATTTCAAGGCAGGGAGGGTTGGTGGGTGGGATGAGATCAACCAATGAACTTGTATGCATACATGCATAACCCATGGACACAGACAATAAGGTGGTGAAGGACTGGGCTGGGGGTGGAGATGGGCTAGAAGAAATCAATAAAGGGGACAAATGTAATGCTTTCAACAATAAAGATTTTTTTAAAAAAGAAATTTCAACTGAGAATCTGGATTTCCACCTTCTTATAAAATTTTGGAAAGATCTAACAATGTTGGGCTTGTCCTTCTCTCTCATTCTAAGGGTTGGCGATGGGCGGTGGCTGCCCCCTTTGCATGGGACATACGCTTGTCACTTTTCCCAGCCTTCCTGCTCTTATGCATGTCATCTGCTGGCCCCTGTCGGTATCTGAGTTTGCCAACCTGGAAAACTACAGTTAAGAGTTCTGAATTGCAGCTTTCTCACAGACTGGTGGTGTGATCTTGGGTAGATCACCACTTTTCTGGGCTACTCATTTAGGCATGTGAGCATAATAGTACTGACCTCAAAAGATTATAATGGAGAGTGCATTAGAGAATCTTTTAACACAGTGTCTGTACATAGGAAGGACATGTTTGCTAATTAACATGTTTCCTAATGTTACTATTAATATTTTTAAAAATATTTTTATTGATTTTTTTTTTTAGCGAGAGAGAGGAAGGGGAAGGGAGATAGAAACATCAATGAGAGAGGACATGACATCGATTGGCTGTTTCCCACATGCCCCTCACCAGATATCAGACATTGAGCTGTAACCCATGTGCCCTCACTGGGAAATTGAACTGGTGACTTCTTGCTGCCTGGGTGGATGTTCAACTACTAAGCCACACCGGCTGGGCTAATCTAATTATCTTAAAAGCCAAGTTATTATTGGAACTAAATTCCAATCCATTTGAAACATACAGAGTAGTCTTTTGGTATTTTGTATTGAATGCGCAATCCAATTTTGTTTTGGCAACTAAATTCTATTTTTCTTTAAAACGAAAGAGTCGCCCTGGCCAGTTTGTCTCAGTGGATAGAGCGTCAGCCTGTGGGCTGAAGGGTCTCAGGTTTGATTCCAGTCAAGGGCACGTGCACTGGTTGTGGGCTTGATCCTCAGTAGGGGGTGTGTAGGAGGCAGCCAAACGATCGATGATTCTCTCTCATCATTGATGTTTCTATATATCCTTCTCCCTTCTTCTCTGAAATCAATAAAAATATATATTATAAAGAAAAGGAAGAGGCCAGGCAGGAATTGGAGTTTGATCATGTTGTCACTACAGCTTATCCCTGGGTCCCTGTCTCACTTGGCGTTTCTTTTTCTTTTTCTCTCAGGACACCAGTAAGAAGCTGGACGAGGAAGAGACCTCTGGATGCAGAGAGACTGGGAAGGGTGGGATGGGCCCAGCTGCCTTGGTGACAGGCCCGGGGTGGGAGGGGTCGGGGCCCCTGGAGGGACAATGGGGAGGTGTGTCTTCTCTCTGCGTGAAGAGCAGAGACTAGGAGTAGGACCCCCACCGCTGTGTCCAGCAGTCACTGAAGCAGAGTTGGAAATGTGCTTGAAACCACCACACAGGATACTTTTCTACATTGGTGCAAAATGGAATATTTTGTACATTTTTAAAATGTGATTTTTGTATAAACTTGTATATGTATGCCAATTTGGTGCTTTTTGTAAAGGAACTTTTGTATGATAACGCCCGGTCATTGTGTGACTGGCGATCTTAGATAGAGGGTAATGTACTGTATTTCAGAGTCTATCCCTGACAGAGGGGATGGTAACTGAGTTTGTTATATGTTGTTTTAATAAATGCACAGTGCTCTCTTCCTGTTATTGCCGAAAGAGTTGGGGTTTCCTTCAGCCTTTTTTTCTGGAGACTTCAGATGGACAGAGGCCTGAGAGGAAGTGTGTGGCAGGAGGGAGCCAGCAATGGCCAGGCTAGGCTCCTGTCCCACCAAAGAAGAGCTCTTTACACCAGCATTTCCCAGTGAGAGCTCCATGGAAAACTGGCCCTGAGATGATCCTCAAGACACGGGTAATGCCCTGTTCTCGGGCTCTCTGGAAAACAGAACCTGGGGGAAAACGTCAATGTTTTAGTCTAGATGCAATCCCAGGGCAGTCAGATGAGGGAAAGTGGAGGCAAGGCAGGATAGGAGAGAAGCAAAGTGTCGGAGAGACCCGGCTCTTTGCTCAGTCACGTGAGATATTTCTGGCCGGTCATGAAGAACACAGCCACCCCAAAGCAGTTCCTCAGAGGGAAGAAGGGAGATTTTTTATCTGCTGGCTCCTTTCATCTCATCTCAGAATTTGTCTCCCAGAGTGTTAATTCTCTTATACTTCCAGGCTGCATCACTTGGCCCCTTTTGGCAGCTGCTCGGGAAGCTAAACTAGATGGCACACCATCAATTGACTACATGGGTAGTGGGAGGAGTAGACCCTCTGTGGTCCAGAGGGTTGGGCATGGGTGCTGGAGTTGCACAATGGACGCTCTGCTGGTTCCCAAATTTACTCCAGGGGAGGTCAAGACAGCCACCAGTTCTAGGGGATGAGACGATGGCCAAGGCCAAAGTAGCACCAAGGTTTTCCATGAACAAGGAACCAAGGGGCTAGGAGAGAGATGAAACTGACTGAATCAAAGATGGTGCATGAGCCCTCACCGGTTTGGCTGAGTGCATAGAGCATCGGCCTGCGGACTAAAGGGTCCCAGGTTCGATTCCGGTCAAGGCCATGTACCTTGGTTGCGGGCACATCCTCAGTAGGAGATGTGCAGGAGGCAGCTGATGGATGTTTTTCTCTCATTGATGTTTCTAACTCTCTATCCCTTTCCCTTCCTCTCTGTAAAAAAATCAATAAAATATTTTTTAAAAAGATGGTGCATTAATTGGGTCTGAGACACCTTGGACTTATAAATTTGAGGAATACTGCAGAGTCTGTCCCACCTTTTCGACATTCAGAACACAGTAGAAAGTTAAGGGCTCTGAGTAGTCCTGCCATCAACAAGCGATTTGACTTTAGACAATGACTGGCCCATCAAGTTTATGGTCTTTGGACTACTGCTTGATCTTTAAGGCTCTTAATAGTTTTTTGTTGTTTTTTTTAAAATATATTTTTATTGATTTCAGAAAGGAAGGGAGAAGGAGAGAGAGATAGAAACATCAATGATGAGAGTCATTAATCAGCTGTCTCCTACACGCCCCCCACTGGGGATCGAGCCCGTAACCCCAGGCATGTGCTCTTCACTGGAATCGAACCCGGGACACTTCAGTCCGCAGGCTGACGCTCTATCCACTGAGACAAACAAGCTAGGGCAGGCTCATAAGTTTTTGGTGGATTGAATATTTAACCAGCTAGGGCTGTTCTGAATAATTTTTAAAAAATTTATCCATTTCCCAATTTACCCATTTATGTGACATCCTCCAGAACTAATGTTCTATGGAACTCATTTTATGAAAGTGCCGGAAACCCTCACACCTTGGCCCACTCTCACTTCTGGTTTTTCCAAGGCTAATTCAGTCCCTAACTTTGAATTTCAGGGAATCAGATTTTTGTTCTCAATTCTAGTTCTTTCTCAAGTACTGAAGCATTTTTTTTTCTTGTTAATCCTCACCTGAGGATATTTTTCCATTGATTTTTATTTATTTTTTAAAATATATTTTTATTGATTTCAGAGAGGAAACAAGGAGATAAAAACATCAATGATGAGAGAATCATTGATTGCCTGCCTACTGCATGCCCCCTACTGGGGATCGACTCTGGAACCCAGGCATGTGCCCTGACCAGGAACGGAACCCTGGTTCATAGGTTGATGCTCAAGCACCGAGTCATGCCCACCAGGCCCATTGAAGGGAGGGAGACAGAGAGAGAGACATCAATGTGAGACACGTTGATTGGTTGCTTCCCACACTCACCTGACCAGGGCTGCAGATCCAGCTTGCAACCAAAGTACGCGTGCCCTTCAGTCCGAGGGCTCACGCTCTATCCACTGAGCTAAACCAGCTAGGGCTGTTCTGAATCATTTTTTTTATTTCTTTTAAAATTGTGTAATATATTACAGACATACAAATACACAAAACCAGTTATAGAGTTTAATAAACTATTGTAAAATGAATTCTTGTGTTGCTACTATGCAGGTCAAGAAGTAGCCACTATCCTGTCTTTTTTGATAACCACACACTTAAATTTCTTTATAGTTTTACTTTCTTTTTTAAAATATTTTTTTAAATATATTTTATTGATTTTTTACAGAGAGGAAGGGAGAGAGAGAGAGAGTTAGAAACATCGATGAGAGAGGAACATCGATCAGCTGCCTCCTGCACACCCCCTACTGGGGGTTGAGCCTGCAACCCAGGCATGTGCCCTTGACAGAAATTGAACCCAGGATCTTTCAGTCTGCTCTGTTCACTGAACCAAACTAGCTAGGGTTATAGGTTTACACTCTAAAGCAGCGGTTCTCAACCTGTGGGTCACGACCCCTTTGGGGGTCAAACGACCCTTTCACAGGGGTCGCCTAAGACCATCGGAAAACACATATATAATTACATATTGTTTTTGTGATTAATCACTATGCTTTAATTATGTTCAATTTGTAACAACGAAAATACATCCTGCATATCAGATATTTACATGACGATTCATAACAGTAGCAAAATTACAGTTATGAAGTAGCAACGAAAATAATTTTATGGTTGGGGGTCACCACGACATGAGGAACTATATTAAAGGGTCACAGCATTAGGAAGGTTGAGAACCACTGCTCTAAAGTATCCCCACATACTTCTGTTTAGTGTGGCTCAGTTGGTTGGGAGTCAGCAGGTGCACCAAAAGGTTGCTGGTTCGATTCCCCCTCAGGGTACGTGCCCAGATTCGGGGGTTCGATTCCCTGGTAGGGGTGTGCTGGTGGCACATCAACTCACATATTTCTCTCTCCCACCCCCCTCCTTTCCTCTCTCTCTAAAATTCAATAAAAATAAAATAGTAGCCTTAGCCGGGTTGGCTCAGTGGATAGAGCATCGGACTGCGGACTGAAGGGTCCGGGGTTTGATTCCGGTCAAGGGCACATACCGTGGTTGCAGGATCCTCCCGGGGGCATGCGGACCCTGGTCAGGGCATGTGCAGGAGGCAATCAATATTTCTCTCTGTCTTTCCCTCTCTCTTCCACTCTCTCTAAGAAATCAAGGAAAAATATCGCCGGGTGAGGATTAAAAACAAAAACAATAAAAGATAGTATCTCTCCACAGAAGCCTGAAGGAATCTGAGGCCAGAAAGCGAGAGGCGAACACCATGCGTGGCACCTCGCTGGCGCTCCTGTGAGCTGCGGGCAGGGGAAAAGAGATGGGGGTGGTGTTAGCTCTGCCCAAATGGAGACCGACGCCCAAGTGCGACGCTGCCCTAAGGGAAGGGAGATATGCCGGTCACTCCAGATTGTAAGCCGAGCGAGGAATCGCAGCTGCTCCGCTGGCGAGGATGGTGGGCAGTCCCAGTCAGTCCTAACGGGGGCCACTGCCCGGCCCGGAGGGAGGCAGCTCCGGCCTCCAGGAGCCCCTCCCGGGCCCG